>NC_090761.1:28207196-28214696 GCF_036898095.1 Palaemon carinicauda
TATAATTCGTTCTACAGCCCAAAAACCTATGATAACTCCTTAATAAATTACTTCACATAATTACACATAACAATAATACAATTGCATTATATAAGAGAGATGTAAAAAAGAATAATTATAAAGAAATAATAAATAAAAAATGGGTTTTTATTGTCACGTTACCTAAGAGACAGGCCAACGCAGGTGTAGGATTTGCTACGCAGGAGACAGACGGTCGGGGAGAGGTAGAGATGGTGACTGCAATAACATACCGTAACTTACTCTAACTTAAACTAGATGAACTTTAACCTAACTTAGTTTATTTATTTTTTGTAAATTTGTTATTTTATATTTTTTTGCATTTTTTTTTCTTTTTGATTTTTAATTTTGATCACTTTCACTCAATTCAATCTTAGTTTTCTTTGCTTCACTTTGATCCCCTTCGATGGTTTGACTGCTTTATTGGCTTCCTTCTGCTTGATGATAGTCGAGATCGTAGACATATTCCGGCCATATTGTTTAGCCAGATCACTCACACGCACACCGCGCTCATGTTTTTCTATAATTTCTGGCTTCAATTCTAATGAAAGCTTTGCCTTCTTCATATTCTCACTACTACTAATACCTGTACCGAAACTAAGCTTCTTAGGACCCATGATTATACATAAAATCAAAAATGTAACGTGAGATAAGGAAGATAATAGGCAATGTTAATAACGGACCGAACAGAGGACAACCACATGATGCGCACAAGAACAGAGAACGGACCGACTCGACGCTCAATGGCGTCCCTCCGACGTGATGCTGTCTACCGGCGTAAATAAGATCTACATCAGATGTTGGAGCATGACTTCGGGTGTCGAGAGAAAAATTTTATCAAATTTTACTTCAGATGTTGGAACAGTCGTATGCAAAGGCAATTGTATGTAGAGGTTCCATGTGTATATATATATATATATATATATATATATATATATATATATATATATATATATATATATATATATATGTATATATATAAGTATATATATATATATATATATATATATATATATATATATATATATATATATATATATATATATATATACATATATATATATACATATATATATATATACATATATATATATATATATATATATATATATATATATATATATATATATATATATATATATTTATATATATATATATATATATATATATATATATGTATATGTATATATGTATATACACACATATATACAGTATATATATATATATATATATATATATATATATATATATATATATATATATATACTGTATATGTGTGTATATACATATATACATATACATATATATATATATATATATATATATATATATATATATATATATATTTTTGGGCTCAAGCCATGGCGTCCTGATGGAAGGTTCCTTTTTGGTAGCTTCCTTGGGTATAAGACTACTAAGATATTCCCAGAGAATTTAACCACAGGTTATCACAGAATTCTAACTTCTGGAGCGAGTATCTCAAAGGTTTCCCTTTAAGACATCGTAATACAACAGGGGACGCGCATGTCTGAACGCGCCACATAGCTATCTTCACCCCGAACAGAGTTAATGCTTCGGTGTGTACGGACTGAGAATAGCTGGGAGCCGTTCCACAGCTAATCTCACTCGTGGCTACTACTGATACTCGAGACGTAAACAAACGGACGCCATTGCTCTAATGACGTCACGCCCGTCTTCATCCTTTGTTTAGTAGCTGCCCTACTTAGACGGATTTTCCCTGTGTTAACTTTATCGTTTTGCATCTTCGCTATGTCGTTACCTTCAGCCTCGCCTTCTTCTGGAAAGTTGAGTACAAGGTTCCAGTATTGTTTAATTAAGCTCTGGCCGTAAAGTAAATATTACTTTTCGAGATAATTGCTGTTTTGTGGCAGAGCTGTGCCTCTACCGGACCCGCCATTTTATGGCGTCGTTGTTGTTATGCATGTCTTATTTAGTTAGCCACAACAACGTTTCCGGCCTTATATACTAATCGATTACATTAGTTTATTTAGTCTTCATAGCTAGGAACTTTTATATCGTGTTTAGACGCTTTTTATCGGTCATCGATTGACCTCATACCAGTCGGCTACTATAGCCCCCAGGCCAGGAGCCTACATACAAGTGTTCATGCATGATTTATTAGTGATCCTAGACTAAGTTATGAAGATAGTGGCATTATTTTACAATACTTTTGACAGTGATGCAAATGTTTTCGCCTTCAGGGACCATATAGGGGATAGGCTAGTCAGTGACTCTTTCTAGCCTAACCTAATGATAGGACCCCTATATGCTTCCTTCATCCCCTGCCTTGGCATTCCCTCTATTTAGCCTTGATTCCTTTTCTGAGTAAAGGGATTAATTGTCTAATAGAGTATATATCGCCTCTCTGTCCTCCCTAAAGGAATGAACCCCCTTTAGGGTTGCGTCCGAGAGTGAGGTTAGGCTAGCCCTACCTCTATGGCTAGGATAGTCTTTGACTTTCCTGCGATAGCGATATGTCTTCTTCCTTTCCTAGTTCAGGACTCTTAGCCCTGCTCTAGGTTAGGTTAGGAAGGTTTCTCTGTTCCATGCTGAAACTGTACTCTTGCACCGTTTTAGCTGATCTGCCTGATCTTAGGTTAGGGAGTGTCCTCCCTTTCCTTAGTGGCCGCTCTGGTACAGAAACCCTTCCTGGGAAGACTTCTCTCTTCTCCCTCCCCACCTATCTCTTGTATAGCCTAGCCTATGCTTAGGTTAGTTTATACCCATCTGTCCCCTGTCCTACAACTCCTCCTTAGGGTGGAATAGTAGGGCTACCCGAGCTTCCTTGTGCAGTCCGCTCTGGTACATATACCTTCATAGTGTCCTATAAGGTTAGTTACTAGTATAGTTCTGCATATGGGAGTCTCCCCCCCCCCCTTTGGGTGTTCCCTAGCCCTCCCTTGGGCTACCTTGCTCCCGGTCCCTAGTGACCCCTGCTCATGGATGTTAGAGCCTGCCTCTATCATGGGTACACCCTCTCAGGGAGGGGGAGGGATGTCTGGAATCCTGATGGTACTTCCTACATCCCTTCCCTCCCTATCCGGGTGCCGGTCTCTTGCCGCCTCTACTGTCGGCAATACCTGCCTCCTACTTGGTGACTCTTCCTAACCTTGCCGCCAGCCCCCCGTGTACCGAGGGACCGCCGGCTGCCGCCGGCTACTACCGGCGGCTCTCCTCCTCCTAGCTTGTCGTCCGCTTGCCGGTCGGCCGCCGGAGTGCCGGCATATACTGCCGGCAACCCGGTACAGCCTTAACCATCCTTATCCCAGTCACCAATCTGGCATCCTCCGACTGCCGGAGCCGCCGCTCCCTGCCGGCGTGCCGCCGTTGTGCCGGCGGCCGCCATCCTGGTATTTGACTGACTTTGAACATTGTCTGTCCTAATGCCAGAATCTATGCTGGAGCGAGCTCCGGCATGCCGGCGGCTTGCCGGATGCCCCGGAGGCGTCAAGAATACTTGCACCCCCTTCCTGTAGCTATCATAAGACAATGATAGCCCTATATCGCAAACAGATAAGCTGTTTCTGCTATTAAGATCAGTACCTAGTACTGCTCTATTAGTGATCATGCTGTCTCTTTGCATTCTTCTAATTCCAGCATGCTATGTGCATCTTAGCACGGCTGGTTGCCAGAAGCAGTTACCTTTTTAAATGAGGCCTTCTGGCCCTTAACTGGGAACCGAATGAATTCGGTCCCAATCTTGTCCTTGGATTTTTCCATGGAATTCCAAAATACTTGGAGTTCTAAGGAATTATATCCGGTGCCCTCGGTCACTCGGATTATCCAGGGACCAAGCTTATGGTAACCAGCCGGGCGAGATGCATGGAGCATGTTCTCCTTTACTATTTTCATTCTCTATGCATCACACCTTCATTAAGTTAAAATTAATAATTAATATTAACTTAGTTTAAGAGCCATTCTTATGACTCCCCCATACTCATTTTCTCTTTCTTCCACAGGAGGAGCAGATGAAGTGTGATTTCGCCTTCTGCACTGTGAAACGCCCGCAGTTTTACGGGCATACGGCTTGCAGGACTCACGCCCCTTGTGCAGACAAGAAAGGGGATTTGAAGTTTTGGAATCCACTGGATTGTACGGTCTGTCAGGCTCACCTAGTTGAGGCCTTCCATAATCCTCCCTCAGCGGAGATTAGAGACATTTCTCGTGAAAAGCTGCGCAAGTGGGTGCGTGGCTTCCAGAAAAATGCTACCGGACCGTACCTGGCCACCGAAGAACTGAGGTCACTATTGTTCCCTAAGGCCTCCCCTGACTCAGTGGTACCCAAAGACGTGATCCCCACTGTCCAAATTACGGTGGAACCTGATGTAGTCATGGCTCAGTCCATGCACGAGTGTCGTTTGGATTCCGAAGATGACGAACAGATTTCGGATGTCTCGGAAGACACGGAGAAAACGCTTATGGCTCAAGGAGCCGAAGATGACGAAGACAAGGTGGAATACACCGAGTCGGAGCAAGAGGTCGCTCCCCCGTCCATCCCCCCTCCTACTCCTACACCGACGGAAATGTCTATTCCGTCTACCTCCTCGACTCCGGATCCTTCTTCTTCCACTCAAGAATTGATCCGACTGATTAGAGCCGTCATGGACGACAGGCTGAAGGAGAACCAGGAGTCCATCAGGTCGATGATAGGATCCAGAGAGCCGAAGAAGATTTCGGTCAAGGATCTCCCCGCTTGCTCTCATGCCAACCCGTGGAGGTATGCAGAGCATATGGTTATTGCGACCGGCAGGATCTTTGTCAGTGATAAGATCGGCACGGTCCCTTTGGAAGATGTGGAGTTCTTCCCAAGCTTTGAGGCCTACCCGGACTGTTACGTCCGGCTTCGTTCCGAACCTGCCTCGAAGGAAGAGACCGAACCTAAGGAAGAGATAGTGTTCGATCTCGCAAAGGCCCAGGCTATGCTAGCCTCCGCATTCAAGAGTAGAGGCTTTACCTGCTCTAAGCTTCCGGCATTGAGCAAGAAGCACCCTACTTACGTTGCACCTGAAACTGCGGTTCTTCCATTCTTGGAAAAGGCCTTAGCTGCATGCCTTAAAGCGGCGGACGAAGGGAAACCCTGCCCTGCACTGGAGGAGTGCAGACCCTTCTCCATCGTGACCCCCCCTGACGCTCGACACTGGAAAGATGTTCAACATACTTTCGTCGTGGGAAGGCTCGATCCTGACGTCGCCGGACGTCAGTTTAATGAAGACCTCCCTAAGCTCAACGATCACCTCCTTCGTCGGGAACAAGACACGAAGGAGAGGCTTGCGGCATCTCTTTCTCATCAAGTCCAACTTGAAGTTATGGCCTGTGACACTAGAGTACCAGACCACTACATGGTACTCTCCAAATCCCACTTACTGACTGTAATGAAGGACTTGTACCACTTTATAAAGGCTCGAAGAGCCTGTCGTGACTTCGTGTTCGCCGGTGCCACCGTGAAACACGAACCCCGGAGGCTGATTTCCTCCAACATCTGGGGAAAGCACCTTTTTCCTTCTGACCTTGTGAAGGAAATCACTGACAGAGCCGCCACGGAGAATAGGAACCTTCTCCACAAGTGGGGCATGTCCAGGAAAAGGAAACCCTCTCAGGACGACGGACCTCAGCCTAAGAGGAAACCCCAAAAGTCAAAACCCCAGCAACGTCAGCAAAGACGTCAGTTTCCGGGACCCACTACCTCCCAAGTGGTTGCCCAACCACAACAGACCTTTCAATTGGTCCCCCAACCGGTGTTGTCACAGTCACCGGTCTTCACCCCTGCCTTTGAGCAACAATCAACTACCTTTCATGCCAAAGGTAGAGGCTCATTCAGGGGTGCAAGCAAAGACGCATCTCGCCGTCCCTCCAGAGGTAGAGGAGGAAAGGGAGCTAGCGGCCGAGGCAGCAAGTCCTCGGGACACCAGAAGCAATGAAGTGCTTCCGGTGGGAGGAAGACTCCGCCAATTCCAGGATCGTTGGACCTTCGATCCCTGGGCACACAGCATCGTCAAGAAGGGTCTAGGCTGGAGTTGGACTCAACCACCCCCAATCTTCCAGCAATTCTTCCAACAATCAACCCCCCTTCTGGAAGAATATGTTCTAGACCTCTTGAACAAGAAGGTGATAAGGAAGGTAAAGTCCACCAGGTTCCAAGGGAGACTGTTTTGTGTTCCCAAGAAGGACTCAGACAAACTCAGAGTCATTCTGGACTTATCCCCCCTCAACAAGTTCATAGCGAACAACAAATTCAAGATGCTGACGCTTCAACAAATAAGGACCCTTCTGCCTCAAGGTTCCTATACGGTCTCTATAGACCTGGCGGATGCCTACTGGCACGTTCCAATGAACCATCACGCTTCCTCCTACCTAGGATTTCGACTCCAAAGGAAAAGCTACGCCTTCCGGGCCATGCCCTTCGGCCTCAACGTGGCCCCTCGGATCTTCACAAAACTGGCGGATGCCATAGTACAACAACTCCGCCTAAGAAACGTCCAGGTGATGGCCTACCTCGACGACTGGCTAGTCTGGGCTCCATCGCCCGAAGAGTGTGCAAAGTCTTGCAACGAAGTTACCCAGTACCTAGAACACCTGGGATTCAAGATCAACGAGAAAAAATCTCGCCTCTCTCCAGCTCAGAAGTTTCAGTGGTTGGGAATCCACTGGAATCTTCAGTCACACCGCCTTTCCATCCCCCAGAAGAAAAGGAAGGAAATAGCAGGGTCTGTCAAGCGACTACTGAAATCCAAACGCATTTCAAGACGACAGCAGGAACGAGTTCTAGGCTCTCTACAATTCGCCTCAGTGACAAACCCAGTGCTTCGTGCACAGCTAAAGGATGCCGCGGGAGTCTGGAGACGCTCGGCATCCATCGCTCGAAGAGACCTCAAGAGACGGCTTCCAAACAGACTGCGACGCCTCCTAAAGCCGTGGTCGGAAGAAAAGGCCCTGAAAAGGTCCATTCCTCTCCAACACCCTCCTCCATCACTCAACATCCACACGGATGCCTCACTGGAAGGTTGGGGAGGTCACTCCCACCAGAAACAGGTTCAAGGTACCTGGTCTCCACTATTCAAGACGTTCCACATAAACATCTTGGAGGCCATGGCGGTCCTTCTAACACTGAAGAAGTTATCCCCGCCGCCCTCGATCCACATCCGTCTAACCCTAGACAACTCGGTGGTAGTTCGTTGTCTCAATCGCCAAGGCTCAAGATCGCCCCAGATAAATCAGGTGCTTCTCCCAATCTTCCGTCTGGCAGAGAAGAAGAAGTGGCACCTGTCTGCAGTTCACCTACAAGGATTCCGCAATGTGACAGCGGATGCTCTATCTCGGACAAACCCGATAGAGTCGGAATGGTCTCTAGACGCAAGATCGTTCTCCTTCATCTCTCACCAAGTCCCAGAACTTCAGATAGATCTCTTTGCAACGAGCGACAACAATCAACTTCCTCTGTACGTAGCCCCGTACGAGGACCCC
>NC_090761.1:28219696-28307196 GCF_036898095.1 Palaemon carinicauda
TCCTCTTGTCTTTAGGTAATCTACTCTATATGATAAATAGCAAGTGTCTGAGTATATACTATATATAAATATGATATTTTAATTATAAAATAAATTTTTTAATATACTTACCCGGTGAATATATAATAGCTGCAACTCTGCGGCTCGACAGAAAACACACTCAAAAAACTCGCGAGCGATCGCTATGAAGGTTGCGGGTGTGCCCACCAGCGCCAACTGTCGGCCAGATACCACTCTTGCATGTAAACAAACCCTTCAATTCTTCTCGTCCCGCTGCGTCTCTATTGGGGAGGAAGGGAGGGTCATTTAATTTATATATTCACCGGGTAAGTATATTCAAAAATTTATTTTATAATTAAAATATAATTTTTAAATATTTAACTTAGCCGGTGAATATATAATAGCTGATTCACACCCAAGGCGGTGGGTAGAGACCAGAGTTAATTAAGTTTACAGCGTATAAGCTAAGAGTTTTTTTCATTTTGACAGTTATCAATATAACAAAACCAAAATATATAGGTACCTGGTAAGGAAGTTGACTTAGACGATTACTCTGCCTTGTAAGTCTGTCTTCCTCACGGAGCCCAGCGATCCTCTTAGGATGCTGAAAGACTCCCAGGAGCTGAAGTATCAAGGGTTGCAACCCATACAACAGGACCTCATCAAACCCCTAATCTGGGCGCTCTCAAGAAATGACTTTGACCACCCGCCAAATCAACCAGGATGCGAAAGGCTTCTTAGCCTTCCGAACAACCCATAAAACAATATTAAAAACATTTCAAGAGACAGATTAAAAGGATATTGGAATTAGGGAAGTGTAGTGGTAGAACCCTCACCCACTACTGCACTCGCTGCAACGAATGGACCCAGTGTGTAGCAGTCCTCGTAAAGAGTCTGGACATCTTTTAAGTAAAATGACGCGAACACTGACTTGCTTCTCCAAAAAGTCGCGTCCATAATACTTTGCAGAGATTTATTTTCTTGAAGGCCACGGAGGTTGCTATGTCTCTAACTTCGTGCGTCTTAACCTTAAGCAAACATCGGTCTTTCTCATTCAAGTGAGAATGAGCTTCTCGTATTAAAAAAATCTGATAAAATATGACAAAGCATTCTTTGACATAGGCAATGAAGGTTTCTTAACTGAGCACCATAATGCCTCAGATTTCCCTCGTAATGACTTAGTACGAGCTAAATCGAACTTAAGAGCTCTAACAGGACATAATACTCTTTCCAGTTCGTTGCCTACGATCTCTGATAAGCAAGGAATATCAAAAGATTTAGGCCAAGGACGAGAAGGCAGTTCATTTTTGGCCAGGAAACCAAGTTGAAGTGAACAAGTGGCTTTTTTTTTTTTTTTTTTTGTAGAAAAGCCGATGTTCTTACTGAAGGCATGAAGTTCACTGACCCTTTTAGCCGAAGCCAAGCACACTAGGAAAAGTGTCTTGAGGGTGAGATCCTTCAGGGAGGCTGAATGTAATAGCTCAAACCTGTCTGACATGAGGAACCTTAGGACCACGTCTAAGTTCCATCCAGGAGTTGCCAAACGACGTTCCTTAGAGGTCTCGAAAGACTTAAGGAGATCTTGGAGATCTTTATTGTTGGAAAGATCTAAGCCTCTATGTCGAAAGACCGAAGCCAACATGCTCCTGTAGCCCTTAATCGTGGGAGCTGAAAGGGAGTGAACCTTTCTCAGATGTAAAAGAAAATCTGCGATTTGGGCTACAGAGGTACTGGACGAGGACACAGATGCTGACTTGCACCAGTCTCGAAAGACTTCCCACTTCGACTGGTATACTCTAATGGTAGAAGCTCTCCTAGCTCTTACAATCGCACTGGCTGCCTCCTTCGAAAAGCCTCTAGCTCTTGAGAGTCTTTCGATAGTCTGAAGGAAGTCAGACGAAGAGCGGGGAGGCTTTGATGGACATTCTTTACGTGGGGCTGACGTAACAGATCTACCGTTAGAGGAAGACTTCTTGGAAAGTCTACCAGTCATTGAAGTACCTCGGTGCACCACTCTCTCGCGGGCCAGAGGGTAGCAACCAACGTCAACCTTGTCCCTTCGTGAGAGGCGAACTTCTGCAGTACCTTGTTGACTATCTTGAATGGTGGGAATGCATATACGTCCAGAAAAGACCAATCCAGTAGAAACGCGTCTATGTAGATTGCTTCTGTATCTAGGACTGGAGAGCAATAGATTGGTAACCTTTTGGTCAACGAGGAGGCAAAGAGGTCTATGGTGGGTTGACCCCAAGTAGCCCAAAGACTCTTGCCCGCGTCCTTGTGGAGGGTCCATTCCGTGGGTATCACCTGACCCCTCCGACTGAGACAGTCTGCCAAGACGTTCAAGTCCCCCTGGATGAATCTCGTCAACAGGGAGATGCCTCGAATTCTTGACCATAAGAGAAGGTCCCTTGCGATCTCGAGCAGCGTGAAGGAGTGTGTGCCTCCTTGCTTGGAGATGTACAGCAAAGTTGTGGTGTTGTCTGAGTTGCCTCTACCACTAAGTTTCGAAGAAGCTTTCTAATATCATCAAGGCCAAGTGGACTGCTAATAGCTCCTTGCCGTTGATGTGCATGCTCTTCTGACTTGAGGTCCACAGACCCGAGCATTCCCGACCGTCCAGGGTCGCACCCCAACCCAAATCCGACGCGTCTGAGGACAACACGTGGTTTGGGTTCTTGACTGCTAGGGAAAGTCACTCTCTCAGACTGATATTGCTGTCCCACCATTTCAGGCATGCCTTTACTGGTTCGGAGACTGGGAATGATACCGTCTCTAATGTCTTGTCCTAGTTCCAGTGAGAGGCTAGATGGAACCGGAGAGGCAGAAGGTGTAGTCTCCCTAGTGAGACAAACTGCTCCAGGGATGAGAGAGTCCCTACGAGACTGTTCCAACTCCTGACTGAATAAACGTTTCGTTTCAGCATTAGTTGGACTTCGAGCAGGGCTTGACTGCGAATCTCCATCCCCAAATATAGAATAATCTGGGATGAGATCAGTTGGGACTTTTAGGTTGACCAAAAGTCCCAACTCCCTGGCCAGACTCAACGTCCAATGTAGATCCTGCAGACAGCGAAGACTGGACGATGCTCTGAGAAGCCAGTCGTCCAAGTACAGGGAGGCTCGGATCCCCGATAGATGGAGGGATTTTGCCACATTCCTCATGAGCCTCGTAAACACGAGAGGCGCAGGACTGAGGCCAAAGCACAGAGCTCGAAACTGGTACCCCGCATTCCTGTAAACAAACCTCAGAAACGGTTGGGAATCCGGGTGTATAGGAATGTGGAAGTATGCCTCCTGAAGGTCGAGAGAGACCATCCAGTCGCCTTCCATAAATGCTGTCAAGACAGCCTGGTAGACTTCATCGTGAAGTTTGTCTTGACAATGAACCCATTGAGCACACTTGCCTCTTACGTACTCCTGCAGTGAACATGGCTGCCAAATCATTGGAGCCATCCCTGAGGGACTTGTTCCTGCAGAGAACGTGGCTGTCAGATCATTGGAGCCATCTCTGAAAGCCTTGTTTATGCATGACATAATTGTACAGCAAAACTTCAAAGGCTCGAAAATAGCTGTGAAGTCGACCTGTAAAATCTTGGAGCGTCTCATGGCCAGGCGCCAGGGAGAGTCTATGAGGTTTGAGAAGTCTATCTGGGCAGAGGCAGGAACTCCCAAGCCGAGAACTTCTCTCGTGTCATATCAGACTCTCGCTCTATAAGCCAGTTTAAAAGAAGGGAAAGCAAAGGCTGTCTCCCCCAAACTCCTCCTGGTGATAAACCAGTCGCCTAGCAAACGTAAAGCTCTCTTAGAAGAGCGAGAGAGCACTAGCTTATAAAACAACGGCTTCGAAGTAGCTAGGCCTAGTGTAAGCTCAGCGTCCACTCGAGACTGCTTTGACCGCCTAGACTGAGCAGTCAAAACAACTCTAGAATGCGGAGGTTGACGCTCAGCGTCAAAACAAGTCAACTCCGATTGTTGGCGAACGTCCTGAACGTCAACAGGAGCATCAGCAAGTGGCCTAACGTCCAAATGTGGCTGAAAATCCACACGAGACCGCATCGAGTGTGGTTCTAAACAACCTGACTGACGTGACTTGGCTACGCCAACGTCAACAGGACGCACAAAGGAACGTTAGGGTGGCTGAAGGCCAGGATCTCGATGAGATAACGGCTAGGCTCAACGGACTTATCGGCAGAATAGTCTTCCATAAGGGAGGCAAGCTTATTCTGCATGTCTTGCCGTACAACCCATTTAGGATCAACGGGAATGGTTGCGGTAAGAGACGAGGGTAACGTCTGTGACCGCAAAATCTTGCCTACAAAAAGACTCTCGGAGTCTGTGTTACGCTTTTGTTAGGCGGCGAGCAGTCTTCCGATGACTGCATAGGGTCAGAGCTGTCCTAATAGTTAAAACCAGGACGCTGGACCTGTCCTGAAAGGACTGACTTTCGCTTAAAGGGTCTCGAAACCTTGTTCCACTGTTTCTTATGCGAAAAGCCTTCGGATGACGAGGAGAAAATCGTCTCTCTCGCCTTATGGTAGGGGTGATCTTGGTAAGATACACCTGATACCATAGAGGGAACGTCTGTTCGCTGATCAAGGCCTCTCGAACCCATAAGTCGTACGACATTACTTCTCCCCTCGGCTTGGGAGCTTGCAAGAGGTCCCGGACTAGGCGAACGACAGGCACGAACAGACGAACCCTCGGTCGCAACACTGATAACACTTTGCGCAATATCACTTTATCACTACCATTTTCTGTTTTGCACTTATTTCACTGAAATCGAATTTTTTAACAATTCACATTAGGTATGAATAAAACTGATTTCTACCTGAAGCACGCAATTCTACCCTCATCAAAAGGTTATAATTGCGAAATCAGTCGTATAATGTAAGCACATTAATACCAGCAAAAAAACAGTAAACATATTTTAAGATAAAAAAAAATCAGTGGCTGGGGAAGAGACTAAACACTAGTTCATTCAAAACTACGTTTTCAATCTCTCACCGTACAGTGCCTTGGGATGAGAATAAAAAACTAAAAACGTTTTATCCTTTCTCCCCGTACAGAGACTAGGGACGAGAGTAACTCGAGAACAACGTTACTCGCTTGGGACGAGATAGAGATCGGAACGTTCTCTCTCCTCTCTCTCTCTCCGTCTCTATCTCTCTCTCTCTCTCTCTCTCTTGATTACGCACCGAAGAGAAGAGCCCACTTACCTTTCGTCAATAAACAGGTTATTTGACCAAAGGAAAAAACTGAAAGGTTTTTCAATTAAAAGTTCCTTTAAAATAGTCTTTAAAACATTTAAGCTTTGAAAGAAAAAAGAACAAAACGTCAGAATCGATTTACTCTTTCTGCAAAGTGAAACCGTGATACTCTCTCTCTCTATCGTAATGATAGAGCACAAACTGCGTAGCATAAATAAACTAAACGTTAGTTCATCTTTGAAACAGTACGAAGACTATTCAAAGAAAAAAAAAAAAACTATCATAAAATATTTACTAAAAATATTTCATTTAATAAGTTTTAAATCATTAGCTCTGTAAAAGTTATTTACGATTGAAAAGGGCTCAACGTTGTTTAACTTCGGTTTCCAAGTTAGGACCGCCTACTCTCAGGAAAGGTCGCATATAAACAAATCATTAAAATTTATTTTGATGTTTATTATAAATGGAAAGCTAATCGAAGAGGCCTAATAAAGGCGGTTGAGATATAAAATATATAGAGGAAAATCTATAATCAATTTATAACGTGATAAGATAATTGCTAAAAGCCTAAACACACTTCCTTACTGAGGGAAGGGTCGGCCATTTAAAAGTCAAGGAAAGTCCAAAAAACAATCCAAAGTCATCAAAAATTAAATCTATCCAAAAACGAGTTCAAGATTTAAGTTGAAGATAAAACACCTGTACTGCGAAAGCTCAAACCAAAATGAAGTACTTCACCAAATATGTTAAGAAAACTCCAGGTTCTACAGCGAGTATGAATACGTGTTGTCGTCAACGTCGACAGAGAAGAATTGAAGGGTTTGTTTACATGCAAGAGTGGTATCTGGCCGACAGTTGGCGCTGGTGGGCACACCCGCAACCTTCATAGCGATCGCTCGCGAGTTTTTTGAGTGTGTTTTCTGTCGAGCCGCAGAGTTGCAGCTATTATATATTCACCGGCTAAGTTAAATATTTAAAAATATACTGTACAGTATACATATTTCTTTCGGTCATGCTTAGCTCTCCCTGTCCCTTGGGTAAGGGGGAGAGGGAGTAGTAACTTGATACCAGCACTAGGAAAGTCCCACAAATTCTTCTCAGCCACCTTCAACCTTAACTTTACCCTTCCAAGGTAGCACCTATCCTCTCCCCTTCACCCATGTCCCACTTAACCCCCCAGGTCATCTATTTGGGATAATTCTATTATAGTACAGTATGCTTAAGTGCCAATTACTGCCTGAATAATGTCTATGGTGAGGTGAGAATGAGAAAAAGATCAAATGAATGCTGGGTCTCCTTCAAACACAAAACCATAATTGCTATTCATACCTATGTTGCCCATTGAAATATTTCTAAGCTTCGGGTAAGATTACCTGCATTTAAAAGCTTTAGCAGTTCTAAATTTGTATCTGTTTGCATTCATTACACTACCGAAGAAAAGTGATGTTTTAGGGTGTTTGCAATGATGGGAAATGACAATATAGCAATGAATGGTAGAGGTGAAGACTTAATAATATAAATAATCTGCTCAGTTAATCTTACCAGGATGATTATCATTTTAGATACAATGCTAAATCATCTTCATTCATTGCTATACTAACTAGTAGGATAAACCTTTGCCTTCTTAACCCTTTTACCCCCAGGCTATTTGGAAATATCCAACCCTTAACCCCCAGGTGGTTATTTTTCTCCCAGCACATTTTGCAGTATATTTTTTTTTTTAAATTGCTCTAATAGCCTTAATTTTTGTCATAGAAAGGTCAGGTTGCTCTCATTCTCTTGGAAAATGCCTTAATTTTCTCAAAAAATTATCAAAAATATGAAAAAAAAATTTTATAGCATTTTTTTGCAAGGCCGTACCGGTACGTCCATGGGGGTAAAGGGATTGTGAAGAATTTTCTTCACTCTTCTTTTAATCGTATTTTCAGCTCTCTTCTACTAATACTATAGCTACCCCTTAAACATTTTCTCGTACATCTAGTTTTCTTTAACGAACATAGGGAGGACTAATCTAAACAGCTTGTTGACAGTGGCTCACGCCATGCTCGTGACGTCACAGCGTAGATACGCACAATAGAGGGCCTTAGTGTAACCACGGCGTATGTTGGTTCTTTCCTTAAACTACATGGGTTGAGATTAAATTCCTAAACTGCACATCTTTTATATAAATTTCAATACTGCTGAATTAATGCATCTTATATTTCTCAATACCAATTAAGGTTTGTTAATTTTAAGATGTATGCCTATCGTACCAGTCCATTGCTAATTAATCATTTAAATATTAATTTTTAGCAAGCCAGAATAGGTAGGATTATTGTATATATAGACTCCCTTAGAGCAGCAAGATTTCTCTAAGTATTTAGTACAAAATCCTGCCTCCTCTGCACTCCTTGCAACAATATATTGCCCTGTCCTGAAGTCCCGATATGGCAACCCCAATGGATTACCGTGCGCATCAAGCTCCTCACCTGTCTGGAAAGGTGAAGCCAGGTGATCTCTTCGACCGTAGAGTCGACCCCATTCAACGAGAAGCTGCCCTAGCCTGCTGACCTGCCTGGTCATTGAACCCGTGCACTTCTGGCTCACCCCCCCCCCCATCCCCCTCTCTCCCAAAACTCGACTCGCAAAAGATTGCTGCCGGTCGGAGAGATTGAGAAGAAGAGGACCCTGGTGTACCTAGTTGCAGCCACAGTGAGAATTCTTGGGGTGAGCCAGGCAAGAGTGCAACGTGCCAATTAGTGCAACGTCCAGGTCAACAGCTATCACGGGCATAGGACTGATCTTCAAAGGAGTGCAGGTACTACATCAATGGCCATTTAGTTTTCCCCCATTTTTTCTTAGCTTAGACTAATTTTAATTTTATAGGGAACCTGGCTAATTACACTATTCGGACTGTGTGCGGTGGGATTGTGTGTATATATTTTTTTCTATACAATTTTTTGCCTTTTGAGACTAACACAGTTTCTGGGTCACATGGGCCACGTGTCCGACCCCATTTTGATTATTCATTATTGTAGACCACGTGTCTAACTAACTGATTTTCATCATTTTTATTTGCATTCTCTTTATTATTCCATTTTTGTGATGTTAAGATGTCCGTTTTGTTTTAATGTAAATTTGTGAAATAAATCAATATTAGGTTAATTAAACCTCCTTAGTATTTTTGCTCCCTCATTTATTTAATGTTTAAACTGGGAATATTTGAAGAGTAAGTCTATAGGTGGTAACAGCGAGGAACTTTGCATTAATATATTTGCTTCGAAGGTAAAGATCCTTATCTTTAAACTTTTAAACTACTTTACATCACTGCTCCCATTTTGGATTTTGTCTTAATTACTTTAACGTAAAATACCTGTCCAGCATTTCATTGGGGTAGCTGGGACGGAGCCGGAACAGAGCCTGAGAATGAGATGACTATAGACCTGACAAAGCTAGAGTAGGCCATAAATTATTGATATTTCTGCGTGTGGAGTTCTCCGGCCTCTGGACAGTAAATTTGCCTTTTGTATTTTAGAGTGATGGTTTGTGAATTGTGACAGTAAAGTATTAGCAGGGTGTTTGTGCCCCGAGAGTAAGTGCTCATATCCTCCCCTGTTGAACTTTATGTAACTGTTATAAGGAGACTTTCCCGGACTAAGTTCCCACTCAGAACACAACCATTAAAAAACTCTCCACAGGGATGGCTTTTGTGAAACGTACCAGTACGTCCTTTGGGGGTAAAAGGGTTAAGATATCTAGATTAATAAAAAGGCAAATAAACATGAAAAACACTTACGATGACCCGGTAGCCAGAAGGTTTCTCCCAGCAAAATCAACACAGGTGACATCATTGGTGTGGTCCTTTAAAGTGCAAACAGGAGCAGGCTTCTTCATTGAATCTTCAAAATTATTGCCACTTCCAATACTTCTGTTTCTGCTGAAAACGCTGTACCTGAAAATTAAGAAATTAAAAAAAATTAGTGTTTATATGAACCAAAATTCCAAAGTTTTAAAGTAACATATTTTTCCTACCTATACAAAATCCCAGTTTTAAAGTAACATATTTTTCCTACCTATACAAAATCCCAAAGTTTTAAAGTAACATATTTTTCCTACCTATACAAAATCCCAAAAACCTAAAGTTTTAAAGTAACATATTTTTCCTACCTATACAAAATCCCAAAGTTTTAAAGTAACATATTTTTCCTACCTATACAAAATCCCAAAGTTTTAAAGTAACATATTTTTCCTACCTATACAAAATCCCAAAAACCCAAAGTTTTAAAGTAACATATTTTTCCTACCTATACAAAATCCCAAAGTTTTAAAGTAACATATTTTTCCTACCTATACAAAATCCCAAAGTTTTAAAGTAACATATTTTTCCTACCTATACAAAATCCCAAAGTTTTAAAGTAACATATCTTTCCTACCTATACAAACCTAGAGTCTTTAATAAGGGTATAATTTAAGCAGGTAGAGTGTAAATCTAACCCACCCAACAGTCAGAAATGCTCTCACTTTTGACCTTATGACTTAGGAATTCCTGGGTGGTTGAGGAAAGAAAAATTACCTCTAAAAGTCTATACTTATTTTATAAAACTCTTAGAAAAAAAAAAAAAACTTTGATGGCCCATTCCTCAAAATACAAAATTTTTGGAGAAAATTTTCAATAACTTTTTTTTTCAATAATGACTAATATTTGTTCTTCAGACATGAAAAGGTAAGGAATTTTATTGTCTACAATATGTATACTTTTATTTCATAAAAAATTATATACTTCCCAATGAAAAAAAGGTCCTCTTTAAAAACAATTTCTCTATTGTAAATAGATAAAATAAAGGAGTTTCGATAAATGAAAAACTTACTCATGGGGAGGTGCTGTGTGATCTCCAAGGATTTTCTGTTAAAAGGCTACAACAGGAAATCCAATATGACATAAATACCAACGAAATATTTTTCCCCTGTTCTAGGGCCAGCGTATTAACATGCAAGGCACGGACTCATTGTGTATAGGGGAGACCTCACAAGTTCAGGCTCATTTGAATCTGCCACTCTACCTCGGTAACTGAAAGCCGTCTGTTATGAGTGACGTCGTGCATGGCCTCCCAAAAAAGAACCAATGGTCCAGTCCTCACCAGCAAAACTATGTTACAACAAACCCTCAACCACATTCAATCTTCTCTTATTGAAGGATACACAATGCATCTTGTTTGATCATCACTTTAAGATCATTATCAAGATAAGTACAGTACAGTAAAAATATCTTCAATCACCTAAGCAAATGCACTGCATAAAACATACATACAGTACAGTAATAGCCTGCCCTATGCCGTTAATAGGTTCAAAGAGACCCAACCTATGTTGATTTTTTAGGTAGGTTGTATTTTTGCCCTATAAAATGACTTTTTTGGGCTCGGCCATGTCGTCCTGATGGAAGGTTCCTAATGGTAGCTTCCTAAGGGATATATGTACTACAGTAATATTCCCAGAGAATTTACCTTTAGGTCTCCAGAATTCTAACTCCTGGCGCGCATATCCTTAAATTTCTCTCAAGGATATCGCATAACATCAAGGGACGTATTCTTGACACGCCACATGGCAATCTTCACCCCGAATAGCTTTTACGCTTTGAGGGGGAAAGTGGCAAAAATAGAAGGGGAGCCGTATCAAGGTTATCCTACCTCCCATATCCAAGATGGCGGACATTCCTAATTTTGTAGCGATTTTGCTCGGTGGTGTTCCCTGTTGATCTAACTTTTTTGATCGATTTTCAAGGATTATTATTATGCAATATCCAACTTCTTTCGCCTCTGGAAAGTTGAGTACTGTATTGGGTCTTTACAATGAGTATATTTTAGCTCCTATTTCAAAGTGAAATTAGAGTAATTTATTGAGCCTAGGAGCTAGGCCTGTACCGGAGGCGCCATGGGCGCTGTCGTTCGTTAGGCATGTGTTATTTAGTTAGTAGAACGACTTCCCAGTTTAAATAGCATTAATTAATTATGAAAGCTATTTAGGCAAATCATACTTGTAAAGATAGTTATATTGTGCATAATTTTTCTTTTTCTATGTCGATTGTATAAGTTAGAGTTTCGGTGATTGAGGTAACCGAGATCTCATCTTGCCTAGGTAACCTAACCTAGACGATCTATTATACTTTCAGACATTTCCCCGGTTACCCTCGTGTACTGTTTTATCAATTCAGGTGGAGATAGATATCTCCTAGAATTATTATATAAACCATTACACGTCTCCAAAGGAGATTTAAGGGTAATCGCTCCTTCCCTCTGAGAGTAGCCTTAGGCTACAACACTGGTGGGTCGTGCCTCGAGTTTTCATTCAGGCATGACTAACCCAGGGTTTTTCTGTCCCTTCCCTTAGCCGCAGATAGCAGGTTTTGGGATTCGGTCAGAACGTCAGAGTAATTAGTCTTGTGCCGGCGGCCGGCCGGCGGGGTGAATAGTCATTCCCCTGCCGGCCAGGCTGCCGGCATAGGAGGCTAGCCCTCCTTAGGCCGCACTTGAAGTGGGGTTTGATGCCGCCACCTTCTCCCTGCGGTCTAGAAGACTAGTCCTGTGCTCTCAGTCCCTAGGCTGAAGAGTAGACATTCTTCTGCTGCCTGGGATGGCGACAACACTGGAACTGTTTCTCCCTTGTTGAGAGGAGGCGGCACTGCCGCCGTCCCCTTAACTGTATTGGCAGACCCTAGGTTGGAGAATAGAGATTCTCCTGTCACCTAGTTGGCGCCGATACTGAAACAGAGTTTCTTCAGGGAGTGGTAGGACCGGCAACCTTGCTGGCTCCTTCCACACCTCATACAGGACCCTTTTCCCTCCTCCTCTGTCCTTTAGTGATGGCCTAGCCATCGTTTCTCTTTGGGCCGTCGTCCTGCAATCTCTCCGATTTCCGGCAGATTGCGGGGCCGGCCGGACTCCAATTCATCAGCCTGGCTGTCGGCGGCTAGGACAGCTGCCGGCTGCCATGTCGATCGCTGGCGGCCATGTTACTTTTACTGCCAGTTCTATAACTGCCGGCAGCTACAACGGCTGTCGGTGGCTGGGCAGGTGGCTAGCAGCCATGTCATCTGCCGGCGACTGGCGGCTGCCGGCAGCCATTATGGCTGTTGATGGGAAGTCTCTTCTGTCACCAAGGTTCTTCAGTCCTCCCTTAGACTGCCAGCCACAAGCAATACTGCCGGGGTACTAGATTGGCCGGCCGGACCGGCACAGACAGGTGCTGACTCAGCCGGCGGTATGCCGTCTGTACCTGTACTGCCGGCCATATGCCGGCTGGACCTTGCCGGCCATGTGCCGGCTGGACCTTGCCGGCAATGGTACTGGTGGCTGGATGGAAGCTTGAATGATACATTCTCCCTTTCCAATGGCGTGCTGACTCAGCCGCCGGTATGCCGACTGTACCAGTACTGCTGGGTGCTAGCCTGCCCGACCATGTGCCGGCTGGACCTTGCCGGCAATGGCACTGGTAGCTGGATGGAAGCTTGAATGATACATTCTCCCCTTCTATTTGAACCTTCTTTAAAATTAGATAATTACATCCTTATTTAGTGTATACATACACAATAATAAGGCAGTCCTTTGCTCCATGCTGTCTCTCTCTCTTTTAGCTAGCACGCTGGCCGGGTGAGCCGGCAGGGACTAGCTAGGCTGGCGATATGCCGGCGATATTACAGTATAAGTTTATACAGTAGTCAGTATATTTGCAGTATAGGATATACGGCAGATAGAAAACTATTGTATATACTATACTAGTAGTTATCTTCCAATATATCTTGGGTATCTTTGCCCAGGTGTTTGCTGAGACTAATCCTATATTGAAAAAATAGAATTTCTTCAATATTCTGATTAGAAATCAGTTTACATTTTACCCTTCAATATTAAATAAATTAAAGGGCTAGTGGTAGTACACTCTCTATCCTTAAAGGTTAGAACCCTTATTCTTGAGTTTCCCTGATCAAGAAACTATAATTTAATATTGAAAGGGAAGGTTACAGCAAATGAGCTGGGAAGGATACACAAATATATGTCTTATATTTCCTAGTCAAGTTGGCGTCATGCCGGCTGGACCGTACCGTCAGATGCTAGCCATAATGGCAGCGCACTGTCGGAACTACAAAATATACTGCAAACAGAAAACTATAGTATAATGATACAGTAGTCATTTCTTACAT
This sequence comes from Palaemon carinicauda, assembly GCF_036898095.1. Taxonomy (NCBI): domain Eukaryota; kingdom Metazoa; phylum Arthropoda; class Malacostraca; order Decapoda; family Palaemonidae; genus Palaemon; species Palaemon carinicauda. Next base: position 28,233,076 of record NC_090761.1, read on the forward strand.
TCTTGGGTACCCTTCGGGCTTCTGATGAGACCGATCCTATTTTGGAAGAATAGAATTCCTTCAATACTCTGATTAGAAATCAGTTATCTTTACCCCCACAGTGTTAAATACTAAAATGGACAGTGACATTTTACACTTTTCTACCCCTAGGGGTTGGAACCCTTTGTTTGAGTCTCCTTAAAAAGGAAATTCCTTCCAGTTAATACTGAGGGGAGGTAACAGCAATTGCCTGCAAGGGATACACAAGTATGTGTCTCCCACTATCCCTTTCTAGCTTACTATCCTAAGCTACTTTAGTTAAAAGATGTCTTTTACATATTGCTTATCAATAAGATAATCAATCGTATACTCATTCTGCTTTCCTTTCTTTACAGGAGGAACCCCAGATGACATGTGTTGCGGTCTTCTGCAACATTAAAAGTAGGTACTTTTATGGTCATAATACATGCAGGTTTCCTGACCCCCTGCAATATTATTTCCGAATCCCTGCATTATTGGAACCCCCAAGCTTGCAATATATGTCGGACCTTAGTGTCCGAGGGTTTTGATAATCCCAAGTCGACGGAGTCTAGGGATGCAGCTCGTAAGAATCTACGCAACTGGGTAAGAGGGTTCCAAAAGATCTCTCCAGGACCATACCTACCTAATGATAGGATGCGTAGCTTACTATTCCTGAAAGCAACTAAGGAAATAGTGGTGCCCCAGGCAAGGTTCGCACCTCCCTACATTCAGACAACCTTTGGGACGGAGGGCCGGAAGCCCTCACGGGAAGAGGTGGACAATTTTAAGTCGGGATTGCTTCTGTCTGTGCCGGCTCTAGAGCCGTCAACCTCGACATCTTCACCTTCTACCCCTCCATTAGACGAAATGGCCCAGATTTTGGCCCTTATGAAAGGTCTAATGAAAAACTTTTGCATAAAAGGCGAAAAGGAGGAAGCGAAATTCAAAAAAGACCTTTGTGAAGCCCCACTTGTCGCTCCCCAAGGGTCATACAAAAGACCCAGAGATCAAGACCTTCCGCCATGCTCCAAAACCAATCCCTGGAGGTATGCGGAGCTGATGCCGATTTCAGACGGCAAACTCTACATCTCAGAGAGGATGAGTGCTGTTCCTTTAGACGAAATTCAGTTTTGGCCAAGCTGTAACGCTTTCCCTAATTGCTTCATTCGATTGAAGCATGAACTAACGTCAGGAGACGAAACAGAACCGAGGGAGGTCATGATTCTCGACCATGATAAGGCACAAGCTATCTTGTCAAATAGCCTGAGAAAGGCAGGTTACTCAGTGTCGAAAGTATCCACACTAAGTAACAGACATCCTACCCTTCTTGCTCCTGCTTCAATATCATTCCCCTTTACATGGAAGGTATTTCAATCTGTTACTAAGGCAGTGGAGGCAGGCAAACCATGTCCTGCACTCGAGGAGTGCAAGCCTCTATCACTAGCCTTTTCCATGCAGGAGAAAGATTGGAAGGAAGTCCATTTAACTTTTTCAGTAGGGAAACTCGATGCAGATGTTGCTGGACGACAGTTTAGAGAGAATCTCCCTAAACTTTCTGAACGTCTCCTGCTTAAATAACAAGAGACAAAGGAGAGACTTGCAGCCTCTCTATCGCTACAGAATTGCATGGAGTTGTGTTCAGCCCACTAAGATACCCAAGACATACTAACGGTTTTGGCCAAAATGCATATAGCCACCTTAGCAAAAGACCTTTATGCTTTTATGAAGGCTAGGAGAGCCTGTGGGGAGTTTGTGTTTGCGGCTGCAACAGCGAAACATGAAACAAGGAAGATAATATCTTCCAACATCTGGGGTAGAGACCTCTTTCCAAACGAGGTAGTCAGAGAGGTCATTAAGAATGCCACCACAAAGAATACGGAATTTCTCCAGAAGTGGGGCATCTCTTTAAAGAGAAAGTCTTCCACGGATGTGGGTCCCCAACCTAAGAGGAAGACGGGAAAATCGAGAGATTTTCCTCGGGCTGTTCAACAACATCCTACAGTTTCGAGGACTGCGGTGCCACAGGCAAGCGGTCGGAGATGTAAAATTTCTGATCAATCGAAGCAAAGAGATGCTTCTGGTAGGATGGAGGCTCCTTCAGGATCGTGGGACCTTCGATCCTTGGGTCCAAGGCCTAATTAAGATGTGACTAGGATGGAAAATACTCATGCTTCTACCATTATTTCCTCAACTCTTCCTGCACCCCAACCCCGTCTTGGAAGAGTATACCTTAGAGCTATAAAGCATACAGGTAATAAGGAAAGCATAGTCCATCTAATTCCAGGGAAGGCTGTTTGGTGTTCACAAGAAGGACTCAAGAAAACTCAGAGTCATTCTGAACTTGTTGCCACTCATAAAGTTCAAACAAAACAGCAAGAGCAGAATGTTAATCCTTCTGAACATAGGGACCCTATTTCAAAAAAGGGTGTTCACAGTCTTGCTAGACCTGAAAGTTGCCTATCGGCAGCTTCCAGTCAGTCGCCCCTCCCCTGCTACCTAGGATTCAAGTTACAGAGGATAACATATGTCTAAGGACAGATACTTGTCAGACTAAACATAGTCCTAAGTATCTTCACGAAATTGGCGGACACGGTCACGCAAAAACCAAGCCCAGCAGTGCTTCAGGTAATAAAGTACCTGGACGAAAGGCTGGTGTGGGCAGCACCCAAAGTGACTGTCTATGAGCATCCAAGGAAGTGATCCGGTTCCAGGAACATCGGGGATGCAAAATCAGCGCCATAAAGTCTCGATTCTCTCCAGCTCAAAGGCTTCAATGGTTATAAAACCATCGAAACCCGAGGTCACTCCGGCTCTCCTTTCCCTCAGGGATGTGAAAGATCACAGGGTCGGTCAAGAGACTATGGTAATCGGTCAGGATTCCAAAACGCTAACAAGGAAGAGTTCTAAACTCTCTCCAGTTAGCAATAATGACAGACCCAGTGCTAAGAGCACAGCTGAAAGATGCATTAAGAGTCTGGAGAAGATACGCATCAAACGCTCGAAGAGATCTAAAAGGACTGATATCGGTCTTTCCTTAATTGCTTCCCTAACATAGATCAAAGGCCGAAAGCCTATTGAAGATCGTGCCCTTGCAACCACGTCGACTGTTGTAGATCATCCACAGGGATGCCTAGTTGGAAGAATGGGGAGTCTGCTACCATCAGAGAAAAATTCAAGGAACTCGGTTAGTTCTATCAGAGACCATGTTAGTCCTGTCGTGGTTGATGAAACTCTCTCCCCTCCTCAGTCTGATCTGGGACATCGAAGCGATACTGAGACGTCGGAACCGACAAGGCTAGAGGGCATCTCATATAGTTTAGGTGATGTTAGCCATCGCTTGCCTAAAAGGCTGGCACCTATCAGCAGTTCATGTTCAATTGATACGCAAGGTGACAGCGGATGCTCTACTCGGGCTCAGGCCGGCAGAGTTAGAATGGTCCACAGATGCAGACCTATTCTCTCCCAGATGGGAACAAGTCCCCAAACTGCAGATCGACCTCTTCATGACGAGCGTCATCAAGAAACTACCTTGATATGTAGCTCCATACAAGGATCCTCTAGAAGAGATAACAGACATCAGGTCTGTAGTATGGAAGGGATGGACTCGGGAATTCTTGTTCATCCCATCCAATTCCCTGCTGAAGGTCCTCAATATGCTGAGGTCCTTCCAGGGAGGAGTAGCTCTGGTGGCTCCCATGTAGCCCGTGAGCAATTGGTTCCCTCTAGCAAAGGAACTGAGACTGAGGCTGGCCCTAGTACTGAACCAAGTACTATTTTAGAGGGCTCAGAAGTTAATTGCCTTCGATTTATCACATAGGGCCCAAACCCTTCATTTCATGAATTTCTTGCCCTAGCAAGAAATTCAAGATTTGGGATCTCAGAATATAATATAGGATTCCTAGAAGAATACAAATCTAAGTCAACTAGAAGACAATATGAGTCATCTTGGAAGAAGTGGGTTGCTTTTTTTAAAGCAAAAGGACCGAAAGAAATTTCAACGAACTTCTGTCTGTCCTTCTTTGTCCACCTTCATAATCAAGGTCTGGCAGCCAACACGATAACTACGTGTAAGTCAGCTTTGACTAGACCTCTTTTATATGCCTTCCAAGTGGATCTGGCAAATGAAATCTTTAATAAGATTCCGAAGGCATGCGCAAGGCTTAGGCCCACAGCACCTCCAAAGCCCATTTCATGGTCTTTGGACAAGGTCCTTCATTAGGCCTCATCTGTGAACAATGAAGATTGTTCCCTCAAAGATCTAACCCAAAAGGTTATTTTTCTGTTCGCTACAGCCTCTGGGGCTAGAGTTAGTGAAATTGTAGCCGTATCTAAAACTGAGGGCCACATTCAGTTCACAGAAAGGGGAAAACTGAATCTCTTTCCTGATCCAACCTTTCACGCTAAAAATGAGCTACCCACAAAAAGGTGGGGTCCTTGGAGAATCTGCTCTCTGAAGGAAGATGTCTCTCTCTATGTCACGTAGAGTGTCTAAAAGTCTATCTTCGTAGGACTTCAGATTTCAAGGGAGGACAGCTCTTTAAAGGAGAAACCTCTGGATCCAACTCAACCCTAAAACAACTGAGGGCGAAGCTCACCTACTTTATTCGTAGAGCAGATCCTGACAGTACTCCCGCAGGTCATGATCCGAGGAAAATTGCTTCATCACTGAACTTCTTTCAGTATATGGACTTTGAGCATCTTCGTTCATATACTGGATGGAAATCATCTAGAGTGTTTTACAAACACTATGCTAAGCAGGTCCATGAACTAAAGCACTATGAGGTGGCGGCAGGTAGTGTATTAAAACCTGCCTCCTAATTACTGCAATAAACAGTAATTGATTGGGACCTTGAACGTCCTCGCTCATATACTGGATGGGGATCATCCAAAGTGTTCCATAAACATCATGCTAAGGAGGTCCATGAACTGAAGCATTATGTGGTGGCGGCAGGTATTGTATTAGAACCTGCCGTCTGATTACTGCGATGAACAGTTAATTGATTGGGACTATCAATTAGGGAGAAGGGGTGTCAACACTGTTAGTGTGATACAGTACCCTCTAAATGAGTGTTACTGTGGTGGCACTAATTCTGTTCAAAATCTCAGGTGTAGAATTATACAGAAAAACACTTGTGCCGTGTGTACATAGTACAGAGTGTTGATAAGATGCAACATTTACAGAAATTATAAAGGAAAAATTTATTAAAAAATTTTCAATCTTAGAGTGGCACTCAAAAATTTTTTCCCTTTCAAAAAGGAAAATTAATTTCTGTATGTTGCATGTATAATTCCTTTATGTTACATTCGTTTCACTTGTTTTTCAATTAGTCATTTATTAGAAATAAATGGCTATTAGAATGTAATTGCGTCCTAATTCAACCGGCAATTTGCATATTCAAGATGCTAGAGTTCTTTGACTTACTCATGTAAGTAACCCTCATATCATTGTATGCTTACAAACAATAGATATGATGGACACTGATATTGTTCCGACAATATATACAAACTGTGAGACCGTTGGTATACTCAGTGAATACTCATGTTTGTTCATACAATATATGCTAACCTTGAGGGCCTTTTTCTACCGTCTAGTATGACTCTTCCCCGTAGGGGGCAGGAAGCACTAACATAGTTTATGATTAGTGATAATGACGGATAACGGTATCGTCATTTGTCTCAAATGGTTCAGATGACCATTGAAAAATTGTCCCAAGGTTAGGGCACTGATGAAAATCCACAGATACATTAATTCTCTGGTATTCTTTCATCAGGACGACATGGCCGAGGCCAAAAATTTTTGGGTGAGATAGCCATGTCGTCCTGATGGACCCACCCTCCTTTTCTATAGAAAAGGTCTTCGCAGAATCCCTCCTGAAGTACTGTATCTGTAGCACCATGCTCAACGCTACACGGAATGTCCGCCATCTTGGATATGGCGCCATATTGATACTCAATAGTAGTATGGGAGGTAGGGTAACCTTGATACGGCTCCCCTTCTATTTTTGCCACTTTCCCCCTCAAAGCGTAAAAGCTATTCGGGGTGAAGATTGCCATGTGGCGTGTCAAGAATACGTCCCTTGATATTATGCGATATCCTTGAGAGAAATTTAAGGATATTCGTGCCAGGAGTTAGAATTCTGGAGACCTAAAGGTAAATTCTCTGGGAATATTACTGTAGTACATATATCCCTTAGGAAACTTCCCTTAGGAAGCTTCCCTTAGGAACCTACCATTAGGAACCTTCATCAGGACGACATGGCTATCTCACCAAAAAATATATTTTTCGCTTCGCTCAAAATCCATTAATAGTCTCCAAGAAGCTGTTGTAAGTCCAATTTTATTAAATTTTGGCCTAGGCTAGGCCTAACCTGAATCTCATGCCTATGATTTGTAGCTACAAGAGTCAACAAACAGTCGGGTTTCCTATGAAATAGATATCAGGTTATTACAAATTTTGTTTTGCTTACTGTATTAAATTATGTAATATTGTTTTATTGCAATATTGTTTTATCTTATCTTTGTTATTTAATGTTGGATTTGTGATTGTGTGTCTGAATGTTTATAAGTTAGGGACCTGTAATCAGTGGAACTTCAGAACTTCAAACTGTTAAACAGGTTGACATAAGTTTCGTTTCACAGTTTATTTATGACTGATCTATTTTTATGATGTTACTGATATAAACATTTAAACAAATTTCTCCGATACTTCTCATAAATAATTCATTATTTCCCTGTGGCAGAATGTCCTCAACTTACAAACATTCGGAGATACAAACACAAAACCAACAGAAAATTACAAAAATAAGATAAATAAATGCTGTAATAAAACAATATCATATCATTTAATACAGTAAGCAAAATGACATCTGTGATAACCTGTCTTTTTCATGTGAAACCCAACAATCTATTGACTCCTGTGGCTAGAAATCATAAGCATGAAATTCAGGTTAGGCCTACCTTAGGCCAAAATTTAACAAAATTGGACTTACAAATAGCTTCTTCTGACCAATTAAGTTTGAAAGTTGAGGACCTTCTTTACTTCCTTTCTGCAATAGTGGCCTTCCCCGTGGGAGCTCTTGGGCTTGTAATATCCTGCTTTTCCAACTAGGAATTCAGCTAGGCTGGTAATAAAGAATAAATAAAATATAAAGAATAAAATAAACACTATACCAAGCAAAGTGTAAAAGAGATCCAACAGTCGGGAAGAACACCAACGAATCCGTCCATTCTCAATGTGACCAAAGACAAAAAAGAAGCGATAAAGGCAAGCAAAGAGGTGACATCTGCGTACCTACCGCTATCTATCACACATAACTTGTTAATGTTCAACAGCCATTTGTATTTGCTTAGGAAGAAAGAATCATTATGAAATTTTAGAAATCTATTTAAGTAAACATAATATGATGTTATGGATGGACAATGGAACCAGAAATGTAACACCAGCCAATGCGAGAACATTCTCACGTATGGGATAAAGTTGCATCCAATTGGAATAGACTACAAGCAAGTTTCAATGAAATATTGAGTCTTTGAGCAAGTTTTATCTGTGTACCTCTGTGTAATATTGTATAATAATGTTAAAAACAGATAAACAAACTAAACTAAAATCATAACCTCATTGTTGGTTAGTGGTAATGATCCTACTTCCTCTCGTATCAAGTAGTTATGTCTTAAAGTAGAAAGAGCTAAGCATGAACTTCTTAATTAACTTGCAAAAATGGCAAAATGAAAATGCTTGCTAACACAAAACACTAACGTAATAGTTAGGCAAGAACGTGGAAGCTTGAAAGTCTATAGAAAATTACGAAGAAATTTTACCTTTCTCTAATAAGTTCTAAATCTCGAAAGTGATCTTCCTCATCAAGACCATCCATGGCAACATCTGTGGAGGAAAAAAATGTATTCAAATACGGCACCAAACGATACTTATTAACGCTAAGTACAACTGAAATAGGTCCTCAAAGCTTAATTTTCCCTATTGGAGCCTTTGGGCTTATAGCATCTTGCTTTTCCAACTAGGGTTGTAGTTTAGCCAATAACAATAATAATAATAATAATTTGGGGGAAAAACATTTATATATACAATAGAAGTTTTGATATAATAAAATGATTTGAGGAACTTATCTATAATATTTAAATGAGAGAGAGAAAGAGAGAATGTATAGTTTATATTTAATTCTAATAGTTTTGCCTTTTCTTTCACAAAGCTGTGGCTGAGGTTTCACACTTATGTCACCCATTATCAATCAAATATCTTATAAATGATTCAATGCCTGTTCCTATGTAACTGACGACATATCCCCGATTTAAAGGATGACAGGTTTGTATACGTGTAGAAACAAAAAATCAAAGTCGGCTGATTGGCTGCCAGTGCTTCTTGGCCTCGAGTTAGTTACAGTAGTTTGAAAAAAGGGTGTAATGGAAATATTTTTATTTTTACATTTGCACATTTTAAAAATGCATTCAATCTACATCCATGCATACTGAGAAGTTACTGTACTATATGCTTGGGGGCTTAAAGAAGAAAAATTGCTAAAAACTCAGACTTCTTGCAATTGCCCTTATTTCTGAAATTCTTCTTATGTGAAGAAGTGTCAGAATCAGAGGAGAAAAAAAAAGAGTAAAATTGCTTCCTTATCTCCTCGCTGACTCTGCATCCAGAGGCGTCAAGGTGTATACAAATGACAGTGACAGCACTCCTACGGGGAAAGAAGCTATGGGAGCTCCTCCGACAGGAACCACTGGTCTGGGGGTCACTAGTAACACTCACTGTCACGAGCACTGCACTGTCCCTTTCTGGGGTCATAGACACGAGTAAACTTGGTGGCCACTAAGGGAATCCTTAAAACACTGATACTGTTATAGACATGCCTGAAATGTATAAAGAGAGCCATAATTTCTTTAGCTCAAACTCATTACAAGAAAGTCTTGGGGCCGAGCCAGAGGATATCTCTCACTGAGGGATGGGGATATCTTTGCATGAACTGAGATACACACTGGGCGAGAATGCGAGTCTTCTGACCCCTCCTATATACTGTATACCAAGCAGACTGATCTTGAGGGGCAACAATGATCCAGATTGGGAAGGGAGGAGTAAGGAGCCAAAAAGCTCCTTCAGCTTCAACTTCAGGGAAAGCATTTCAGAAGGTGCTTTAGGACGCTTCTTCCCAAACTTCACCCACTGTTGGGAAGACCACGACCTACACCCATCACAGGGTGAAGACTAGCTTAAGCACTTTACCTTATCTGGCCCAAATATAATCAGGAGATTTACAATTCTCAACAGAAACATTTTCATTGCTATCATATTCACTTCAGTGAAACAATGAAGATCTCAAAAATTTCTTCCAGATAAGCACCCGCAAAGATAGATACACTCATGAAAAATTAATGAGTCTTTTGTAAAACTTTGCTACTGATACAGTGCTGTACTCTGCTACTTTCAATTGTATTTCTGCTACTATACTATGCATCAATTCCTTCTTTAACCTGTTCCATGAAATTACTGTACAAATAATACTAATTACTCTATTGTCTTCACGGTATCCAATACAGTATTACTAAGAAAACTAAAAATTGCATCTTACCCAAAATGACCAACGTAGGATAAAAAGAAACGTACAGTATTAGTACTTTACACAATGAAAGGTGCACGACAAATGCCACCAGAACCTTATTATTCATTCTACTTCACTAGTAATCAATGCCTACCACTCAGCTAGTGACGTCACCATGACGCGCCATGCAAATTATTCAAAAATCTATTGCTGGGGCAAACTGGCGAAAACTAACTGAGGCACTTTCTGTCAATAGGCATAGGAGGAAATGATGATGATGATAAATAATTAATAGTAAAACATACTGTATTCACCCGCTGTATTATCATTTCAAACAAGCCCACAAAGAAGTTTAATACAGTACTAAACATCATTCATGATAGTCAAATAGCAAATATAACACAAACCTAGTTACATAAATATTCAATAATAATAAATATCAATAGAAGTAATGTATTATTTATTGCAATTTTTCCAATAATAACAGAATCTGATAAAGCAATACAGCAAGAACTTCGTGCAATCTGACCTACAGTCCAACCAACGTATCTGCCAACAGAAGGAAAATCAATTGTGGCCTTCAAGTGTTTTAAACAATGCATGGCTCCACCTTTTCTGGTAAATGCCAAGGCCAGAAATATACGGTGGATCTTCATAACACCTAAATAATTCTGGCCTATTGATTCAACTGCACCCACAAGTCAATACTACAGTATAGCTCTCTAAAGGTTGACCATATTTTCTTTATTTTGTTGCCAGGCAATCATGGTTTTATGCATACATTATATATATTCATACACAAGATATCATATTCTAAATATCACCTAGCAATAAAAATCTTAAGTCCTAGAAATGGGAGATAAATGGAACAGCCATTGAATTATTAATAAGGTGGGTGGGTAACGACATATGGGCAATTAAGGATGGTACAGTACCCCTGCCTGTCAAAATAACATCCACTTCTGACCATCAGCTATGAGCTGAGAAGTGTGACTAAGGAGGAGGATTTTAATCTAAAGACACAAGTTTGTAGAGTTAAGAAAAATAAACTTTTTTTTTAAATCACAAATCTTGGAATCAACTTGTATTATTCTTAATTATATAAACCAGTGTCCTCTAATAAGAGTAGGTTTTCGATGACGTGGTGTACCGCATGCGTATCACACGCTCGTACACTCTAACAGTATTTCTGTTTTTGTATATCGCTATTATCGCTCTCCCTATGCACCAATAATTTGTTTCTACCTGTATGTGCTTGTATTAACCTGTTTGAATTTTTGTGACTTTTCACAGAAACTGTAGTTATTAAAACTCGCTATTTGTTGAAATGAAGTTAGTTACATCAGTTAATACCTAACTAGTGGCTCTGCATAGTTGAAACGTTTGTTATAACTATTGGATGGTAGTGGGGAAGTGGCACTCATCAATCTGCAAGTCTAGCATTTTTAACCTTTAGTCAGGGGACTTGCGGGATGCTTAAGGCTTCGTGAAGCATAATTTAAAGGACACAGGTTTGCGTAGTTAAAAAAAAATAAAAATTAATTTTAACTCATCCTTAGGAAGGAGGAAGTTCCATTGAACCAAATTATTGGCTGGTTCAACATTCCAGGGCATCATCAGAGCACTTGCACTATGGTATTCCGCTGTCTTGAGGTAGAGTTCTCTTGCTTGAGGGTACACTCCGGCACACTTTTCTATCTTATTTATCTTCCTCTTGTTTTTTTTTTAATTTTTATAGTACTGTATATATATATATATATATATATAATATATATATATATATATATATATATATATATATACATATATATATATATATATATATATATATATATATATACAGTATATATATATATATATATATATACATATATATATATATATATATATATATATATATATATATATATATATATATATATGTAAGATCTCCAGTCTTGGGTAGTGCCATAGTCTCTGTAACATGGTCTTCTACTGTCTTGGGATAGAGTTCTCTTGCTTGAGGGTACACTCCGGCACACTATTCTATCTTATTTCTCTTCATCTTGTTTTTTTTTATCTTATTTCCCTTCCTCTTGTTTTTTTTAAGTTTTTATAGTATATATATATATATATATATATATATATATATATGTGTATATATATATATATATATATATATATATATATATATATATATATATATATATATATATATATGAAAGATCTCCAGTCTTGGGTAGTGCCATAGTCTCTGTACCATGGTCTTCTACTGTTTTGGGGTAGAGTTCTCTTGCTTGAGGGTACACTCAGGCACACTATTCTATCATATTTCTCTTCCTCTTGTTTTTTTTCTTTTAAAGTTTTTATAGTTTATATATGAAAGATTTATTTGAATGTTGTTACTGTTCTTAACTTAATTGTTCATTCGTTGTTTTTCCGTGTATTTATTTCCTTATTTCCTTTCCTCACTGGGCTATTTTCCCTGTTGGTGCCCTTGGGCTTATAGCCTCCTGCTTTTCCAACCAGGGTTGTAACTTAGCTAGTAGTAGTAGTAGTAGTAGTAGTAATGATACAGGGATGTCAAAGAGGTTAGGTTAGTGGAAATATTCAAACCAGTCTGAAAACCTGGCTCTGGGCCGAGTGATAGCCCTCCACTGCAGCGATTGAGAGGTGCTTCTCCCAGTGAAGAAAGACAAGGAAGGTAGCAATTATTTGCAGAAATGGTCTGACTTGAGAAATATCCCATCTACTACACCAATCGCAGAAGATGGAGCATTTCCCCTCCTAAACTGTTGAAGAGGATCTGCACATGTATCAAAACACCTCCCGTGCAGGACCTTGCAAAAAGCTTTTCGCTTGGAGGAAATGCTAAATGACCACCACGCCTGAAGCAACAGGGACGTCACAGAGTTGTAAAATCTCTGCAGATGGGGCTGACAGGTTAGACCCTCAAAGTGAACCATTCAGCTACTGGCCACTTGGGAGCCACCAGGGTCATTCTGACATTTAGAATATCCAACACTGATAAAGACCCAATGAATTAAGCCGAAAGGTGGAAAAAAGATGGGCATCTAGGTTGTTGCTGCCTGATCTGAATTGGAGAACAAAACTCTGGAAGCTTCTTGTTCAGGTCTGTTCCAAATAAGTTAATCATTGGGAGCCCCCAAAGGCATGAAGTTTTTTCTGCTAAGACTGGTAAAAGGGACTACTCTAACCCTACTACCTGTCCCTGGCAGCTGAGTACGTCTGGTAATACATTCCTCTTGCCCAGAATGTATCATGCTGACAGCTCCACTGCATTGCTGAATGTCATGAGTGACTGTTTTGCTAACTCACATAGCCCCTGCAAAACAGTCCCTCCTTCCTTGTTGACATAGGCCCCTGGAGTGTTGTTACTAATCAATGCTACCGAGTGCCCTATAGAACTCTATTAGAAAGCTTGCAGAGGTAGAAAAATATGACAAATTCGGAGATAATTTGTATTTTTCCTAACCATACAAACCTTAGCTATTTACATTGGGTTTACCTTTTAGCGTAGCTGAAATGACGAGCCAATAGTTTTTAACGAGGGTTAGAACCACCGCGCTAGTTAGCGGGGGTAGGGGAAGGGATAGCTTGCTACCCCCCCCCCCCCCCCCACACACACACCGGTGATTTGCTTCACTTCACTTAGAGGTAGGACTTGACTTGGGGGCCAGGGCTGGCGGGCAAATATGTGTAAATAGCTAAGGTTTGTATGGTTAGGAAAAATACAAATTATCTCCGAATTTGTCATTTGTTCCGTAACCGAAATACAAACCACGCTATTTACATTGGGTGACTTACCCCTTAGGAAGGGTGGAAAGACCCCAGCCTTACTGACTTTGACTTTGCCTGGGGACTCCATCCCTCAGTGAGTAGCACTTGAGAGAAGGAGCCCCTGCACCACACAAGTTCCTTGCTGCGCTAGGAACGAGTGGCCTACATAAGTTGTGTGTGGAGGAAAGTGTGACTCGTCCTATGAAGTTGACCTTGAGACCTTTAGATAGGAATCTAGGATAGGACGTTCCCAATACCACCTCGTCAGGGTATGGGGGACACAACAGTATTAAGCTTAATACTAGGAGCACAAGGAAGCATGGGTTACTTGCAGAGGTCGAGGTCAGCTATGCGAGGAACAGGATGCTGCTACCCCAAGAGAGGGGAGAATGAAGAGAGTAGTAAGGGTCAGACATACTCTTTCATTCACGCAGACTAAAACCAGGTAACAACGCCCTCAACCTACTGCTACTTGTCCATAAAGGAGCCTGAGGTTAGACCAGCTGTTGTGCAGCCACCACAGGGCCGATAGAAAACGTATCTAGGCTCCTGTGGGTCACGTCCTGCAGGTAGTGGGCTGTGAAGGTCGTCTGACGCTTCCAGACCCCAGCTTGAAGCACCTGCATCACCGAGAAGTTTCTCTTGAAAGCCAGGGACGTAGCGACACCCCTGACATCGTGTGCCCTAGGGCGACGTGACGGAGGAAGGTCTGGATTCAAGGCTGGATTCGAAGGGTTATCCACCACGGATAACCCTTCGAATCCAAGCTGAGATGGTGTTCCTGGTGACCCTCCTCTTCGTCCTGCCTGTGCTCACAAACAATGCTCGCACTTGAGGACGGACTGCAGCCGTTCTCTTCAAGTAGTACCTCAGACACCTCACTGGGCATAGTAGCAGCTGGTCTGGGTCGCTTGTTACAGAGCGGAGACTCGCGATCCTGAAAGAGTCGAACCGAGGATCCGGCACTCCAGGATTCTGAGTCTTGGCCACAAACTCAGGGACGAACCTGAACGTTACCTCCCCCCATCCCCTTGAATGGGCGATGTCGTACGAGAGACCATGAAGTTCGCTAACCTGCTTGGCCAAACCAAAGCGAGCAGGAAAGCCGTCTTCCAAGACAGGTGGCGATCGGAGGCCTGGCGTAATGGTTCGAAGGGAGGTCTCTTAAGAGCCCTGAGGACCCGAACCACGTTCCAAGGAGGAGGTCTCACTTCCGACTGGGGGCAGGTAAGCTCATAGCTACGTATGAGTAGAGAGAGTTCTAGCGAGGAAGAAATGTCCACGCCTTTCAGCCTGAAAGCCAAGCTTAAGGCTGAGCGATAGCCTTTCACTGCCGAGACAGAAAGGCGCATTTCCTCCCTCAGATATACGAGGAAGTCCGCTATTGCTGGAATAGTGGCATCGAGTGGAGAGATACCCCTCCCACGACACCAACCACAAAAGACTCTCCACTTTGCCTGGTAGACTCCCTCAGAGGACCGTCGCAGGTGTCGAGACATTCTCTCTGCAACCTGTTGCGAAAAGCCTCTCTCCGTGAGGAGACGCTGGACAGTCTCTAGGCGTGAAGCCGAAGTGAGGCCACGGCCTTGTGAGGGACGTTGGAGTGGGGTTGTCTGAGAAGCTCGTGTCGTGGAGGAAGTTCCCTCGGAAGCTCCGTCAGGAGCTGCAGAAGGTCCGGGAACCATTCCGCATGATGCCATAGCGGAGCTATCAGAGTCATCGAACAGTTGACCGATAGTCTGGTCCTGTTGAGCACCCTTCTCATCAGACAGAACGGTGGGAAGGCGTACGCGTCGATGTTGTCCCACCGTTGCTGGAAAGCATCTTGCCAGAGAGCCTTGGGGTCCGGGACTGGGGAGCAGTATAGAGGCAGCTTGAAATTCAACACTGTCGCGAACAGGTCCACGGTCGGGGAACCCCACAAAGTCAGGACTTTGTTGGCTATCTGAGGATCCAAAGACCACTCGGTACTCACTATCTGCGAGGCCCTGCTCAGACTGTCGGCGAGCACATTCCTCTTGCCAGGAATGAAGCGAGCTGATAGTGTTATCAAGTGGACTTCGGTCCACCTCAGAATCTCTACTGCAAGATGGGATAGCTGCTGCGAAAAAGTGCCTCCCTGCTTGTTGATATAAGCCACTACCGTGGTGTTGTCACTCATCACCACCACGGAATGACCCGCCAGGGGCCGTTGGAACTGTTGAAGAGCCAGAAAGACGGCCTTCAACTCTAGCAGGTTGATGTGCAGGCACTTTTCTGATTCTGACCAAAAGCCTGAGGTCCTCTGGTTCAGAACGTGCGCCCCCCACCCTTCTTTTGACGCGTCCGAAAACAGTGTCAATTCCGGGGGGAGGACGAGAAGACTCACACCCTTTCGCAGGTTCTCATCGACCAGCCACCACCGCAGGTCCGTCCGTTCCATAGATCCTATCGGGACCAGAACGTCCGGGGAATCGGATACTTGATTCCACCGGGACTTGAGCTGCCACTGTAGGGATCTCATCCTGAGGCGGCCGTTGGGAACCAGACGAGCCAGGGAGGACAGGTGACCTAAGAGACGCAACCACGATTGGGCGGGAAGCTCTTCTCGCCTGAGGAAGGGTTCCGCCACCCTCCTCAGCCTTGCTATCCTGTCGTCTGATGGAAAGGCTTTGTGGAGATTGGTGTCTATCAGCATGCCTAGATAAACCAGTCGTTGGGACGGCTGCAGAGAGGACTTCTCGAGGTTTACCACGATCCCCAGATCCTGGTAAAGACCTAGATGCCTGTCTCGGTGCCGAAGAAGGGTCGACTCCGAGTCTGCTAGGATCAGCCAGTCGTCCAGATAGCGAAGGAGACGAATGCCGTTCCTGTGCGCCCAAGATGAAATCAGGGTGAACACTCTGGTGAACACCTGAGGAGCTGTGGAGAGACCGAAACACAGAACCTTAAACTGGTAGATCTTGTCATCTAGGCAGAATCTCAAGTACTTCCTGGAAGACGGATGGATTGGGATCTGGAAGTACGCATCCTTTAGATCCAGTGTGCACATTAAGTCTAGAGGTCTCACCGCAAGTATGACCGTGTCCACTGTCTCCATGCTGAACCGAGTTTGCTTGACAAACCCGTTCAGAGCCGAGAGGTCGATGACAGGTCTCCAGCCTCCAGACGCCTTCCTTACAAGAAAGAGTCGACTGAAGAAGCCTGGGGAGCCGTCGACGACCTCCTGGAGAGCACTCTTCTTGAGCATGGTCTCGACTTCTGCCCGAAGGGCCAGCCCCTTTGCCGATCCCGTGGCATAGGAGCTCAACGACACAGGATTCGCTGTCAGGGGAGGTTGAGATGTTATGAACGGGACGCGATAGCCTTGGCCGATCACCGAAACCGTCCAAACATCGGCCCCGTGTTGCTGCCACCTGTGCACGCAACGTTGAAGGCATCCCCCTACAGGTGGACACGCAAGGGGACTGCCACTCCTAGGGTTTGCGGCCGCGGCCGCTCCCTCTAGGAGTCTTGCCTCCCCTGGAGGACTTACTGCCCCTCTTGACCTAGGCTGGAAAGGGCTGGGGCTTAGACACCACTTTCTTAGCTGCCGGTGCCTGCTTCGGTGCCTTACGAGGCTGCTGCTGCTGTTGCTGCGGAGCTGGAGGCTTATAGGGCCGAGGTGTAAGGGCCCTATGGAGGAGGGAGTCCGTGCTAGATTTCCTCCACCTCTCAGCCGTTCGCTCCATATCCTGTGGGTCCAACAGATTCTCCCCAAGGAGGGAAGCATGTCTGAGCCTACAGACATCCACGGCGGGGACCTTCGGGTGGAACCTCTCGGTCACCGCATCGCGCCGCTTCAACACCGAGTTGGCCCACAGGGTGGTGACCTGGTGCGCCAGGAACTCGATGGAGCGGGTGCCCGAGAGTAAGAAGGTCTCTAGGGCCTTCCTATTGGTCTCCTTAGACAAGTCCTCGGAGCGCAATAGGATGCCCAGAGATCCTTGCCATATATCCAGCCACGAAGTGGCCTGCATGGCACACTTCGCGACCTTCTCATGGCTCAGGATCTCCGACGCCGAGAACGACACCTGCCGGGCAGAGAGCTTCTCGAAGGGAACTCCCTTAGCCAGCTCTTCCACGGAGTGATGGAGAGGAAGAGCGAAACTAGACTCACCCAAGATCTCAAAATACCTCCTCTGCTGGAGACGAGGAGGTGGAATGAGTTTGTTCCTGGCAGAGGAACGACTGGAGGAGGCAAGAATCGCGAGCTGAGCATTCGCCCTGGCTCTGGCGCTCTTCAGACCCCGAGACCAGGGCAGAGCCGCACTGGTCTTAGGGGCCTTCTGAACATCGAACACTTGGTCCAGGACCGTGTCCTTGCCTTCTCGGGGGGCGATCACGGGGTCCATGAACCCGTTGAGTTGCCTCATCAGGCTCAGGACCTGCCAGAAGGCATGTTCAGATTCCTGCTGGTCTCCTCCTTGCGGGCTGGCAGCTAAGTCTCCCGTCCCCGCAATCTCTTCTTGGGGCGAAGCGTGGACGTTCCCCAGGGGAGCAGCGGGTTCCTGGCGAACCCTTGAAGACGAACGGTTGCGCGGGCGAGCCGGTGAACGAATGCGTTGGCGCGTCGGCGAGGGAACGCGTTGCCGCGCGGGCGAGCGAGATCGCTCCGAAGATCGCTGGCGACGTTGGTCAGGAGACCTGTAGCGCATGGAAGAGTGATTGCGAGCAGGCGATCGGTGGTGCGCTGGCGAACGATGGCGCGCAGGCGAGCGATGGCGCGTTGGCTCATGGTGACGCGTTGGAGAGCTATAGCGCGTAGGTCGCGCAGGCGAACGATCGCGCGAGGGCGAGCTAACAGAGGGCGAACCCTGTCCTTCCAGATCCTCTGGGCGACGGCGCGTTGGAGAACGCATGCGCACAGGCGATAGGTCACGCGGGCGGTCCGGAGATCGCCGATGTTCAGGTGATCGCTGACGCGTAGGAGAACGCTGACGAGCAGGCGATTGTTGAATCGTCTGTGATCGCTGGCGAGCAAGAGGGCGACGCGTGGAATCCTGTGAAGGAATCTTCGGCGCGGCGCGTTCACAAACAGGAACAGGAACGTGGGAGAGTGATTGCGAGCAGGCGATCGGTGGTGCACTGGCGAACGATGGCGCGCAGGCGAGCGATGGCGCGTTGGCGCATGGTGACGCGTTGGAGAGCGATAGCGCGTAGGTCGCGCAGGCGAACGATCGCGCGAGGGCGAGCTAACAGAGGGCGAACCATGTCCTTCCAGATCCTCTGGGCGACGGCGCGTTGGAGAACGCATGCGCACAGGCGATAGGTCACGCGGGCGGTCCGGAGATCGCCGATGTTCAGGTGATCGCTGACGTGTAGGAGAACGCTGACGAGCAGGCGATTGTTGAATCGTCTGTGATCGCTGGCGAGCAAGAGGGCGACGCGTGGAATCCTGTGAAGGAATCTTCGGCGCGGCGCGTTCACAAACAGGAACAGGAAGCGCGTAGGCGCATGGGCGAACATGTGTTTTAGAAACACGCGCTGGAGAACGCGAGCGATGTTGTGCAGGAACAAGCTGAGGATTGCGAGAGCGCTCAGGAGACTGATGGCGCGCAGGGCGCACAACAGGAACTGCAGGATATTCGGAGACCACAGGGGAGCGCTGGCGAGCAGAAGGGCGATGGTCCTCAGAAGAGCGCTGACGAACAGGAGAGCGCTGACGATCAGAAGAGCGCTGACGAGCAGGAGAGCGCCTGTACCCTAACACTGCAGAAGGGCGAGCAGGGGAACGCTGGCGCGCTGGGCGCTCTTCAGGAACAACAGGTTGAAGGATGTCCTCAGGAGAGCGCTGGCGAGAAGGGCGATCATCAGGAGAGCGCTGGCGAACAGGAGATCACTGACGAACAGGAGAGCGCCTGTGCGCTAACACTGCACGTGTAAGGGAAGAATCCCTTTGCCCCGAAGGGACCGTTGCCCGTCGGGTGACGAGGTCAGGTTGCTGAACATCTGCCCCAGAAGTTGAAGGTCTGGAAGGCGTAGGAGACCGATCCCCAGAGAGGTCTAATGAAGCTGGAGCTGTAGGCTGTTTACGGCGAAGAGAGTCCCCTTCGGAGGAAGAAGGAGAAGATCCAAAAAGGCGCCTCTTAACACCCTTATAAGGAAACGGGAGGCCCTTGCAACGCAGCGGACGGTGAGCCTTACGGCGAAGGCGGCCACGAGGAAGATCGTCAGGACCATCAGTCCTCCGAAGGGGAGTCTCAGTCAAAGCACTCCCCTTAGAGGGAAGCTGGACAGCAGAAGAGCCCGTACGACTCCCTTCCCCCTTCGAAGGATGTACGGAAGGGGGAGGAGAGCCGTCAGAACCAACATCCCCAACTGCACATGCAGAGGATTGCCCCGCCCCGTCGGAGGCCTCTGCCACCACGACGTCAACGATAGACAGAGGATCTACCTCGGCTATCACCGGCGACTGCTTAATGGCGGCCCCCAACTGGACAAGGTCAATCAGGGCAACCCTGGAGGGCAAGCCCTTAAGCCCCAGGGAAGCCCAAATCTGAAAAAGATCATCGTTAGACAGAGATTCATCAATAACCTCCCCCGGAGGAGGAGGAGGAACCGCCCCGCTATGGGAGGCGACGCCCTCTCCCCCCACCCAAGGTCGGGAAACAGAACTAGGGCCTGCGCTCCCACTCGGCCGACTCTCCTTAGGAGCCGAACAAGGGGGAGCTTCGGAGGAGGTTTGGGCGGCGAAAGAAGAGTCCCGAGAACCTTCCTCCTTCAAGGCAACCCCGGAAGGAGAACGGTCTCTCTTGGACTTCTTCTTACACCGGCGGCCAAACCTCTCCCACTGGGAGGCCGACCACTCCCTGCACTCACTACACTTATTTTCCTGATCACACCGTCAGCCTCGACACTGCGGGCAAAGGGTGTGAGGATCCGTGTCCATGGCCGAAATAAAAGTACCACAAGGGCAGCCGGCAATTCCAGGGCACGTACGCATAGTAATAATAAAGGTGGTCAACTTCTAACACACACACACAACTGAAAGAAAAACCAGAAAAAAGATTAAAGGCTGTCAACGAGGACGATGGACAGACACGTCTGTTCATCGCCGGAGCCAAAAGTGAAGTGAAGCAAATCACCGGTGTGGGGGGGGGGAGGGGTAGCAAGCTATCCCTTCCCCTACCCCCGCTAACTAGCACGGGGGTAATTAACCCTCGTTAAAAACTATTGGCTCGTCATTTCAGCCACGCTAAAAGGTAAACCCAATGTAAATAGTGTGGTTTGTATTTCGGTTACGGAACAAAGTTCTCATTTCCAACAGCTTGATGCGCAGACACTTTTCCTTTTCAGACCACTGCCCCAAGGTGTTGTTCTTCAGGTATGAGACCCACCCTTCCTTGGATATGTCTGTGAACAGCTGCACCTCGAAGGGTAAGAAGTCGAGGGAGACTTCTCTGGTGAAGTTAACGTCGTTCAACCATCAATTCAGATCAGCCCTCACCACCACATTCACCGGAACCAAGAAGTGGGGAGGGTTGGTGATGGCTGACCTGTGATGCTTACAACACCACTCTGGTGGAGGCGCCAGTGAGGAACGAGATTCCCCAATGATGAAAGATGCCCATAAGACATCGGCACTGAAAAGAAAGGGTCGCGCAACCTTCCTGAGTCTGTGGATATGATTGTCTCATGTCTATCAACATTCTCAGGTACTGTACTCCATCCTTCTCTTGGGCTCGCAAAAAGACTTCTCGTTGATAACAATTCCCAGATCATTGTAAAAGGCTGCAAAAGGAGTCTCTCTCAATCCTTGAAGATGACAGGATCAGCCAATCATCAAGATACCTCACAAGATGAATCTTATTTGAATGGGCTCAAGTTGAGTCTGGCATGAAAACACCAAACGAAACACCTGCGGAGGTGGCTAGTTCAAAGCACAGGACTTTGAACTGATACACCACTCCATCAAGGACAAAGCGGAATTCCTACCTGCTCAATTGATAGATGGTTATCTGAAAATACATGTCCTTCATATCAACAGAAAGCACGAACTGTACTTGCCATCTCCATCCTGACATACTTTGTAGAACAAACTCATTCGGAGGTTGATAACCAGTCTTTGACCCCCTTTCGATTCCTCCACCATAAACAGTTGACTGTACAAGCCAGGAGACCCGTCTTGGACAACTTCTGGTGTGTTGGATCCCATTATCATCACTGCCATCGCTGAACCGATAGACAGTGGTGGAGTCACCAAAGCATCTTGAGAACATCCTGAGGCAGAAGAGAGATGATGGCGACTGACAACGCCCTGACCCATAGTGCTCATGCTTGGTCTTGTAAGAGACCTAGCGGAGGTAAGATGAGTGTGTCCTCCCATACCTAGTACCATAACCCCTTCCAGAGTTAAGGTTTGGTATAGTACTACTCCTCCCATAAAACCATGCAGTGATCAGTCGATGTGTCATGATACTTGATCCAATTGGTGGTCCTGCACTTCAATGACTTTCTTCTGTGAAGGTAGGACTTTCCCCATTGGGGAGGCGCTAACTGCTTCTCACTCTTCTGAAGAACAGGAGAGAAGTCAAACTGTGTGGCAGACTTTATTCTTACTAATAGTGGCCATTCTCATACTCGTAAGAACTGAACACAGGTAGCGGGTGCAAGAGAGTGTACTCGTTCTTACGAGACCAGAGCACATTAGCAGGTGGGTGAGCTTCTATTCGGATCTAATCAAAGAGGTATCATTCCTGGTACATATCCTCTTACTTCATGAACAATGAGAGAGTGTACTAGTAGGCTTACTCTTCCTCATGGGGATAGTTCTTAATACTACACTATTTCCACTGTTCTGCGAGGAAAGGGCAATCAAATGCCTGTCATATGAGAACAATGTGGCATCCCAGTGCTTATACCATTACTATATTAGGATCAAATTAAGAAGTCCCCAGTTCAAATCCCTAAAGCACAACATAAATGGCACTTCTGGGAAAACTCAATCAGGAATCAGTCTCTGAGTTTGGGATTCTAAATGAAGTTATTACTGAAGCTTCTTGGAAATGTCCGAAGACAGGAACTGACTAGGGCATTGCTTAGACCTGGTCACTTTGGCAAGGGTGTAACCTCCTTTATTTTCTGCCAACACTTCCTCCCCTGTCGATTGGTTTCAGTGCAGTAGTGCTCCACTAAATCATACAGAGGAATCAAGTAGTCTCCCACAAAAATGACAAATTCGTAGATAATTTGTATTTTTCCTAACTATACAAACCTTAGCTATTTAATAGGGGTATTACTTTTGGCGTGGCTGAAATGACGAGCCATTAATTTTTAACGAGGGTTTACTACCCACACCACTAGTTAGCGGGGGTAGGGGAGAGTAGCTTGCTACACCCGCCCTCTCACACACCTGTGTTTGAGCTCACTTTGCTTGGAGGTAGGACTTCAAGGGGGATAGGACTGGCGGGCAAGTTTGGTTAAATAGCTAAGGTTTGTATAGTTAGGAAAAATACAAATTATCTACGAATTTGTCATTTGTTCCGTAACTGGAATACAAACCACGCTATTTAATAGGGGTGACTCACCCATTAGGAAGGGTGGACGTCCCAGCCAGTCTGGCTTTTGTCTTTGCCCAGGGACTCCATATTTGAGTGTGTAAGCCCCCAAGAAATAAGGAGTCCCTGCACCTCGCTAGAACCTTGCTACGCAATGTCTGCGGCCTACGCAAGCTGTGTGTGAAGGTATGAAGAAGTGTGACTCGTTTTAGAAAGTTGTTCTGAAGTTCTTTAGATGGAAACTTGTAGACTAGGACTTTCCCAATACCACCTCGTCAGGGTATGGGGACGTAACAGTATTAATTTTAATACTAGGAACACAAGGGAGCATGGTTTACCTGCAGTGGTTTGAGGTCAGCTCTGCAGAGAACCCAGGATGCTGCTTTCCCCAAGAGAGGGGATGATGAAGAAAAGAATAAGGGCCAGTCAAACCTTTTCATTCATGCAGACAAAAACCGGCTAACAATGCCCTCAACCTTCTGCTACTTGTCCAATAAGGAGCTTGAGGTTTTAAACCAGCTGTTGTGCAGCCACCACAGGACCGATAGAGAACATATCGAGTCTCCTGTGGGTCACGTCTTGCAGGTAGTGGGATGTGAACGTTGTTTAACGTTTCCACACCCCAGCTTGAAGAACCTACGTCACTGAAAAATTTCTTCTGAAGGCCAGAGACGTAGCTATGCCCCAGACATCATGTGCTCTCGGGCAATGTGACGGAGGAGGGTCTGGATTCAGTTCAAGGTCAATGACCCTGCGAATCCATGCAGGGATGGTATTCTTGGTGACCCTCCTCTTGGTCCTTCCTGTGCTGATGAATAGTGCTGGCACACGAGGACAAGCTGCGGCTGTTGTTTTGAGGTACAGCCTCAAGCTCCTTACTGGGCATAGTAAGAGATGGTCTGGGTCATCTGTCATAGTACGGAGACTAGAAATCCGGAAGGAGTTGAATCGAGGATCCGCTACTCCTGGATTCTGAGTCTTAGCAATAAACTCAGGGACGAAGCTGAACGTTACCTCCCCCAATCCCCTTGAATGGGCAATGTCATACGAGAGACCATGAAGTTCGTTGACTCGCTTGGCCAAAGCCAAAGCTAGCAGGAATACCGTCTTCCAGGTTAAGTGGCGATCTAATGCCTGGCTTAATGGTTCATAAGGAGGTCTCTTAAGAGACCTGAGAACTCAAACCACATTCCATGGGGGAGGTCTCACTTCCAACTGAGGGCAGGTAAGTTCATAACTCCGTAAGAGTAGAGAAAGTTCTATCGATAAGGAAATATCCATTCCTTTCAGCCTGAAGGCGAGACTTAAGGCTGAGCGATAGCCTTTCACTGCCGAGACTGAAAGGCGCATTTCTTCACGCAAATACATGAGGAACTCCGCTATTGTTGGAATAGTGGCATCGAGTGGAGAGATACCCTTTCCACGATACCAACCACAGAAGACTTTCCACTCTGCCTGGTAGACTGCTGCTTAAGACTTTCGCAGGTGTCCAGACATCCTGATCGCAACTTGTTGCGAAAATCCTTTCTCAGAGAGGAGATGCTGGATAGTCTCCAGGCGTGAAGCTGTAGTGAACCTACGGCTTTGTGGAAGATGTTGGCATGTGGTTGTTTGAGTAGATTGTGTCGTGGAGGGAGTTCTCTTGGTGGCTCCGTTAGGAGTTGCAGAAGGTCCGGGAACCATTCTGCGTGATGCCATAGCGGAGCTATGAGGGTCATTGAAAGATTGACCGATGTTCTGGTCTTGTTGAGTACCCTCCTCATCAGACAGAACGGGGGAAAGGCGTAAACGTCGATGTTGTCCCACCATTGTTGGAAAGCATCTTGCCAGAGAGCCTTGGGGTCTGGGACTGGGAAACAGTACAGCGGAAGCCTGAAGTTAAGGGCCGTTGCGAAGAGGTCCACAGTCGGAGAACCCCACAAAGTCTGGACTTTGTTGGCTACTAAATGATCCAAAGACCACTCGGTACTCACTATCTGAGATGCTCTGCTCAGGTTGTCGGCAAGCACATTCCTTTTTCCCGGAATGAAGCGTGCCGATAGTGGTATCGAGTGGATTTCGCCCCATCTCAGTATCTCTACTGCTAGATGGGATAGTTGCTGCGAAAAAGTACCTCCTTGTTTGTTGATGTAGGCCACTACTGTGGTGTTGTCGCTCATCACCACCACAGAGTGACTTGCCAGGTACTGTTGGAACTGTTGAAGGGCCAGAAAGACAGCCTTCATCTCTAGGAGATTTATGTGGAGGTACTTTTCTGACTCTGACCAGAGGCCTGAGGTCGTGTGGTGCAGCACGTGGGCCCCCCACCCTTCTTTTGAAGAGTCCGAAAACAGCATCAAATCCAGGGGGAGGATGAGAAGTTCCATTCCTTTTCGTAGGTTCTCGTCTGCCACCCACCGCTGGAGATCCGTCAGTTCCGCAGGTCCCATGGGGATCTGGATGTCCAGGGAGTCATACGCTTTATTCCACCGGGACTTGAGTCGCCACTGGAGGGATCTCATCCTGAGGCGACCATTGGGAACTAGAAAGGCCAGCAATGAAAGGTGACCGAGAAGACGTAACCATGATTGGGCTGGAAGTTATTCTCGTCTGAGAAAAGGTCTTGCGACCTTCCTCAGCCTTGCTATCCTGTCGTCTGATGGGAAGGCTTTGTGGAGAGTGGTGTCTATAATCATGCCTAAGTATACAAGTCTTTGAGTGGGAAGCAGTGAAGACTTCTCAAGATTTACCAAGATCCCCAGATCTTGGCAAAGTCTCAGAAGTTTGTCTCGGTGTTTAAGAAGGGTTGACACCGAGCTGCTAGGATTAACCAGTCGTCCAGATAACGGAGGAGACGTATGCCAATCCTATGTGCCCAAGATGATACTAGGGTGAACACTCTGGTGAAGACTTGTGGTGCTGTGGAGAGACTGAAGCACAGCACCTTGAACTGGTACCTTCTGTTGTCTAGGGTGAATCTTAAGTACTTCCTTGAAGACGGATGGACTGGAATCTGGAAGTACGCGTCCTTTGGGTCCAGTGTGCATATGAAGTCTTGCGGTCTTACTTCTAGTCTTACCGTGTCCGCCGTCTCCATGCTGAACGGAGTTTGTTTGACAAACTTGTTCAGAGCTGAGAGGTCGATGACTGGTCTCCAGCCTCTAGACGCCTTCTTCACAAGAAAGAGTCGACTGAAGAAGCCTGGGGATCCGTCGAGGACCTCTTGGAGAGCGCCCTTCTTCAACAGGGTCTGGACTTCTGCCCGAAGGGCTTGCCCCCTTGCCGATCCCATGGCAAGGGAGTTCAATGACACTGGATTCGTCGTCAGGGGAGGTAGAGATGTTATGAACGGGACATGATATCCTTGACTCATCAAGGAGATTGTCCAGGAATTGGCACCGAGTTGCTTCCACCTGTTTGAGCAACTTTGTAGGCATCCACCCACTAGTGGACATGCAGGGGGACTGCCTATCCTAGCGTTTGTGGCCTCAGCTGCTCCGTCTAGGATTCTTGCCTCCCCTGGAGGACTTTTTGCCTTTCCTTTCTTTGACAGGAAAGGGCTTAGACACCAAGGTCTTTGCTGCTGTTGTCGTCTTAGTGGTCTTGACTGGACGGGACTGCTGTGGTGCTGGAGGCTTATAGGGCTTGGATGTTAAAGCCCTATGAAGGAGGGAGTCTTGATGAGACTTCCTCCACCTCTCAGCGGCATGTTCCATATCCTTAGGCTCAAACAAGATGGATCCCTCTAGGGAGGAATGTCTGAGCCTATTGATCTCAATGCTAGGACCTTCTGATGGAATCTCTCAGCTACTGCATCCCGACGTTTCAATATGGTATTTGCCCACAAGTTCGAGACTTGGCGGGCCAGAAACTCGATCATGCGAGTACCTGAGAGAAGGAAGGTTTCCATAGCTTTCCTTGTACATTCTTTGGAGAAATCCTCAGAACATATCAGGATACCTAAGGTCCCCAACCAGATATCGAGCCACGAAGTGGCTTGCATAGCACACTTCACAACTTTCTCCTGGTTGAGGATCTCGGCTGCCAAGAATGAGACCTACCGGTTGTCTCGTCTCTCAAGAGGGACTCCCCTGGTTAGCTCTTCCAGCGAGTGGTGAAGAGGAAGAGCTAAACAAGGCTCCTCAAGGATCTCGAAGTCCCTCCTCTGCTGTACACGAGGAGATGGAAGGAGCTTGTTGCTGGCACCGGAACGGTTGGAGGAGGACATCTCGGAGAGCTGCTGTGAGATCTTGTCCCTGGTACTCTTAACCCCTGACTTCGGCAATGTTTTGGAGTCCTTAGATTCCTTCCCGGGAAGGATGTAGGACTCCAACATTGACGAGGGTAGCATGTTCCTTTCAATCCCCGACTGAGTAGACCCCTCGGCGCGAGGAGAAGTTTCCCCCATTGGTACGATGGGGGAAAGTTTCTCTTCATGTGATTCCCTTGGGGACGGGAAATCTTCATCCGAAAGGGAAGGAGAGGCAGTCTGAGGAAAGGAAGGAATCTGCCTCGAAGGTCTGCATGGAGTCAGTTTTGCCCTTGGGGAAGAGACCGCATCTGGAACTCCTCTTTTTCTCTTCAAGGGGGTAGAAGAAGCCATAGTTCTGTGTCCCAATTCAGAGATGACAGGCTTGAAAGCCTGCATTACGGCTCTGATCAGTGCACCGAACCAGGGCCGTTGGCTGACAGGTGCACTGTCAGACATACCCCTTGAAGAGACAGGGATTGAGGGATCCCTGGGAGGAGTCCCCATCATGGGTGGGTTCGCCTGTGGTGGCTTTGGGAGCCTGGACCCCTCTTGATGTTTCCCTTCTCCCACAATGCGCGGTGGTATGCGCTTGCGGGGAAGGGAATGAGGCGATGGCGACCTTGCTGTGCGTAGTTCAGTAGTCTCGCGCACGGGAGGATATTGACGCTCGCACGAGGGAGAATAATGGTGCTTGCGTGCGGGAGACTGTTGGCGCGCGCACGCGGGAGACCAATGGCGCACGGGCGCGCACGGGAGAGTATTCGTGCGGAGGATTAATACGTTGAGTGCGCGGGCGCGCGGGAGAGAGTTCGCGCGCATCTGTACCAGCCGTAAGGCGCGCATGCGCAGGAGAAAGAGCCCTAGCGCGCGGGCGCGCAGTTGAATCATATGAGGCGCGTGGGAGCGCGAGAGAATGTTGGCGCACATCCTTTGGAGAGGATTGGCGAGTGTGCGACCCGCACGTATCCTCCCGGATGCGTGCGGGAGAAGGCTGGCGCAAAGGTGAGCGCTAGCAAGATGGTACTGATTGGCGCGTGGGTGAAGCCAGCTTTGTTGACTTCCCAGCAGCACTACATTCAGTAGATCGTTGGCACGCAGGAGTTAGATGTTGGGCGCATATGCGCGCGGGCAGGAGGCTAATGGGGCGCTGGCGCGTAGGAGAATGTTGGCGCGTAGGCGCAGGCAAGACCTGAGACACAGGAGAATGTGGGCGCATATGTGCATTAAGGCGCGCGTAGCGCGTGATGGAGCTATGCTCCTGTTGGGGCGTATGTGCGTGTTGGCGAGTACGCCATTGATGCCCTATGTTAGGGTTTAGTGATGGGGTCTGACGAGCTACTAAGGAGCGTTCGTCAGGTTTCGTTGGCGCGCCTTAGCGTGCTTAGGTGAAGCCTTATTAGGCCAATGTGGAAATGGTGACGACAGGTCGGCAGGTCTGTCAGATGGAAGGACGACCTTCCACCGAAGGAGATTGCGAACGATCTGCAGAAAGGTCCAGGACCAGTGCAGGAGCAGTGATAGATGATTGGTCTCGAGGCTCCTCTGCGGTGGACTGCATCGAAGGTGTTGAACCAAAGAGGTGCCTCCTCACCGCAGGTGAAGGAAGGCCTCTATGGCAAAGAGGAAGGCGAGCCTACCAACGAATGCGCCCTCTGGGGGCCATTGGATCAGCAAGCTGACCTCCTGCAGTCCTCCGAAGAGGAGTCTCTGTAGGTGAACTCCCCTAAGGGGAAGAAACACTAGCAGGAGAGACTGACGATGGACTTAGTTTCTACCTTGTAGGTTGAACAGGAATGGGAGAAACTAAGCCGTCAGCTACCGTAGAGTTTGGAGAGGCAGAGGTGATGGGTGATACCGCATTGGATACCTCTGACACCACAATGTCTACAAGAGACAGAGGATCAACCTCTGACGGTGACGGCGATTGCTTGACAGCGGCACCCAATCAGATGTAGTTCAGCAAAACCTCCTTGGAAGGCGAACCCGTAAGCCCCAAGGAGGCCCAAAGCTGAAATAAGGTTAGTGACATATCCTCCCTCGGGGAGAGAGGTGGAGCTGCTTCACTAGGGGAAGCAACGTCATTTCTCGAGCCCCGAGGTTGGTAAACAGTATATCCGTCTACACTATCACTCAACGGTCTCTCGAAAGAGACCGACCGAGTGGGAGCTTCGGAGGAGGTTTGGGCAACGGAAGAAAAGGGCTTGGGTTTTTCTCCTTTCAAAGAAACCTTCGAAGGAGAAAAATCCGGTTTGAACTTCTTCTTCCATTGTCGCGAAAACCTCTCCCACTAGGAGATAGACCACTCCCTACACCTGTTGTTGCTATCACACCGTTGGCCCCTACAAGAAGGACAAAGGGCGTGAGGATTAGTCTCGACCGCCGACATGAATGTTCCACAGGGGCGGTCAGGAAACCCAGGGCAGGTGCGCATGATCGCAGAGGCCAACTTCACATATACAGAACTCGAGAAAAAAGAAAAGACAAAAGCAATTAAATGGCTGCCAAATGACAGCGAGGATGAGAGCGGACATGTCCGACCACCATCCGAGCCGAGAGCAAAGTGAGCTCAAGCACAGGTGTGAGAGGGGGGGGGGGTGTAGCAAGCTACCCTCCCCTACCCCCGCTAACTAGTGGTGTGGGTAGTAAACCCTCGTTAAAAATTAATGGCTCGTCACTTCAGCTAAGCCGAAAGTAATACCCCTATTGAATAGCATGGTTTGTATTCCAGTTACGGAACAACTGCCAGTTCGGTCATCTTGTACCTTGATGACATTATCTTCATACCCCTTGAGGTGGAATAGCTTTGCGGAAGGATCAGGTACCAGGAATAAGTGAGCTAGTTACCTGGTGACTTGAAAGAACAATCACCTCAGAAGGAGAGAGTTCCTGATCGTTTGATTTCCCATTGTGCCCAACGATAGCATGATTCTCGATCATGGACGCTAATAGCAAGTTTCCTGATCGCGGCCGGCAATCGCATGCTTCCAGATCATAGTTGTCGATCATATGGTTCCCGATCGAAGCTGCTGGAGATCTCAGCATGCAACTGATCCATGGGAAACAATGCATGCAGCTGATCCCATGGGAAACAATGATAATGAAGAATAACTGCTGAGAGATTTTTCTTACAGGGAGAGAACACAATCAGAATTTTCATGTGAAGACAAAACACGATGGGAACAGCTAGAAGTAAACTCGTTGCTCATGAATGAAACATCTCGTAGCCTGTGATCATGGTTGCCGATCATACAGAAACCAAGATCCTGTGACCTTAATATTAGGGAAGAATACATGAACGCAAAACGTAATTTTGGGGAAGGAAACATTTGGCTTGAATACAAGGTGAGAATGTACTATAGTCGTTCTCCTGAGAAAATACGTATTGCCACTACCATGGGTAAGAGGGGAGAGATCGGTCATGGGTGTTGTCATCACTCTCTTAGACATTATGTTCAGTCACTCCCACAAGTATCTAGGGAGAGATCGAAACATGGTGTCTTTGTCACTCGGCTGGGCAATAATTGGTCCCACCAAGATTGCTGGGGCTGTGACAGAGCGTTTAGATATCGTAGGTAAACTGGAACAAAGCACATGGATCCTCTTCGCCTGAAAATTATGTATTTGATGATCGTAGGTATAGACAAATGTACAAGCGGCCAATCACCTGCTTAAACCATCGTGCTTGTGCCGTCTCGTGTGTGTGTGGGAGGTGATTCTGTTCATGCTGACTCTCAAGTGTGAGGAGATAATTGCGTCCTGAAGAGATCATTTACGTGTCCAGGGAACGTCCCTAGCAGGAGAGGGACTAGATAGTAACTTGTTGTCCTGACCAGTAGTGCCCGTGACAGATCTCTTGTGAGACTTGGTATATGAGGCAAAAGCAAGATCCCTACAGTAGAACCTTGTATCTTGACGCTTCCCTTAGGAGAAAGTTTTGGTACAGCATGAAACCATTCAGACGAACCAGACAAACTCTAGAGAGTAGGACTATCATTTGTCCTGCACTTCAATTATTGTCTCTGGAACTCTGCACCGAGGAACAGCAGTAGCAGTGCGTACAGATATTATCAGCATGGGTTGGTTCTCTCTCTGGAAAGAGAGAAATCTCGTTCAGGAAGGTAATGGAGGGCGGCACCCTTCATCCTGGCTGACAGCGTGTACAGCAAGGAGAGAAACAGTAAGTGAACATTAGACCTATCGACCATACTTCCTGGACTTCACAATGACGTCTTCAACTCAAAACTTCTAAGAAGTTACCACGAAGACAAAAAGAGAATGGAGAAATTGAAGTTCATCTTCTCCAGGGTCGTTTAGGCTCATGAAAGGCCCTTTCATAGGTCAGAACACAACAGGAGCCAAGAGATACTTCCTTATCAGCTAAAGGGAATAAGAAATAGGGCAGCAACCCTTCCCTTACACTTGGCGGCGTTCTGCTGACAGAGCACCAGCGATGTCCAAGGAACTCTTCCTTAGGCTCACATCGGCTACACACACAAGGGATAGAAAAGCAACAGACATGCCACAGGACATGAACAAGTATATTGAAAATGGCAGGTAACAGAAACTGTAACACAATTACAGCTACCAAGAAACACTGCAAATGCAATCACATTATTCCTTGGACACGACTGCAAGACCAAATACTCAAACTAAAAGAAAAGCAAAAGATTAAAACAGTCGGATTAGGGCGCCAACAAGTATGTTTGTACAGCAGTCTCCTACAGCCAAAGTCAAAGTGAAGGTTGCTTTACCTGCTGGAGGCAGGGCTTCCCGCCACTTGGTGACCAACTATGTTTACTTTGTTAAAAATCTAACGACCATTTCAGCTTCACCAATGTCATATACCTATTAAAGGTCAATAGTTTGTATTATGTGTAGGAATGAAAGCAAAATTTGAGAGGCAGCTAAAGTGAGTGTGTACTGCTTGCAGCTAAAGCCGGCTTCCCTGCCACCTTCCAAAATTTAGACCTACAGTACGTCATCAAATCTTACGCAGCCCTTCCAGTTTTGCTGAAGTCACACTCTTACTAAATGATAGTTTATATTTGTGTAAGAACAAACTACTAAGTGAATCAATGAGTATCGACTGATATCGACCAAAGAACTACTAGGCTCAAGACGGAACATAACTGATACCCTTATCAGCCTAGTGCCAGGCCCAGAATTGCTAACCTACCCCAAAGTTACCAATTAGCAGTAAGCTTCAAATAGAGACGCATGCTAAGGACAAGGAACAACCTTCCCTTGTCATGATAGAAAACTGAAAAAGTGAGAGCAACCGTCTTCTGCTTGGCTGAAACCAAGGGTACCAGCAAGTGGGAAAGTACAATCCTCCCTATAATAAAAGAGTGATTGCTAAGGCCCAAGAAACTAGTCCAAAGGTCTCCTATTGCAATTCCCGTGTGAATAACTTCCCCAACGAAGAGAAAGGGGTGGGGCGACTGGTAGAGGAGGAAGGGCGCAAGCAAACTCTCCCAGCTTTTCCATGTCAAATAGAAACACTGACACTAGTATTCCACTAGGTTTAAAATCAGGCACGTCAGGCATGTCCAACAGACGACTATGATCCTTATCGATCAAATGGAATACAGCAAACGTTCAGCACGCAAAGGGTAATTGTTTCATGAGAAGGAAAAATCCCTAGTATGCCAAGTAACATTCCACGAGAAGTTCATCGTCTCCCTGATTGGTAGAGTGATCACTTCAGCAGGTGAACTGCATATAGTCATACACTCCACAAGGCACATAACATATGTGGCAGAAGGTTTGTATCTTTGAAGGAATATTTCACTTTACTACATGGTCACCTTCTTTGTATCTCTCGTTGTAAAGGAAAACAGTCACAAAACACAAACTAGAACAAAGACTTGTGATGAGCGGATTAAGGAGAGATCCAATAGTCGCAAGGGCAGCATTGCATATGTCCGTACCCTTTACGGACAAAGACATTAGGGAAATGATACACTTAACGATTCAACAGCTGTTCCAGCCTGCGCGGAAGACATAATGGTGTGTATGTACAATAACAGCCACCTATATGTATGATGAAGGTAGACTAAGAATACAGCAGTGTAAGGGGGTTGCAGGGGGGGGGGGGGCCTTAGCCCACTGTTAGGTAAGTAGGTGAGGACACAGCTTGTAGTTTAGGTTAGGTTAGTGGGGGAGAGTTTAGGTCATGTGGTGTCTATTTACTTTGCACACAGGAGGAACTGGCCGCTGATATACTAACACTCCAACATAATCTTTATAAAAAAACGAATGGCTTTTATTCGTGTAAAAACAACAGAATAAGAATAGTGGTGCAACAGTAAATAAATAAGGAAATATTTACATTTGATCAAGAATTCTGTCAGTATTTCAAAATAACTGTATCTAATAACATTAGATATTACACTCAAGTTTCAAAAATGTATTTTCCTATACGATTTTAGGGCATAACCGTAAATATGAGAAATTAAGGAGGTTGCGTCCGTCACTCTACAAACCCGACAGAGTTACTGTAGCCTGACAAAGTACAGTAACATACACCGACCAAAAAGTCTTGTTCTCTTCATGTTAAAAATATATAAAGAAATGTCCATCTATGACACATCTCATGCATAAAAAGGATATATTTCTTACATATCTCGAAGTGAACAATATCTTCTCCGGACAGAGGGAGGTTAGGTCCACGATAACACGTCTTATCTCATCGCCACGAACTTTAGTTATGTCAAAATTGTTGGTAATGTTATTTTCATTGACAATAACGTAAAATGATTATTCATTTCCATTTATATCATATTTATTTATCTGTTCAATCATGTGTATTGTTTTCACTGTAATGATTTCACATTTCTATGCAAATACGAAAAGGATGTTAATATCCGCGATAATAAAAATACAAATTACTGTTACTTCCGTCAACAGTGTGTTGGCTTGATTTCCTTCGCAAAAATTGTAGAAGAGGAAAAGAATGTTTACATTATTCATAACTTCAAACGCCACTGTTGATGAATAGACAATGACTTTATATTTACAGATATTATTATTATTATTATTATTATTATTATTATTATTATTATTATTATTATTATTATTATTATTATTATTTGCTAAGCTACAACCCTAGTTGGAAAAGTAGGATGTTATAAGCCCAGGGGCCCGAACAGGGAAAATAGCCCTGTGAGGAACGGAAACAAGGGAAAATAAGATATCTTAAGAACAGTAACATTAAAATTCGGTGTATGTGTAGGCAAAGGGAAAGAACCGTAACCAGAATGAAGGATCCACTGTAGTAGTATTGTCTGACCAATCAAAGGACCCCATAACTCTCTAGCGGTAGTATCTCAAATGTTTCAATAGAATTATATAATGATTATTATCATACACATTAGCAGTCATTTAATAGTATTCTTGCCGGAATAATTTGTTCCTGGTTTTGGCTTGAGCCAAAAGTTATTCGATATGATAGCGTTAAAGTGTTATCCCCACTGATTTCAAGGTAGAATGAGATAAAATTAGGGATTAAGAAATTCATTCATAATGTTGTTTATGGTACAGGGATAAAAACTAATTACAGAAATAAGTAAAATCTTTGAAGATTTGCCCTAGCTATTGTGCAATAGAGTAGCCGCAAACTTATTTTGCGGAGTGAGCAGGAACCAAGATAATTATAGTATAGGTTACCATTTTAAAGCTGACATTTTGAGTAATACATGTTTGCTTGCTTGTCATCATATAACATTGATAGCAAGGAAAGGCAGATACATTACTTTTTCTGATACTGTACATATTTCATCAGCAAGCACCGAAAAGGTCCCTATTGTGTAAAGTGACTGACAAAGATATCTTACCTATGACATAAAACTAAACTAAATTAACACCCAAATTGTGTATAGTGCTTTATTATTAATTTAGATGTTGTGGATAAAGAAAGGAAAATTTCTTTTGACTTCTTCAGCCAGACGAATTTTCCAATATTTTCACAAAATGTTGTTGCTTATTCATCTTCTATTTAACTATATATCTCAAATGGGCATTTCATATATAGTCAATTTTTTTTATATAGATTTAGGTCATGTATAGCGATTTTAATATGCTTTCTGTTTCAAGTTCAAGCAGTTATAGATCTCAAGACGTAGAAGAAGAAACTGTCAAAAACAATAAATTTTTCATAAAAGGGCTTGCATAAAAAACAAGACTGGTAGGGTTAAATTAATCAGATCTTGCCTCAAATTTCATTAAAAATAGCAGTGTCAATTAGCTTACATAGAGAGAAAAGTTAGGGTGAAAATTTTAGGTTAAATTAATTTTGTAATAAAATTTCCCAAACACTGATACTAGATCACACTAGAGAACTTCACCTTTCAAGTTGGTCTTGGTCCAACTAGGCAGTCGTGGACAAAGTTCCTCGGGTTTGTGTTATATACAGAGAAGAGAAGTTGAATTTCTTCGTTTCTCACCAGAAAAACGTACATTCAAGTTTGGTGCTAAGGGACTGAAAGGCAGTCTCCTATTTAAAGGACAAAATGTTTGTATTCTCACAGGAACAAATATATATTTTATAAAGTAATTTGTACGTTTCTTAGCTACAAAATCCTGAGACCTTTAATCTACACTTCCCTTCTCATTTTTAGGCCTAAGGTCAAAAGCGCCTTGACTGACGAATAGGAGGAGCTTCCCCATCGTTAAACTTGTCTTTAACCAACTACCTTGCTGACGATTCAACTGGTGTTCATGTTTGTGCTGAAGTCATCTCCCATTTGAAGGATACAGGTTTGCATGGCAAGGAAAAAAAACATAAATAACTCATCAAAATGTGTCAATTTTCATTATTGGCAGGGAGGGAAGACAGTCGTATCAGAAAGGGCTATGGTGGTCTTTGTAGACCAAAATCTCCCTGCGTTTCTGGTAAGGGATTTACTTTTATACTAATACTAAGAATGTGATTAGTCAATAACAGATGGTGCAAAGGGGAAGTCCCTCCCACGCCCCTATGGCAGAAAAGGAACTTTTGTCCTTGATGTAATTTAAATTAGACTCTGACTTGGATTTGCATTTGCAAATAATATTGACGGGGGATAATTTGCACAAGTGAATGATCTTAAGGTGCTTGATTTGTGTATACTGCTAATGTGTTTATATATATATATATATATATATATATATATATATATATATATATATATATATATATATATATATATATATATATATATATATATATATATGTTAGATACACTCACCGAAGGTAATCATTCACTAGTTCAGAGGTTCAAACTTGTTGCAAATGCTTTTCTGTTGAGGTTAAAATAAGTCTATTTTCATAGTTTATTTATGACAGATATACTTCAACGCTGTTTTTATCTTGAAATATTCAATATTTTCATTCACTACTTCCCATATATAGTTTAATTGTTATTTTCTTATTTCCATTCTTCACCTCCTTACCAATACAGTATTAGCCTAGTGTTACCATATACCATAACTCTTCACACTGGACTGCTTTCGTTGTAAAAGCCTTTGGCTTTGTAATATCCAGCATTTCCAACTAAGGACGTAGCTTGGCTAGTAATTTTGGCAATGGTAATAATAATGTGGCTTTCTAAATGGCAGGGACATGTGTACTCAAACCTCACCCTTTTTATTTGAGCTTGAGATAACGTGAAGGGGGCATACTCCCCGCTCTCCAGTATCGGCGTCAATGAGCTTCTATGTCAGGATGCCATAGAATTCCAGATCAATCAATCACTCCCTCTTCAGTACACGAGAGCAACCTCTAAAGACCAGGAGGAGACCAGAACTACTTTTCTCAACCAACTTAGCAGACTTACAAACTTTCGGTGATACAAACACAAATTCAACTGAAAATAATAAATCTCAGATAAATAAATACTGTAAGAAAACAGTATTACATCATTTAATAACGTAAGCAAAATGACATTCGTAATAATCTGATATCTATTTCATATGAAATCTGGCTATTTGTTGATTTTTTATCTACCTGGAAATCATAGGCATGGGATTCAGGTTAGGCCTACTCCAGGCTAAAATTTAATAAGATTCGACTAATAAACAGCTTCTTGGAATCGATTGAGTTTGTAAGTTGATGACCTGTACTACTACAATAATAAGAATAATGATATATCCTATTATTTGACCAGTAAGATACTACTACTACTACTACAATTGGTATTACTACTACTGTTCATTCATAAATGCTGCAGTCGTAATTCTTATCTTAGTCCAGTGCTAAAGTACTGAAAGAAATTCTAGCATTTAAAATTCTTGAGTCAATCTGATAAAAAGATGATTTACTTTTGACGTATATTGGCTTTTATTGTCTTTATTTATATATTACTTACATATATTTTATTGTTAATTCAGACTTGCTTTCATAAATCAGTGGTATACAACACTTATTTCAAAGTCTCCCTTTTCTATTCATAATGTTAATAGTATATTGGCTTTGCATTTGGGTTTGTTAATCAACTAAGAGGAAATATTCAATCTCTCGCGGATGAACGGGTCGTCAGGTCAAGCGGTCCTTCCATTTCCTCGTCATTTCGCTCAGGAGGATGAGCATGTTCATCAAGAGTCTGGTGACTACTCCAGCTCATCATAGTGTCACTGTCGTCTATTCTTGGGTTGTTGGTATCTTTTCGAATGCCGGTAGCTTGCTGGCTTTCGTCCTCTCCCGGCACTGGGCGTATCGGGTAATGGGATCGGTGATCAGAACTGTACGTCACGCTGGCATCAATAATTGGCACCGTCCTGTTGAGTCTCTCCAGGACCTCATGCTCTCTCCTCAAAGTATTCTCGAAAAAGTGGTCTTTGTTTGATAGGAAACTTCTTTGGATGTATTCATCGCTGTCCCTTCTCTGCCCTTGCCAGTTCTCAGGGATG
Source organism: Palaemon carinicauda (assembly GCF_036898095.1). Classification (NCBI taxonomy): domain Eukaryota; kingdom Metazoa; phylum Arthropoda; class Malacostraca; order Decapoda; family Palaemonidae; genus Palaemon; species Palaemon carinicauda. The sequence goes on from NC_090761.1 coordinate 28,271,049, forward strand.
GTTTCCCCGCTATCACTCCTTTGATATGGCCAGTAAAAACCCTTCAAGGCATCATCACTGTTTCTTCTTTCACCCAATCTGTAGTTTTCATGGACAAAATCAATACTGTTTCTTCGATGTTCAATACTGTAGCTACCCTGACTAATTTCATCGCTGCTTCTTCTCTCATTTTCCCTAAAGCCACTATGGATTTCCTCATCACTTTTCTCCATCACAGACCTCTGTGTAATCCTATCAGAGTTTCCTCTCTGGCTCAGAGGAAAGCATTTCCTAATAACTCCATCGCTATTCCGTCTTTCGTCCAGCCTGTACCTCGTGAGAATGACCCCATCGCTATTTCTCCTCTGATCTGGGTGATAGACACTTCGCGTCCTATTTTCTGCCTCATGACATTCTTGAATAACCCCTTCACTGCTATCCCTCAAGTCTGACTTGAAGTGCTTAGCAGAGTCCCCTTCGCTAGCACCGCTATCCTCTTGTACATAGCCTTCTTGGATAAAAGGATCGTTATTTCCTCTTTGGCTTTGTCCATAACATTTCTTGATGACCCCCTCACTGTTCCTCCTCTGACTCGGTCGGTAAATGAACCCCTGTAAAATGCTATCGCTGTTCCGTCTCTGATTGAGCGAGTAAGTTGGCTGGATGACCCCTTCGCTCCTCCTTCTTTGTCCAGTCCAGTAAGTTTCTGGAGTCATTTCAGCCGTATTTCGAGGTTCAGCCGGCCAACCGGGGTAAGTACTTTGAGGGCTCTTATAAAAGGTTCTATTGATATGCATACTAGGGTTTTCAATATGTTCTTGAAGTTTGTTATGAGCATGTTTATGAGATCTAGAACTGTGTATTGGATGATCACTACAGTCTAATGGCTCCTGCAAAGACAGATATAGATCATCTTAGTATATGTTTAATAAATAATAGACATTCTTACAGAAGTACCTTTATGCTGTGCGGGTTACTGTTGCTAAGGTGTTCCTGGCTGAATTAAAAATCAAGTTGCAATTATCTATTCATTGTTTATTAAAGTTCGTAAGTATTTCAGTGCCTGACGAGAGCACAACTGGCAAAGTAACTATGGCAGCTGAGAAAGATTTTCATTGGCTGTTGACCGTTGGGAGCACGCTTCGTTTCTCTTGAGTTTCACCCACAAAATATATATCTGATGCCATGGGAGAGAGATTGTCCTTCTTCTGCGATAGTCTTAGCACTACTTGTTTCTCCACTTTAGTCTTAAGTATTGTCATCATATGTGGAAGGGCACAGTACCTGAGGCGGTTCAAGTTTTCTTCCGCCTTCATTCCTGAGACTGAATATTTCCTCTTGAAATTGTAACTCAGAGGGGCTCGGGGGACAGCCTCAGTAGGCCTACTAAGAATTAGTCAATTTAGTTAACAGTATCACAGTGGTTTAAGTCGATCAGCAAGTCTTCAGAGGTCTTATTATATATTATTTTTCATTTGATGAAATAAATGTGCAAATTATATTGAAATCAAATTACTATGGAGGTTAACCAAAGCTCAGAGAATCCTAGTATTAGCTCTTGATATCCATTGCACCGAACATGTCTTGTGTATCACGATGTCAGCATTTTTAGTTATCATGGGAATATTTCAAGGAGACTATAAGACTATTCCAGTGGTATTTGAGGGCTTGATTATATTATTCTATGTTTCGGTGTAAGTTAGGATAATAATGAGAAAAGTAAGCTGTAACCAAAGCTATAACGAAAGCCACATAACTGTGAAGCACTGCTATACTGACTGCAGAGAGGGTGGTCCAGATAAAATTGGGAGACTCTAGAACAGAACCATTGTACGAACACTGCACTCGCTAATCGGGGCTCGGAAACAGAATCGAATCCGCTAAGAAAGGAGGATAAATGGTAATGAATTGAAACATTCTCATATTTATTGTAGCTAGTTTAATCAAATGAGAGTCCAATTGTAGCTTATTTAATCAAATGAGAGTCCAATTGTAGATTGTTTGATAAAATGAGAGTCCACCACAAAGAAGGAAAATTCCCTTGTACGACACGACAGTTCCAATCAGAAGATCCAGTCTTCCGAGGCGCAGCAGAACATATGGCATATCGTTAGACCAAAGGCAGAGAAAATGAGCTAAAACTTATTATGATTTGTGATATCACAGTGATTGGAATGACTATAAAATCTGTTTCCTCTCAGAGCATCAGCGGCATGAAAATCTTTCAAAGCTGAGAGTTACTTTGCATTACTTCGGGGTAAATCTGAAACAGAGAAATGAGTGTTAGTACTAACGACATCGGATACAAACTAGAATTGAAAAGATACATAACTCAATGTTGGTCATTTGTTTACATACAAAAGAGCGAATACATGGAATAGACTTCCAGCGCATGTAGTAAACAGTAACACGGTAAACGAGTTCAAGAATAAGTTAGACAAGATCATAAGAACTCTAAGTGCTTAAGTGAATCGCTCTACCAAAGAGCAAATGGAGTCTCCACAGGCGGACTAAAAAGTCTTTGAGACATCCAAAATCCTTGCAACACACTCTCTCTCTCTCTCTCTCTCTCTCTCTCTCTCTCTCTCTCTCTCTCTCTCTCTCTCTCTCTCTCTCTCTCTCTCTCTCTTAGAAATATCACAGTCGCCAAGAAAGTTTATATCAGATAAACTTCATAAGTTCAAACGTACAGCAATTGTTTTTATGTTGAACAGGCTGACATAAGTCTCTTTTTATAGTTTATATATGATAGATCTGTTTTAATCTTGTTACTTATCTTGAAATACATTATATTAAATTTTATTACTTTTCATGTAGTTTTATCTATTTCTTTTCCTCTCTGAATTATTTTTCCCTGTTGGAGCCCTTGGGCTTATAGCATCCTGCTTTTCCAACTAAGGTTGTAGCTTAGCGTGTAATAATAATAATAATAATAATAATAATAATAATAATAATAATAATAATAATAATAATAGTAATAATAACTAGAGGGACACTCAATAGAGCGCAGACCTCTGGCGGGGCAGTTTATTTCTGGACTTTTGCTTGACCTTGACCTTTGACCTTAACATGCATTAATTGGCGTTGATTTTCACACGATCAAAATAAACCAAGTTTGAAGTCTCTGTGACAGCAATATCAAAACTTATGGCTGATTACGTGAATTGGACATTTTGCTTGACCGTGACCTTGACATTTGACCTTGACCTTCAAAAATCTAATAATTTCCAGCTTTTTCCAAAACAGTTAATCCCTGCAAGTTTCATTACTCTACGATTAAAATTGTGGTCAGGAAGATGTTCACAAGCAAACGCACACACACAAACACATAAACAGAGGGTAAAACATAACCTCCTTTCAACCTCATTGGCAGAGGAAAATAATAATAATAATAATAATAATAATAATAATAATAATAATAATAATAATAATTCCTAAACTGAAATAGTCTTTGTGAACTGTGGGATGTTTTTTATCTTCATTATCATCGTGTTCTGAACAAATATATTCGAATGTAATTTTTTATAATTTTTACCTTAACTAGACCCTCACGTGCTTATATTAGATTAACTTACTAAACACTAATATTTTTATGAACAGAAAGTACATTATAAATGCTGTCTATTATATTTCTATCATAGAGAGAGAGAGAGAGAGAGAGAGAGAGAGAGAGAGAGAGAGAGAGAGAGAGAGAGAGAGAGAGAGAGAGAGCAAAATAAATCATTCTAGAATCGCGCATTGGCTGCTCCTCCTGTTTTCCCCAGAGCTGACGAAATCACAAGATCAATCTTGCTTTGTCTTAAGCAAAGTTCCGTCCGTTTATTAAAGCAAATCTTTTTCCTGAGATATCCTCAGGCAAAAGTGTGTGTGTGTGTGTGTGTGTGTGTGTGTGTGTGTGTATAAAGGGAGAGCCACGCTTCACGCCATGACGCAACACTGGATCACAATGAGTCTAGACTATTCTATGAGCTCGATTAATCATGCAGGGAGCATGCAATGAAACTGCAACGTTATCCTGCAAAATGACCAAATGTTATTGAAGCAACACCAATCACTACTCATTAATAAGCATTACATCATCCCAGAAATAACGCAATGAATGACAATTGATGCCTCTTTTGCAATATGCTCATAGCTGTGTGGGGTGATCTTATTGTTCATTATTTCACCGGAATGTTTTTATTTTTTTCTTTTCATAATCGCTTTCAAAGTAGACTGGTCTTGAAGGTTAATTTACATTCTTGCTTTAGATACCAGAGTTAATTGAATGTCTCTTAAATATAAAACGACCTTTGAAATATGCGTATCATAATAAAATGTATTCTCGAATGATGTCACGTGGCGTGCCGAAGGTAGGACTAATATATATTTATTCTGCACACTGTTCAGGGGCTAGTTGAGATATTTCTGAGCAATTTACTTTTTCAAAAGTAAATTTGCAGTCAAAAATATATAGAGTTGAATGTAGTTAAACAAAATTATAAACTTAGTACTAATGTTGTCCTGGGAGCAGCTAATGGCTTAGAATTTTAATAATAAATTTGTGTAGCTTAAGGACATGACATTCTTCCTTTCCTGTAAGATGTCAGGGAAAGAACATTGTTCATTTCCTGCGGTCGAGGGAGTCACTAAATGGAAGGGAAGATAAACGTAATGTTTTACAAACAAACACACACACACACACACACACACACACACACACACACATATATATATATATATATATATATATATATATATATATATATATATATATATATATATATATATATATATACGTTATATAATTTCGATGGATAGATAGATCGATAGATATAAATATATATGCATGTATGTAGATATTCATTTATATATCTATCTATCTATCTATCTATATATATATATATATATATATATATATATATATATATATATATATATATATATATATATATATATATATATATATACATACAGACACATACATACATACACACACACATATATATATATATATATATATATATATATATATATATATATATATATATATATATATATATATACAATATATATATATATATATATATATATATATATATATATATATATATATATATATATATATATATATATATATATATATATATAGCAAGTTAGTAAGAATAGGAGCTTTTGGCACTTGTTGGAGAATTGGTAATGTTACTCCATTAAGTAAATGTGTTTGTGGTAGCGTAAGTCCAACTGATTACCCCCTAATTTCCATAACTCCCATATCATCTAAAGTTTTTGAACGTCTTTTAGCAAAACGTCAAAACAGGTTTTCTGAAGGAAATCATATTTTGCCCTAGTTTAAAATTTGGTTTTCGTAAAGGCCTTGTAGCATGTGATGCCCTTCTTACAATCTCCAATGCTGTACAGAAATCCCTTGATTGTGATCAGGAAGTTCGTATATTGGCTTTGATTTTAGAGTTGCTTCTGACCGTTTTTTAAACTAAAAGAAAAAAGAAAAAAGGGATTTGACTGTGTTATCATAAACACTTGTTTTCAAAGTAAGAAAATGGGAAGTAAGAAGATATTTTCTCATCTTCATTATGGGTGCCATATGTTATATCTGGCGTTCCTCAAGCTAGAATTATTATCCCCTGTTGGAGCTCTTGGGCTTATAGCATCTTGCTTTTCCAATTAGGGTTATAGCTTGGTTTGTAATAATAATAATAATAATAATAATAATAACGTCCTTACCCAATTGCTTTTTTTCTTATATCTTGCACACACTCGTTTAATTTTTCATTCCTCATATCTATCCTAAACATAACCTTTCCATTCATTCACCCGGAAGCTGTTGCAAATTCTGCACAGCTTTAATTCTACATGTACTCATTTCCTTCATTATAGCAGTTCTTCTCTTTAATCTCTTCAATATTCACCATATTTTTCTGTATCCCATACATTCATACACTAACCTATTTAATTATTTTCTGGATTTCCCTGTCTTGATATCTACCTTAAGCATCCTCACTATGATATGCTCTCATATACCATGCATATACTTTATCAATATTTTTCTAACACTTCCTTCCATTATGCATACACGAATTTCTTGTATTTCTGGCATATACTCTATATATACGTATTCCATTTTCTTTCATGAACTCTTACATGGCCATTCGATTTTTCTGCTAAGTTCTCTATTAAATCCTGCGAATAATAATTCAATTATCGCAAAGGGAATTGGTTTTATTTTCTCTCATTGATTATGAATATATTTTATCTAATATATCAGGCATTCCCTCAATTAACAAATGCGTTCTTCCTCAAGAGTTAAGATCAAGAATAGGTGTTATTTTCAAACATAATGAGAGAGAGAGAGAGAGAGAGAGAGAGAGAGAGAGAGAGAGAGAGAGAGAGAGAGAGAGAGAGAGGAGAGAGAGAGTGTGCGTGTACGATAATCAAAGGGATTTTTTACATCCCTTAAGACTGCAACCAGTCATTTAAAACGGACACATGGTGTATGATGCCGAATCCAGATGGTTTTGAGCCAATATCACAATCTAGGAAGATTATTTTCGAAGAAGGATGGCCTACCTGGATGGTCAGCGTTCTAACAATCTAGCTATTTGACACGTACAGTACAGAGCAGCTGTCTGGCAACTTAGTTACTTGGATACGTACAGTATAGAGCAGTGTCTGGAAACCTAGCTACTTTGACACGTACAGCACAGAACAGCAGTCTGGCATCCTAGCTACTTTGACACGTACAGTACAGAGTAGCTGTCTGGCAACCTAGCTACTTTGACACATACAGCACAGAACAGCTGTCTGGCATCCTAGCTACTTTGATACGCACAGTGCAGAGCGACTGTCTAGCAACCTAGCTACTTTGACACGTACGGTACAGAGCAGCTGTCTGGCAACCTAGCTACTTTGACACGTACTGTACAGAGCAGCTGTTGGCAACCTAGCTACTTTCTCACGTTCGGTATAGAGCAGCTGTCTGGCAACCTAGCTACTTTGACACATACAGCACAGAACAGCTGTCTGGCATCCTAGCTACTTTGATACGCACAGTGCAGAGCGACTGTCTAGCAACCTAGCTACTTTGACACGTACAGTACAGAGCAGCTGTCTGGCAACCTAGCTACTTTGTCACGTTCGGTATAGAGCAGCTGTCTGGCAACCTAGATACTTTGACACATACAGTACAGAAAAGCTGCCTGACCATACAGACACATGCATGCACTCCAGTCTTTTTATTTTCCAGGTTTATTGACAAACGATATTGCTACCTGAGTTGCTGAGGCTATTCAACTTAGGTGGCCTCTCTTAATTAATAAACAGGTGGAACTTCTGCCAATATTGTTTTTAAAAGAATATTTAGTCACTCAAATGTCCTTTCATAAAAATTACTTAAAATCAAAAATTCAGTCTAATTCTTCTTCATACAAAAAATAAAAAAATGATAACAGGCAAAATTAAACTTCTAGATGTCACTATATTATGGAGAAAATGATAAAAACAGTAAAAAAATGAAAACGCTTCTTTTTACTAACCGAAGATTGCGCGTTGCTGATCATGGCACAAGACTGTTGTGGGATGGAGGTCATCTCGCGGTTGGGGTTGTCGGTGGTAAAATAAGGCAGCAAGGGAGAAGGACAGCCTGGATAGGATGGGTCGTAGTCAGAGAGAGGAGAGGCGGACAGGGAGGTGTAGGACGGCGAAGGAGGACACAGGGATGCGAAGGAAGTCGACGAATCCATCGTCAGATGGACGTTGCCACAGGCCATCCCGTAAGAGGGATGTCCAGACACGGTTCCTGCTAGGGCACACGAGGTCGAGGGAGAGGAGCAAGAAGGGCCGGGATCCATGGAGTAGGAGGTGGATGGATAATGTTCTGCTGAAGAGACATGTGTCATAGGCATGAAATGAGGCCCCCTCGCTGCCATGCGACTGCAGGAAGGAGGCTGTTGGGGAGGGGGGAAGGACTCTATCTGGTGGCTAGACGCCAAGACCCCAGGGGGAATGTTTGACGGATAGGGACATTCGATAGGGGCTGGTGGAGGAGGGCCGGGAGGGGGATTGGGAGGAGGAAAGGGTCCATGTGAAGGATGATTCGAAGTAGGTGCCATAGGTGTTACTAATGTTGACATAGGGACGTCTTCAATCCCTAGACTTGCCAGTTCAGCTGTGAGCTTGGCCACCCATTCAGTTGCTTCCTGGAACTGCTGTGTTGTAATCTTCGATCTGGAAAGTATAGGCATTGAGTATTATATGATCTGTAAAGTATAGACCTAAAATATCAGTTATCTCGTGAAATAGAACCTGCTGGGAGGGGCTCAATTTAATGACAATTATTAAATAATTGGACTAACAGAGACAGGAATTATTGCAGTTGTCATTGTTAAAGGAATGTTATCAAATATATGAACGTATGATATGTAATTAATGTTCATGACAATGAAGATATTGACCAAGACAAAGATGTGGTGGAAATTTAAAAGAGACAAGAGCAATCAGAGATTTTAGACCTCCGCCAATGAATATTACCAACATTTTACTCAAATCTACGGACGAAACACTTTTTTTTTTTTTCATAGACTGACCGTTGATGAATCTACTGTAACAATACGTTAAAATCTATGGACAGCGCATCCCCGTTTTCATAAGCTGACTGTATATGGTGAAAAAAGGCAATGTTTATCCAGAATTGTTATCATGATGGGGTCGTCCGTGACCTAGGATCTATCTATAATGAAATTTTCATCATAATCTGTCTAGTAGTTTTGACGTCATCCTGTCCACGGACACACAGACAAATAAATAAATAAATAAACTGATTCGATTTCAAAACCTACTTGGCAGAGGTGAAGGAATGAAATAGTTAGAATTATTACTAGTACGATCTCACTATTAAGATTCTCCAACTTATTTGTGACTGAAGTCTTTTATATGAATGTTGGAACAAATAAATTAGTAAAATAAAGCATTAATAGTGGAAATGGAGAAAACTAACAAAAAATATCCCAAAATGTTTCACAGGGAAACGTGTAATTTTGGATTATTTGAAGCTAATTACAATTTTTTTTAATAATTATTATAAATATGTAATATTATGTTGACGTGTCAAATTTAATAGGAAACCGTAAACTCAATTTCTTTTAGAGCATAAAGCAACACACACACGCATATACATACATACATAAGTATATATATATATATATATATATATATATATATATATATATATATATATATATATATATATATATATATATATATATATATATATATATATATATATATATATATATATATATATATATATATATATATATATATATATATTTATATATATGAATTTTATATATATGTATATATCACAAAAACTCTGCTTAATTTGGCTATTATTTTCTCCTAGTCCCTTTAACTAAATGTTCGTGAAATGGAAACGTAGCAAGCCGAGATATACACTGAAAAATATAACCTTAATGACCTTTATAACATGGGAGACAATGTTATATATTTAAAATTGTAATATCAATAGGAAATAAAGATTATAAAGGATTTTATCTATTTAGACAAAGGATATATACTATATATGGGTCCCCTTTGCCATCTTCACTTATGGCAAGATATTATCTGTTGCAAAAGAGAGAGAGAGAGAGAGAGAGAGAGAGAGAGAGAGAGAGAGAGAGAGAGAGAGAGAGAGAGAGAGAGAGAGAGAGAAGAGATAATTATTCAGGATAAGCAGAGAAAATGTTAAGTGTTTATTAAAGAAATAAGGTTGAAATAGAGGAAGATGTTTGGAAGGGTTCACTGCACTGAAGAGGTTTGGGTAGTAAGAAATAGAATATTTGATATCAATGAGAGAGAGAGAGAGAGAGAGAGAGAGAGAGAGAGAGAGAGAGAGAGAGAGAGAGAGAGAGAGAGAGAGAGAGAGAGAGAGAGAGAGAGAGAGAATTATTCAGGATAAGCAGAGAAAATGTTAAGTGTTTATTAAAGAAATAAGGTTGAAATAGAGGAAGATGTTTGGAAGGGTTCACTGCACTGAAGAGGTTTGGGTAGTAAGAAATAGAATATTTGATATCAATGAGAGAGAGAGAGAGAGAGAGAGAGAGAGAGAGAGAGAGAGAGAGAGAGAGAGAGAGAGAGAGAGAGAGAGAGAGAGAATTATTCAGGATAAGCAGAGAAAATGTTAAGTGTTTATTAAAGAAATAAGGTTGAAATAGAGGAAGATGTTTGGAAGGGTTCACTGCACTGAAGAGGTTTGGGTAGTAAGAAATAGAATATTTGATATCAATGAGAGAGAGAGAGAGAGAGAGAGAGAGAGAGAGGAGAGAGAGAGAGAGGAGAGAGAGAGAGAGAGGAGAGAGAGAGAGAGAGAGATTAAAACTAACCTTTTGACTTTTTGTTGAAGCTGCATAATTTGTCTCCGTTTGCGCGTGAAACTGCAAAGATCGCACGGACAATTCTCGAATTTGCACGATCTCTTGTGCCCTCTGTTCCTGATCAGGACGCCATGGTTTCTGCACATATCACAGTACTGCAAAAGAAAAAGTTCAATGACAATCTTTCGGCTCGTATAGGCTACACATACTTTTAGTTTATAGGATACGAAAGAGAGAGAGAGAGAGAGAGGAGAGAGAGAGAGAGAGAGAGAGAGAGAGAGAGAGAGAGAGAGAGAGAGAGAGAGAGAGAGAGAGATATTCACCCTTTTCCGAGTATATGGACTCTAACACTAAAAGCATCAAGTTGGTAAAAAATGAAAAGAAAAAGTCCTAATTATCATGCTTTAATAAATGTGCTGTCATAATAATCTACTGGCAACTTATGCTCTCTAGTTAGTCTGTTCCTTACATACATATGAAGGAAGTTTGCCTGAGTGTATTATTATTATTATTATTATTATTATTATTATTATTATTATTATTAATTTATTATTAGTATTATTATTAGCTAAGATACAACTCCATCTGGAAAAGCAGGATGCCATAAACACTTTAAGGGCTCCAAAAATACATAAACATTATGAGAGGTAATGAACAGTGAAAACAAAATATTTCAAGAACGGTAACAATAGTAAAACAGATCTTTCATATACAAACTATAAAAAGAGACTTATGTCAGCCTGTTCAAACATAAACACATTTGCTGCAAGTTTGTGATTATTATTATTATCATTATTATTATTATTATCATTATAACTAGCTAAGCTACAACCCTATTCGGAAAAACAGGATGTTATAAGCCCAAGGCCTCCAACAGAGGAAAATAGAAAGAAAATCTAATTCAATGACTGCCCTTAACAGGATGCTATAAGCCCACGGCCTCCAACAGGGGAAACTAGAAAATGAGCCGAATCACTAACCTTTTCCCTTTGCTTCCCTCCACCTTCTTCAGCCTCTCCCTCACCACCACCAGCAGCTTCACCAGGATTCTCTTCCCACTTCTGCGTCTCCTTACGATGGCGCCAGAGCTGCTGTTGTTTGCGCATGACCATCTTCCTCGCCCAGGTCAGCTTGCACAGGAGGCAGTCGCAGTCCTCGTAGGGGCACTTGTGGTGCGTCAAGGGGGAGTCCTTGCCGTGGTTGCTGCAGCGGGAACACGAGGGCGGCTTCCGTTTGCTTCCACTTTGTTCTTCTGCAATTTAGAAAAAAAGAAGAAGAAAAGAAGAAGTTTGTTGGGAAATATTAAGATTCGTTCAGCGTTTGAAGAGTCTGATCAGATTTTCTTTTTTCTTTTTTTACAATTTCTAACATATGGACCACGTGCTGTACAACATGATTATTAATTTATCTCTCTCTCTCTCTCTCTCTCTCTCTCTCTCTCTCTCTCTCTCTCTCTCTCTCACTCTAACACACGCACACACGGACACACACACACACACAAACACACACACACACACACACACATATATATATATATATATACACACTGTAATTTACATGATTATTTATTAACCTCTCTCTCTCTCTCTCTCTCTCTCTCTCTCTCTCTCTCTCTCTCTCTCTCTCTCTCTCTCTCTCTCTCTGTATATATATAGACTTATATACATGCATACATATATTAGAACTTCATGTACAACAGAGAGTGAATTATCAATGTATACGAGAGAATTATATATATATATATTTATATATATATATATATATATATGTATATATATATATATATATATATATATATATATATACATATATATATATATATATATATATATATGTATATATATATATATATATATACATATAGATAGATAGATAGATAGATAGATAGATATATGCATATATATATATATATATATATATATATATATATATAAATTAGAACTTCATGTACGACAGAGGGGGAGTTATCAATGTATAGGAGAAAATTGCTAACATAAATAAAAAAAAAAAAATATATGGAAAGGGAATGGAGATGTTGAATGTGGATGAATCAAATAGAGTTTCGTGTTTATTTCCTAATTAACTTCTCTGATTACTATCGAAAACATTGTTGTGGTCTATTGGTAACGTCTCTGCCTGGTGATCGCCAGACTGGTGTTTGAATCCAGGGTTAAAAGAATACCCTGTTTGAGTCCCGCTCAAACTCATAAGTTCCATTGGTCGTTGCAGCCTCACCATCCTTGTGAGCTTAGAATGGGTGTTTGGGGAGCCTATAGGTCTATCTTCTGAGTCATCAGCAGCCATTGCCTGGCCATCCTTGGTCCTAGCTTGGGAGGAGAGGGGGCTTGGGCTCTGATCATACGTAATATGGTCAGTCACTAGGGCATTGTCCTGCTTGATAGGGTAATGTCACTGTACCTTGCCTCTGCCATTCATGAGAAGCATTTAAACCTTTAGTTTTGTTTTTACAAAATTTCATGAAATGCAGAAGTTATTTTTAAGATTTATAAAATAGAATCAATTTTACTTTGCAGTCGATCGTTAGATAAGATTTTTTATTCAAGACTAGTGTATGTGACCCGTCAAAAATGACGGCTAAATATTAGGTAGATGTGCACACATACTCACGCACACAGACGCAGATTAACTTGAGATTGTGGTTTCAAGAACGTACCTCTTAAGGTACCCCCTCTCACCAGGGCACGGCTACTCCCTCTCCCCCTACCCGAGGGACAGGAAGAGACCAGTTAGTTATTCATCTTTGAATTAAAAAAAAAACAAAAAGAAGAGGAGTATTGCTATCCACATCATACCCACAATGACCAACACAGAATTCACTTCATAATTCATATACTCAGACAGTTTAAAGGTTTAAAGGACGCTGAAGAATGGCAGAGGCAAGGGGCAATGCCCTAGAGACTGACCATACATAAATATGATAAGACCCCTAACCCCTTCTCCACCCAAGCTAGGATCAAGGAGGGCCAGGCAATGACTGCTCATGACTCAGCAGACAGACCTATAGGGTCCCCCAAACCCCCCATCCTTGACTCACAAGGATGGTGAGGTTGCAGCAACCAAAGAAACTAACAAGTTTGAGCGGGACTCGAACCTCAGTCTGGCGTCCATCGATAGTGATCAGAGACGTTACCTCATCGGCCACCACAACACTTTGCAAGTGTCTGATCCCAGGCTAACTCTGCTAAATGCTCACGAACTTACATCAGGAGTTGAACAGGTTTTTTTTTATTACCCCAAGTAGTTGAATAGATAATATGTAGCACTTTATCGAACTCGGAGACGTGATAACTTGCGGTAACTGAGAAGCTGACGTGGCTCTTAGCTGTGTGCCGTAAGGGGATCTGGGGATGTTGCAGCATGGAAATTACGTAGTTTGTGCGGTTGGGCCGGGGTACGAAGGCATCCATGCCGTCTGAATGACTTTAAGTGGCCATAAAGATCCGGCCTTTGAAGAAGAACGATGCATTTCATTAACTGCGTAACAAAAGATGCCCCGAGAACAATTTCAGGAGCATGAGACGTCAGTTGGTAACGCCTTGCATGCTTCATCTTATATACAGTATATATATGTATATATATATATATATATATATATATATATATATATATATATATATATATATATATGTATATATATATATATATATATATATATATATATATATGTGTGTGTATATATATATACACACACATATATATATATATATATATATATATATATATATATATGTATATATATACATATATATATATATATATATATATATATATATATATATATATATATATATATATATATATATATACACACACATTTCATTGTATACGTTTCATGTTCTATTATTGTTAGGATTATTATTATTACAAGCTAGGCTATAACCTTAGTTGGAAAAGCAAGAATCCCATTAGCCCAAAGGCTTCAACAGGGGAAAATAGCACAGCGAGGAAAGGAAGCAAGTACATAAAGAAGCTACAAGAGAAGAATAAGCAATCTAAATGAAATATTTGAAGAACACTAACATCATTAAATTAGATAATTCACATATAAACTTTAAAAACTTCACGAAACAAAGAGAAGAGAAATAAGATAGAACAGCTCTCTAAGAGAATATTTTAGGATAAGATAAATAGACTTTCATATGCGTAGAATGGTTACCAAGACTTCGTCGATCTCGTCTCGAGTAATACGTTTGCTGTGGTTACTAGTAAACTAAAATGAACACAGAGACAATAACAATATTAAAACAGCAACGAAAATGTATCTTTCTACCAAGGCACCTCCATCAATTTTGGATGTAGCTGACACCCACACACACACACACACACACACACACACACACACACAAAAATTACAAAAGGGGACTTTTCTTCTCCACTCTCCTCCCAGCCTGACTAGGGATCCAGCCAACCAGAGATGTATTTGATAGAACGTTATACTCAACACAGCGAGAAATGGACAATAGGGGAGGGCACCTGGCTTTGAACAATTCCCCTTCAAGTCTACACTATAGTTAATTTCTTTTAGCGATGCATATTTGCGCCGACTCGCAGCGGTGTCCTTTTAACTCGGAAAAGTTTCCTGATCGCTGATTGGTTGGACAAGATAATTCTAACCAATCAGCGACCAGGAAACTTTTCCGAGCTAAAAGGGTACCGATGCGAGTCGGTGCAAATATGACTCGCTAAAAGAAAACGGATTTTGAGCGAAGCGAAAAATCTATTTTTGGGTGAGATAGCCATGGCGTCCTGATGGAAGGTTCCTTTTTGGTAGCTTCCTTGGGTATAAGACTACTAAGATATTCCCAGAGAATTTAACCACAGGTTATCACAGAATTCTAACTTCTGGAGCGAGTATCTCAAAGGTTTCCCTTTAAGACATCGTAATACAACAGGGGACGCGCATGTCTGAACGCGCCACATAGCTATCTTCACCCCGAACAGAGTTAATGCTTCGGTGTGTAAGGACTGAGAATAGCTGGGAGCCGTTCCACAGCTAATCTCACTCGTGGCTACTACTGATACTCGAGACGTAAACAAACAGACGCCATTGCTCTAATGACGTCACGCCCGTCTTCATCCTGAAGCCAGTTGCTGCCCATCACCATGATACAGTAGCACAGGGTGGGAACAAAGCTGGACGAAGTAGTAGGGAGGGTCCATCAGGACGCCATGGCTATCTCACCCAAAAATAGATTTTTCGCTTCGCTCAAAATCCGTTTTTTGGGCTCAAGCCATGGCGTCCTGATGGAAGAGTACCAGAGAATCAATGTATCGTGGTAGATTTTCCCCCAGTATTAAGTGCCTAGGCATTGACAAAACAGCAAAGTAATCTTAGATAAAGAACCATAGGGACGAAGTATCCTGCCCCCCTTGGCAGTGAAGTTCCCATGGGCTATGCCGACGTCAAAGTGGTATTGAAGGGCTATTCATCCTGAGAGAAGAACTTGGAGAACTTAGAGATGAAGCGGAATGTTTGGTATTTGTATAGGAACATTCTGAAATTAGACCAGTGGTGGTTGGGCACTGTGTATAGAGTTCATCTCTTGGTTATCAGAAGTAAGTATTCGTGTAGGAACCTTACTTAGTCAGGGTGAATATAATTTAGGATTAAACATCTTAAATTCTTCATAACCATAAGAAAGGAGGAATAAATAAAACTATGACAGGTATGTATTTCATAGTAAGTAGGAGCTGATAGAGACGCATAAGTAATAAAATAGAAATTTTATTTCACAATGCAGAAATTAAATAATTTACAGCAAAAGTAAAGTTCATTTACAGTAATAATAATGTACATAGAAATAAAGGCTTGCTCTTGAATCTGAAAAGGAATTTCAAGATATTAGTAGGTACTCGTTCTCGAGGAACGCAAGTCTTTAAATAAAACACATCATGCTCAAGGCATGCGGCACTTGTGTGACACTATGACATTTCACCTGGGATAAGAACAGTTATAAAAGCACTAAGTGTTTTTTGACATCACTATGAATCGCTCGAGGGTCAACATAGGCACCCGAAGAGTTAGAGTCCCAAGTAACTCACTGTTCTACGCAGAGTTAGGTGCAGGTTTCATAACACTACCTGCGGCTACCACAAAATGTTTGACTTCGTGCACTTGTTTCGCATAATGTTTAAAGAAAACTCGCGAGGACTTCCAGCCCGTGAAGTTTTTAAGGCTTTCAAAGTCCATGCTCTGAAAGAAATTCAGAGAAGATGCCACTTTTCTAGGATCATGACCAGCGGGTGTACTGTTCGGATCCGCTCTGCGAATGAAGTAGGTGATTTTCGCTCTTAATTGTTTCAGTGACAGGTCGCTGCCCGATGTTTCTCCTTTGAAGAGTTGGCCTCCACCAAAGTTCGAAGTTCTGCGAAGATAGACCTTGAGGCTCTCTACTGGACATAGAGAGACATCCTCCTTCAGGGGGCATATTCTCCAAGGGCCCCATCTTTTGGTGGGTAATTCATTTTTAGCGAGAAACGTCGGATCAGGGGAGAGGGTCACTTCTCCTGAATCGGTAAACAGGATGTGTCCTTCTTCTCTTGATAATGCCACTATTTCGCTGACTCGAGCTCCCGAAGCGAGAGCAAATAAAAATATAACTTTCTGAGTCAGATCCTTGAGGGGGCATGAATCATTGTCCAAGTTGGAGGCGAAATGGAGTACCTTGTCTAGTGACCAGGAGATCGGTTTCGGTGGGGGTGCTGGACGTAGGCGAGCACATGCTTTTGGTAGTTTGTTGAAGATGTCGTTGGACAGATCAATTTGGAAAGCATATAGAATTGGTCTAGCCAAGGCCGATTTGCAGGTTGAAATCGTATTGGCTGCTAATCCTTGTCCATGAAGGTGAATAAAGAAGGACATACAGAAATCAATTGTGATTTCTTTAGGATTTTTTGCCTTGACAAAGGAGACCCATTTCCTCCAGGATGATTCATATTGCCGTCTCGTGGATTCGGTCTTGTATTCCTCTAGGAAGTCTAGACTTTTCTTCGAGATCCCAAACCTCTTCTTTGCGGCAAGGGAGAGAAAATCATGAGATGAAGGTCCTTGATTTTCGATGATGAAGCGAAGACAGTCGACTTCTGTACTTGTTGAGAGAGAACTGGGCCCGGGAGAGGGATCAGCTTGGGCTGCAGCTCCAGGACCAGCGGGTACCAGTTGCTCCGGGGCCACTTGGGAGCCACTAGGGCCGCTGTCCCTTTGAAGGTTCTCAGTTTGGAGAGGACTTTCAACAGAAGGTTGGTGGGAGGGAACAGGTAGATCTTGGACCATCTGTTCCAGTCCAGTGACATGGCGTCCACTGCTTCTGCTTTGGGGTCCTCGTACGGGGCTACGTACAGAGGAAGTTGATTGTTGTCGCTCGTTGCAAAGAGATCTATCTGAAGTTCTGGGACTTGGTGAGAGATGGAGAACGATCTTGCGTCTAGAGACCATTCCGACTATCGGGTTTGTCCGAGATAGAGCATCCGCTGTCACATTGCGGAATCCTTGTAGGTGAACTGCAGACAGGTGCCACTTCTTCTTCTCCGCCAGACGGAAGATTGGGAGAAGCACCTGATTTATCTGGGGCGATCTTGAGCCTTGGCGATTGAGACAACGAACTACCACCGAGTTGTCTAGGGTTAGACGGATGTGGATCGAGGGCGGCGGGGATAACTTCTTCAGAGTTAGAAGGACCGCCATGGCCTCCAAGATGTTTATGTGGAACGTCTTGAATAGTGGAGACCAGGTACCTTGAACCTGTTTCTGGTGGGAGTGACCTCCCCAACCTTCCAGTGAGGCATCCGTGTGGATGTTGAGTGATGGAGGAGGGTGTTGGAGAGGAATGGACCTTTTCAGGGCCTTTTCTTCCGACCACGGCTTTAGGAGGCGTCGCAGTCTGTTTGGAAGCCGTCTCTTGAGGTCTCTTCGAGCGATGGATGCCGAGCGTCTCCAGACTCCCGCGGCATCCTTTAGCTGTGCACGAAGCACTGGGTTTGTCACTGAGGCGAATTGTAGAGAGCCTAGAACTCGTTCCTGCTGTCGTCTTGAAATGCGTTTGGATTTCAGTAGTCGCTTGACAGACCCTGCTATTTCCTTCCTTTTCTTCTGGGGGATGGAAAGGCGGTGTGACTGAAGATTCCAGTGGATTCCCAACCACTGAAACTTCTGAGCTGGAGAGAGGCGAGATTTTTTCTCGTTGATCTTGAATCCCAGGTGTTCTAGGTACTGGGTAACTTCATTGCAAGACTTTGCACACTCTTCGGGCGATGGAGCCCAGACTAGCCAGTCGTCGAGGTAGGCCATCACCTGGACGTTTCTTAGGCGGAGCTGTTGTACTATGGCATCCGCCAGTTTTGTGAAGATCCGAGGGGCCACATTGAGGCCGAAGGGCATGGCCCGGAAGGCGTAGCTTTTCCTTTGGAGTCGAAATCCTAGGTAGGAGGAAGCGTGATGGTTCATTGGAATGTGCCAGTAGGCATCCGCCAGGTCTATAGAGACCGTGTAGGAACCTTGAGGCAGAAGGGTCCTTATTTGTTGAAGCGTCAGCATCTTGAATTTGTTGTTCTCTATGAACTTGTTGAGGGGGGATAAGTCCAGAATGACTCTGAGTTTGTCTGAGTCCTTCTTGGGAACACAAAACAGTCTCCCTTGGAACCTGGTGGACTTTACCTTCCTTATCACCTTCTTGTTCAAGAGGTCTAGAACATATTCTTCCAGAAGGGGGGTTGATTGCTGGAAGAATTGCTGGAAGATTGGGGGTGGTTGCGTCCAACTCCAGCCTAGACCCTTCTTGACGATGCTGTGTGCCCAGGGATCGAAGGTCCAACGATCTTGGAATTGGCGGAGTCTTCCTCCCACCGGAAGCACTTCATTGCTTCTGGTGTCCCGAGGACTTGCTGCCTCGGCCGCTAGCTCCCTTTCCTCCTCTACCTCTGGAGGGACGGCGAGATGCGTCTTTGCTTGCACCCCTGAATGAGCCTCTACCTTTGGCATGAAAGGTAGTTGATGGTTGCTCAAAGGCAGGGGTGAAGACCGGTGACTGTGACAACACCGGTTGGGGGACCAATTGAAAGGTCTGTTGTGGTTGGGCAACCACTTGGGAGGTAGCGGGTCCCGGAAACTGACGTCTTTGCTGACGTTGCTGGGGTTTTGACTTTTGGGGTTTCCTCTTAGGCTGAGGTCCGTCGTCCTGAGAGGGTTTCCTTTTCCTGGACATGCCCCACTTGTGGAGAAGGTTCCTATTCTCCGTGGCGGCTCTGTCAGTGATTTCCTTCACAAGGTCAGAAGGAAACAGGTGCTTTCCCCAGATGTTGGAGGAAATCAGCCTCCGGGGTTCGTGTTTCACGGTGGCACCGGCAAACACGAATTCACGACAGGCTCTTCGAGCCTTTATGAAGTGGTACAAGTCCTTCATTACCGTCAGTAAGTGGGATTTGGAGAGTACCATGTAGTGATCTGGTACTCTAGTGTCACAGGCCATAACTTCCAGTTGGACTTGATGAGAAAGAGATGCCGCAAGCCTCTCCTTCGTGTCTTGTTCCCGGCGAAGGAGGTGATCGTTGAGCTTAGGGAGGTCTTCATTAAACTGACGTCCGGCGACGTCAGGATCGAGCCTTCCCACGACGAAAGTATGTTGAACATCTTTCCAGTGTCGAGCGTCAGGGGGGGTCACGATGGAGAAGGGTCTGCACTCCTCCAGTGCAGGGCAGGGTTTCCCTTCTTCCGCCGCTTTAAGGCATGCAGCTAAGGCCTTTTCCAAGAATGGAAGAACCGCAGTATCAGGTGCAACGTAAGTAGGGTGCTTCTTGCTCAATGCCGGAAGCTTAGAGCAGGTAAAGCCTCTACTCTTGAATGCGGAGGCTAGCATAGCCTGGGCCTTTGCGAGATCGAACACTATCTCTTCCTTAGGTTCGGTCTCTTCCTTCGAGGCAGGTTCGGAACGAAGCCGGACGTAACAGTCCGGGTAGGCCTCTAAGCTTGGGAAGAACTCCACATCTTCCAAAGGGACCGTGCCGATCTTATCACTGACAAAGATCCTGCCGGTCGCAATAACCATATGCTCTGCATACCTCCACGGGTTGGCATGAGAGCAAGCGGGGAGATCCTTGACCGAAATCTTCTTCGGCTCTCTGGATCCTATCATCGACCTGATGGACTCCTGGTTCTCCTTCAGCCTGTCGTCCATGACGGCTCTAATCAGCCGGATCAGTTCTTGAGTGGAAGAAGAAGGATCCGGAGTCGAGGAGGTAGACGGAATAGACATTTCCGTCGGTGTAGGAGTAGGAGGGGGGATGGACGAGGGAGCAGCTTCTTGCTCCGACTCGGTGTACTCCACCTTGTCTTCGTCATCTTCGGCTCCTTGAGCCATAAGCGTTTTCTCCGTGTCTTCCGAGACATCCGAAATCTGTTCGTCATCTTCGGAATCCAAACGACACTCGTGCATGGACTGAGCCATGACTACATCAGGTTCCACCGTAATTTGGACAGTGGGGATGACGTCTTTGGGTACCACTGAGTCAGGGGAGGCCTTAGGGAACAATAGTGACCTCAGTTCTTCGGTGGCCAGGTACGGTCCGGTAGCATTTTTCTGGAAGCCACGCACCCACTTGCGCAGCTTTTCACGAGAAATGTCTCTAACCTCCGCTGAAGGAGGATTATGGAAGGCCTCAACTAGGTGAGCCTGACAGACCGTACAATCCAGTGGATTCCAAAACTTCAAATCCCCTTTCTTGTCTGCACAAGGGGCGTGAGTCCTGCAAGCCGTATGCCCGTAAAACTGCGGGCGTTTCACAGCGCAGAAGGCGAAATCACACTTCATCTGCTCCTCCTGTGGAAGAAAGAGAAAATGAGTATGGGGGAGTCATAAGAATGGCTCTTAAACTAAGTTAATATTAATTATTAATTTTAACTTAATGAAGGTGTGATGCATAGAGAATGAAAATAGTAAAGGAGAACATGCTCCATGCATCTCGCCCGGCTGGTTACCATAAGCTTGGACCATGGATAATCCGAGTGACCGAGGGCACTGGATATAATTCCCTAGAATTCCAAGTATTTTGGAATTCCATGGAAAAAACCAAGGACAAGATTGGTACCGAATTCATTCGGTTCCCAGTTAAGGGCCAGAAGGCCTCATTTAAAAGGTAACTGCTTCTGGCAACCAGCCGTGCTAAGATGCACATAGCATGCTGGAATTAGAAGAATGCAAAGAGACAGCATGATCACTAATAGAGCAGTACTAGGTACTGATCTTAATAGCAGAAGCAGCTTATCTGTTTGCGATATAGGGCTATCATAGTCTTATGATAGCTACAGTAAGGGGGTGCAAGTATTCTTGACGCCTCCGGGGCATCCGGCAAGCCGCCGGCATGCCGGAGCTCGCTCCAGCATAGATTCTGGCATTAGGACAGACAATGTTCAAAGTCAGTCAAATACCAGGATGGCGGCCGCCGGCACAACGGCGGCACGCCGGCAGGGAGCGGCGGCTCCGGCAGTCGGAGGATGCCAGATTGGTGACTGGGATAAGGATGGTTTAGGCTGTACCGGGTTGCCGGCAGTATATGCCGGCACTCCGGCGGCCGACCGGCAAGCGGACGACAAGCTAGGAGGAGGAGAGACGCCGGTAGTAGCCGGCGGCAGCCGGCAGTCCCTCGGTACACGGGGGGCTGGCGGCAAGGTTAGGGAGAGTCACCAAGTAGGAGGCAGGTATTGCCGACAGTAGAGGCGGCAAGAGACCGGCACCCGGATAGGGAGAGAGACAGGGGGGAGGGGGGAAGGGATGTAGGAAGTACCATCAGGATTCCAAACATCCCTCCCCCTCCCTGAGGGGGTGTACCCATGATAGAGGCAGGCTCTAACATCCATGAGCAGGGGTCACTAGGGACCGGGAGCAAGGTAGCCCAAGGGAGGGCTAGGGAACACCCAAGGGGGGGGGAGACTCCCATATGCAGAACTACACTAGTAACTAACCTTATAGGACACTATGAAGGTAAGTGTACCAGAGCGGACTGCACCAGGAAGCTCGGGTAGCCCTACTATTCCACCCTAAGGAGGAGTTGTAGGACAGGGGACAGATGGGTATAAACTAACCTAAGCATAGGCTAGGCTATACAAGAGATAGGTGGGGAGGGAGAAGAGAGAAGTCTTCCCAGGAAGGGTTTCTGTACCAGAGCGGCCACTAAGGAAAGGGAGGACACTCCCTAACCTAAGATCAGGCAGATCAGCTAAAACGGTGCAAGAGTACAGTTTCAGCATGGAACAGAGAAACCTTCCTAACCTAACCTAGAACAGGGCTAAGAGTCCTGAACTAGGAAAGGAAGAAGACATATCGCTATCGCAGGAAAGTCATAGACTATCCTAGCCATAGAGGTAGGCTAGCCTAACCTCACTCTCGGACGCAACCCTAAAGGGGGTTCATTCCTTTAGGGAGGACAGAGAGGCGATATATACTCTATTAGACAATTAATCCCTTTACTCAGAAAAGGAATCAAGGCTAAATAGAGGGAATGCCAAGGCAGGGGATGAAGGAAGCATATAGGGGTCCTAACATTAGGTTAGGCTAGAAAGAGTCACTGACTAGCCTATCCCCTATATGGTCCCTGAAGGCGAAAACATTTGCATCACTGTCAAAAGTATTGTAAAATAATGCCACTATCTTCATAACTTAGTCTAGGATCACTAATAAATCATGCATGAACACTTGTATGTAGGCTCCTGGCCTGGGGGCTATAGTAGCCGACTGGTAAGAGGTCAATCGATGACCGATAAAAAGCGTCTAAACACGATATAAAAGTTCCTAGCTATGAAGACTAAATAAACTAATGTATTCGATTAGTATATAATGCCGGAAACGTTGTTGTGGCTAACTAAATAAGACATGCATAACAACAACGACGCCATAAAATGGCGGGTCCGGTAGAGGCACAGCTCTGCCACAAAACAGCAATTATCTCGAAAAGTAATATTTACTTTACGGCCAGAGCTTAATTAAACAATACTGGAACCTTGTACTCAACTTTCCAGAAGAAGGCGAGGCTGAAGGTAACGACATAGCGAAGATGCAAAACGATAAAGTTAACACAGGGAAAATCCGTCTAAGTAGGGCAGCTACTAAACAAAGGATGAAGACGGGCGTGACGTCATTAGAGCAATGGCGTCCGTTTGTTTACGTCTCGAGTATCAGTAGTAGCCACGAGTGAGATTAGCTGTGGAACGGCTCCCAGCTATTCTCAGTCCTTACACACCGAAGCATTAACTCTGTTCGGGGTGAAGATAGCTATGTGGCGCGTTCAGACATGCGCGTCCCCTGTTGTATTACGATGTCTTAAAGGGAAACCTTTGAGATACTCGCTCCAGAAGTTAGAATTCTGTGATAACCTGTGGTTAAATTCTCTGGGAATATCTTAGTAGTCTTATACCCAAGGAAGCTACCAAAAAGGAACCTTCCATCAGGACGCCATGGCTTGAGCCCAAAAATGGACTACAGTAAATCTAAGCCTACATAGATGTCCCCTTCAAGTCTATACTAGTAAATCTAAAGCTACATAATTGTCTACATAAGGCATGGTCAGTACCTCATAATAATCTGAGGACTATTTGCAGTCAAAATGGAAAAGTAATTTACAAATAACAAGAGAACATTCATACAATGTTTTGCATAAGAGCTTGTTTAAAGTATAGATAGGCGATGGCGTTTCAAGTAAATTACGTCTGTATGTATTCATATATATACACGCGCGCGCGTGTGGGTAAGGGAAATTTCTTCAATAATTGGGGGTTAAAATAGTTTCCATTTCTAATAAAAAGATAAAAAAATAAAAATGTTAGAACTGTAACCGAATATTGCTTTGCCACACCCTGCATTATCACTGGTATCTAACATAGCATTCTTCTTGAAAAAAGAAATATGTAAATGAAAAAGGTGTTACTTTCTCTTTTCAGGAGTCTCTCTCTCTCTCTCTCTCTCTCTCTCTCTCTCTCTCTCTCTCTCTCTCTCTCTCTCTCTCTCGACAATATGTTGTTACCCGTACGTGAAAATTTGGGAAATTGAAGCGATAATAATGCATCCCCTTGAAGCGTGCTTATATGATACGTGATTAGCTTTATTTATAAATAGCTTAAAGGTTCAATATCAGTGTTATGACACGTAAGTATATCAATCGTCAGCACAGTAAAGAGCAGTATTAAGAAAAAAATAATAGTTTCCGCTACTCACTTAGGAATAAAGATGAGAATCATAACTTGCTTTTTTGGCCATTTTCGCGTTTTAGTTTCTGAGTAGTGGCAGGTAATTTGTTTTCTTTCTCTGAATTAAGACTCAGCTTTGCGTGTTTTTACTTTATATGAATCAGATTTATATTTTTTCTCCATTTTAATGATTTTCTGCTTTACATAAGGGACTTAGTGTGATCTTGTTGGTGATGTGAATATATGAATTTAAGTACTGTAGCCTATAGAAATATGTAATTAAAGACACATGTCAAAAAAGTAACTTGCCGCTTAGTTTGAATAGGGATAGTCTATTATTATTATTATTATTATTATTATTATTATTATTATTATTATTATTATTATTATTATTATTATTATTATTAGCTAAGCTACAACCCTAGTTGGAAAAGCTGGATGCTATGAGCCCAAGGGCTCCAACAGGGAAAAATAGCCTCGTGAGGAAAGGAAACAAGGAAATAGATGAACTATATGAGAAGAAACGAACAATTAAAATAAAATATTTTAAGAACAGTAATAAAATTAAAACAGATATTTCAGATATGAACTATAAAAAGAGAATTATGTCAGCCTGTTCAACATAAAAAACATTTGAACTCTTGAAGTTCAGAATCAAATATTGTATCATGTTCAAAAATACTCAAAATGTAATACTACTACTACTACTACTACTACTACTACTACTACTACTACTACTACTACTACTACTACTAATAATAATAATAATAATAATAATAATAATAATAATAATAATAATCAAACCAAGCAACACCTATTATTTCCACCTCACACGAGTAAGTGTTTCAAAGGCTGCACTGTCTCCAACATAAACATGGCCAGAGAACATTAGTTTTCAGGAAGTCACGGATCACGGGAGAATAACACTTTCTCCCGTTTTCGTATTTGAATTCATTTGTTTTCTTTTTTAGAAATTAGGAGTCATTTGTACAGACATATTGAGACTTTCGAAATGCTCATATATGAGAAATAAAATTGAATGGGGTTATATTGCGTCTTTTTAAACATGAATAATTGACAAAATTAGTTGCCTACAAGTACTCCCGCTCAGCTTTTGCTAATTTGTCAAAATGAAAGGTAGACAAGGCAAGTCATCTTAATAATTCTCACGGGGAAGAAGAAACCGACTTTTTACATCTAGTGTTTAAATAAAATATTTTTTAGAAACTACATGAAAGACTATGCCAGAATTTTGGTAAAATGAGAAAACGAGTCTTTCACAGTGTCGTCTGCGAAGCGGCTCTAACTGGGTGCAGCCCTTCATCTTTAACATGCTCTTCCCATAAGCATCGTGATTGGCCATCACCTAAATGGACTCTGATCCGCCGTGGGTTGCTTTGTTCGCAAATTAACATTATCTCATTGCTCCTCTGTTCTGGCAAACAGTATATGGATGTGCTGCGCTCGCCAGCCGCGTGGATCACTTTTTAAGGTATCATAATTACCTATGATCTGTTTTATTTTCATTGTTATGTTTAAATATGCTGTGAGAAGGACACAGCCAATCACGATGCTTATGGGCGGTACATGTTAAAGATCATGGACTGCAATCAGTTGCTTCCATCCGAAGCTGTACAGTTGACTACAGAGAGTGTCTTCTTGTAAAAGAGGTAGGCCTATTTTGGTCTTGCTGTGAAGAATTAGATTTCAATAGCAACAATGGGAGGGGTTTGATTGAATTTGACTAACGACGAATATTATCTACAACACAATAAATTAAGATACAACTTCTCATCTGAGTCTTGCTAATGAAGACGCAAAAATTGAATGGAAAAAGATACCCAGCTTTAAAAAGAGTTTGTACTGTAGTGTTCAATAGTCACCCAGCCGGACCAGTCATTCCTTTTTGGGAATCAGCACCTATGAGAATGTAAATCTTATCACATGATTTTGAAATATTCAATAAGTCTACAAGATTATTTCTGGGAAGATGCGTTTAAATCTATATCTATAAATGAAAATATATTTTGAGATTAAGAATATTATATCCCCCAGCAACTTGTTTTTCCACTCTTAATTTTGAGACTATGAGCATTATATCCACCAACCACTTGTTTTTCCACTCTTAATTTTGAGATTAGGAGAATTATATCCACCAGCAACTTGTTTTTCCACTCTTAATTTTGAGACTATGAGCATTATATCCACCAACCACTTGTTTTTCCACTCTTAATTTTGAGATTAGGAGAATTATATCCACCAGCAACTTGTTTTTCCACTCTTAATTTTGAGACTAAGAGCATTATATTCACCAGCAACTTGTTTTTCTACTCTTAATTTTGAGATTAGGAGTATTATATCCACCAGCAACTTGTTTTTCCACTCTTAGTTTTGAGATTAGGAGCATTATATCCACCAACCACTTGTTTTTCCACTCTTAATTTTGAGACTATGAGCATTATATCCACCAACCACTTGTTTTTCCACTCTTAATTTTGAGATTAGGAGAATTATATCCACCAGCAACTTGTTTTTCCACTCTTAATTTTGAGACTAAGAGCATTATATTCACCAGCAACTTGTTTTTCCACTCTTAATTTTGAGATTAGGAGTATTATATCCACCAGCAACTTGTTTTTCCACTCTTAGTTTTGAGATTAGGAGCATTATATCCACCAACCACTTGTTTTTCCACTCTTAATTTTGAGACTATGAGCATTATATCCACCAACCACTTGTTTTTCCACTTAATTTTGAGATTAGGAGAATTATATCCACCAGCAACTTGTTTTTCCACTCTTAATTTTGAGACTATGAGCATTATATCCACCAACCACTTGTTTTTCCACTCTTAATTTTGAGATTAGGAGAATTATATCCACCAGCAACTTGTTTTTCCACTCTTAATTTTGAGACTAAGAGCATTATATTCACCAGCAACTTGTTTTTCTACTCTTAATTTTGAGATTAGGAGTATTATATCCACCAGCAACTTGTTTTTCCACTCTTAGTTTTGAGATTAGGAGCATTATATCCACCAGCAACTTGTTTTTCCACTCTTAATTTTGAGACTATGAGCATTATATCCACCAACCACTTGTTTTTCCACTCTTAATTTTGAGATTAGGAGAATTATATCCACCAGCAACTTGTTTTTCCACTCTTAATTTTGAGACTAAGAGCATTATATTCACCAGCAACTTGTTTTTCTACTCTTAATTTTGAGATTAGGAGTATTATATCCACCAGCAACTTGTTTTTCCACTCTTAGTTTTGAGATTAGGAGCATTATATCCACCAACCACTTGTTTTTCCACTCTTAATTTTGAGACTATGAGCATTATATCCACCAACCACTTGTTTTTCCACTCTTAATTTTGAGATTAGGAGAATTATATCCACCAGCAACTTGTTTTTCCACTCTTAATTTTGAGACTATGAGCATTATATCCACCAACCACTTGTTTTTCCACTCTTAATTTTGAGATTAGGAGAATTATATCCACCAGCAACTTGTTTTTCCACTCTTAATTTTGAGACTAAGAGCATTATATTCACCAGCAACTTGTTTTTCTACTCTTAATTTTGAGATTAGGAGTATTATATCCACCAGCAACTTGTTTTTCCACTCTTAGTTTTGAGATTAGGAGCATTATATCCACCAACCACTTGTTTTTCCACTCTTAATTTTGAGACTATGAGCATTATATCCACCAACCACTTGTTTTTCCACTCTTAATTTTGAGATTAGGAGAATTATATCCACCAGCAACTTGTTTTTCCACTCTTAATTTTGAGACTAAGAGCATTATATTCACCAGCAACTTGTTTTTCCACTCTTAATTTTGAGATTAGGAGTATTATATCCACCAGCAACTTGTTTTTCCACTCTTAGTTTTGAGATTAGGAGCATTATATCCACCAACCACTTGTTTTTCCACTCTTAATTTTGAGACTATGAGCATTATATCCACCAACCACTTGTTTTTCCACTCTTAATTTTGAGATTAGGAGAATTATATCCACCAGCAACTTGTTTTTCCACTCTTAATTTTGAGACTAAGAGCATTATATTCACCAGCAACTTGTTTTTCCACTCTTAATTTTGAGATTAGGAGTATTATATCCACCAGCAACTTGTTTTTCCACTCTTAGTTTTGAGATTAGGAGCATTATATCCACCAACCACTTGTTTTTCCACTCTTAATTTTGAGATTAGGAGAATTATATCCACCAGCAACTTGTTTTTCCACTCTTAATTTTGAGACTAAGAGCATTATATCCACCAGCAACTTGTTTTTCCACTCTTAGTTTTGAGATTAGGAGCATTATATCCACCAGCAACTTGTTTTTCCACTCTTAATTTTGAATTTAAGTAAGAGTATTATATTCCCCCAAAGATTCTGAGATTGAGAGTATTATATCCACCAACAACCTGTTTTTTTTCATTCTGTTTACAAGGATAAATCATAAAGAAAATTCTCCAACACCCAGCATCTACATACACTTATCATTTCACTTTCTCTACGTGTGTTACTTTTCCCGCGAGAGAAAACGCCTTTCCCTTGAAATCCCGCAACAAAAGAGATCGGAGGAAAGATAGAGTGACAAGCACCCAGCCCTGAATGCCTCGCCTGGAAAAGAAAGAAGATTCTCATGTCAGATGAAGGCAAACGAGTAACACCTCCGGCAATTTGCTGACCTTCGGAAGTTCACCGACTTCCCTTCTAACAAGAGTAACTTTGCGATCGTCCGGCATTGTCTGAGAGAGAGAGAGAGAGAGAGAGAGAGAGAGAGAGAGAGAGAGAGAGAGAGAGAGTTTCCTTCCAGAAATATTATTGTTTTCCACCTGATGGTAATCGTTTACGGAAGTCTCCAAGTGACATGTTACAGAGGGTAGACATTTGGGAACGTTGTTAAATATACGGGGTCGAGTCGTACTAAACTTACCTCGTTTACCCTCTTCTTTGTTCCAAGATTCTATAATCAACTTGAAAAATGAGGGTTCTTATAAACGCACAGATGCCTGTATACAAGGAAACATATCCAAGTTAAAATCCAATGTGTTAATTTGTTTGGACGTATCTTTAAAATTGTGAAAAATGCAAAAGAGGATCTAGAATCCGGACCTGGTACCGAATCATCTTCAAAAGTTAATGGAATCGTCCATGGCCTAAGATATATCTGTGGTGGGAATTTCGTTAAAATCCGTTGAGTAGTTTTAACATAATATTTGAAAGTGTGAAAAATGCAAATCCGGACCTAGATACATAGACAAATAAATATCTAGATCAGCCTGTCCATAGACACACAGACAGACAAATAAATAAATAACCCTGTCCACAAACACATAGACCAATAAACAAATAAATAATTCTGTTACGGACACACAAACAAATATATAAATAAATAATCCTGTCCACAGACACACAGAAAAATAAATAAATAATCCTGTCCAAAGACACACATACAAATGAATAAATGTATAATCCTGTCCACAGACACACAGAAAAATAAAAAAGAAATAAGCCTGTCCACAGACACACAGAAAAATAAATAGATAAATAATCCTGTCCACAGACACACAGACAAATAAATAAATAATCCTGTCCAAAGACAAATATACAAATGAATAAATGTATAATCCTGTCCACAGACACACAGAAAAATAAAAAAGAAATAAGCCTGTCCACAGACACACAGAAAAATAAATAGATAAATAATCCTGTCCACAGACACACAGACAAATAAACAAATATATAATCCTGTCCACAAACAGAGAAAAATAAAAAAAGAAATAAGCCTGTCCACAGACACAAAGACAAATAAATGAATATATAATCCTGTCCACAGACACACAGACAAATAAATGAATAGATAATCCTGTCCACAGACACAGAGAAAAATACACAAATAAATAATCCTGTCCACAGACACTCAGACAAATAAATAAATAAATACTCTTGTCCACAGCCACACAGACAAATAAAAGAATAAACAATCCTGTCCACAGATACACAGATAAATAAATAAATAAACTGACTCGAAAATATAACCTCCTTGGAAGAGGTAATCAAATGCTATCAATTGTGTCACCTGGTGGATTGGAATGTCGGGAAAAATTCGCTGGTATGAGACTGACGTCTCGCCAGGTAAATCCTGAAATAGAGGTAGCAGTTAGGCTTCAAAGTCTTTTAGAGCCTCTGGTGGCATGATTGGTAGCGATCTTGTCTCTCTTTTGAAGAAGCTAGGGTTCGATCCCAGTATGAGGTAGAGATTCATTTACATCCGTACAAATTAAATCTTCAAATTTTTTGACACTGTTTTTTACTGCTAATTCAAATCAGCATAAGTAACATGAGGATGAGTTATACATTTAGTGGGTGACAATATGAAAGACTCATTAGTATTAATGGTGTAGGGTTAAGGGGCGAGTTGTGAGGGGTTAGTGGTGATCTATTTCCTTCCAGAGGGACTTTTGATACCATGAGGTAACGCCATTTCCGGCGTCATCACAAAAAAAAAAAAAAAAAACAAGGATGGTAGTTTTCAGGGTATTACACGTTTATTATTATTATTATTATTATTATTATTATTATTATTATTATTATTATTACTTGCTAGACTACAACCCTAGTTGAAAAGGAAGGTGCTACAAGCCCAAGAGCTTGGTCGCTGATCATATGGATATGTAGTCAGTCTTTAAGGCAATGTCCTACTTGCTAGGGCAATGTCACTGTCCCTTGCCTCTACCATTCATGAGTGGCCTTTAAAAACCAGGATGCCAGTTTTCCAAATTAATTAAACCTTTAAACGGAACTTTTTTGCTTTTGTTGTATTGTAAGTAAAGCACAGTATTTTTCGCTATCAACTTTGTGACGACAGTACCTTTTGCTTCCAAGAGGCTCTAGAATGGGAGAGGCAAGGGACAGGGACATTGCCCTAGCAAGCAGGACAATGCCATAGAGACTGACCTTATATACAAATGATCAGCGCCCAAGACCATCTTTCCACCCAAGCTAGGACCAAGGAGGGCCAGGAAATGGCTGCTGATGACTGAGCAGAGAGACCTATAGGCTCCCCCAAAGCCAACCCCACCCCCCACTGTCCTTAGCTCACAAGGATGATGACATTGCAGCGACCAAAGAAACTAATGAGTTTGAGCTGGACTCGAACCCTAGTCTGACATTCACCACTCAGGGACGTTACCACATCGGCCACCATAACCCTTTGACATTTCTTTTGTACACGCTTGTACACTGTAACGTTATGGCCTTTTTTATATCTCGCACATCCACGCACTAATAACAGAGCCTGTTTAAGCTTGCCTTCGCATGTATCATTTTGTATAGATTTTTGTGACATTCTTGCTCGGAATTGCTTGTATACAAACGTGTTATCTGTTGAATGAAGGTTATTGGCATTCACCTCACCTCTCTAAGAAAGCAATATTTAATGTTATTCTTTGCGCACTCACAGATGGAATGACTGAAAATATGACTTTCAAAAAGCGATGTCAGAGGTAACTTCCGTCAGGAATCTTTCAGTATTAGCAATCAAAAAATGGTTAAATCCTGGGGTTGTGGTGACGGATGTGGTAACGTCCCTGACTGGTGAACGCCAGACTGGGGTTCGAGTCCCGCTCAAACTTTTTAGTTTCTTTGGTCGCTGCAATCTCACCATCCTTGTGAGCTAAATATGGGGGGTTTGGGTGAGCCTATAGGTCTACCTGTTGAGTCATCAACAGCCATTGCCTGGCCCTCCTTGGTCCTAGCTTGGGTGGAGAGGGGGCCTGGGCGCTAATCATATGTATATATGGTTAGTCTCTAGGGCATTGTCCTGCTTGATAGGGCAATGTCCCTATCCCTTGCCTCTAGAAATCATGAGTAGTCTTTAAACCTTTAAAGGATTATCATATCTAAGTGCTACACTAAAGCCACATGTCCTTTAAGGCACAGAGATCAAAACGTCACAATAACACATTGATGGAAAAAAATACTGTTATGTCACACAACGCGATTTCAAATGTTTGCGTTCAACAAGAGACAAAGTTAAAATAGAATTATTATTATTATTATTATTATTATTATCATCTTTACTATTATTTTATTATCTTATTATTATTATTATTATTATTATTATTATTATTATTATTATTATTATTATTACTAGCTAAGCTACAACTCTAGTTGGAAAAGCAGGGTGCTATAAGCTCAAGGGATCCAAGAGGGAAAAATAGTTCAGTGAGGAAAGGAAATAAGGAAATAAATATACTACAAGAGAAGTAAGAAACAATAAAGATGAATTATTCCAAGAACAGTAACAACATTCAAGTAGAGTTTTCATATATGAATTATAAAAACTTCAAAAATAATTGAAAGTGATGTAAGACAGAATAGTGTGCCCGAGTGTACTACCCTCAAGCAAGAGAACTCTATCCCAAGACAGTGGATGACCATGATACAGAGGCTATGGCACTACCTATGCTCTATTGATAATTGAAGTAACGTTTATTTGGTTAAGCTTTGAATAAAAACATGCACAAATTAATACTCTGCTCGCGACTTGTGAATTGAGTATAAAATATGTCTAAACTAATTCGACTTCAGCCCCATTGTTTAAAAAAAAAAAAAAAAAAAAAAAAAAAAAAAAAATCTTAGACTGAATGTTTTAAAAACAGATATATTAACGTTTAGGAGTGATAGTATGGTCACCAGCCCGTAATAGATAATAACAAAGTAAGGTAAAAATACGGTCTCCTGTATTTTACTGAAATACGGCTGAGAACAGTAGAATTTACTGAAAATTTCCGATTAAAATTACAGTTTTTTTTTTAACAGTGCAGTTTTATTAATGATCAATCATTATTGCCATTAACCTCCCGAAAAATGTAGTGGAGCGCAGACCTCCACCATGACAGCTTATTTCTCGACCTTTGTTCTAGATTGAGCTTGACCTAGAACTTTCAAAATTGAATCACTTCCACATCTTAAAATTAATTCCTGAAAGTTTCACTACTCAATAAATAAAATTGCGGCCAGGAACTTATTCAACACAAACAACTTAGACCTTGATCTTGACCTTTGACCTAGGACTTTTCAAAATTAAATTACTTCCACGTCTCAACATAACAATTAATCCCTGAACGTTTCACTATTCTATGAGTAAAATTGCGGCAACGAAATTATCCACACCAAGAAACAAACAGGTGTGAAAACATAACCTCCTTCCAACTTCATTGACGGAGGTAATAATGAAGACAAAGCTTAATTTTGGAAATATGGTAAAGGGTATAAACACCTGGACGGTACCAGCTATCAGATACAGTACTTATTATTATCATTATTATTATTATTAGAAGCTAAGCTACAACCATAGTTGGAAAAGCAGGATGCTAAAAGACAAAAGGCTCTAACAGGGGAAAAATAGCACTGTGAGGAAAGGAAGCAAGTTAATTAGCAAACTACAAAGTGAAATATTTCAAGAACAGTAACAACATTAAATTAGATCTTAACATGCATATATAATTTTATTATAATAAAAGATAGTAGTATATATTTTTTATATAATAATAAATCATCATCATCATCATCATCTCTTTCCACGCCTATTGACGCAAAGGGCCTCGGTTAGATTTCGCCAGTCGTCTCTATCTTGAGATTTTAAATCAATAATTCTCCATTCCTATATCTCCTACTTCACACTTCATAGTCCTTAGCAATGTAGGCCTGGACTTTCCAACTTCTAGTGCCTTGTGGAGGCCATTTAAAAGAAAAAATATATTGTAAACATCATCATCTCCTCCTACGCCTATTAGCGCAAAGGGCTTTGGTTAGATTTCCCCAGTCGTCTCTATCTTGAGATTTTAAATCAATAATTCTCCATTTATCACCTCCTACTTCACGCTTCATAGTGCTCAGCCATGTAGGCCTGGGCCTTCCAACTTTCCTAGTGTCTTGTGGGGCCTAGTTGAAAGTTTGGTGAACTAAAACAATTATATTATTCTTACAATTCTTCACTCAGGCATTACTGCACTATCATTGTTCAGTGGCAACTTCCTCTTAGTAAAGGTAGAAGAGACTTTAACTATGGTAAGCAGCTCTTCTAGGAGATAGACACTCCAAAATCAAACCATTGCATTGTTCTCTAGTCTTGTGCCATAGGCTCTGTACCATGGTCTTCAACTGTCTTTGGGTAGAGTTCTCTTGCTTGAGATTACACTCGCGCACACTATTCTGTCTTATTTCTCTTTCTCTCGTTTGGTTAAAGTTTTTATAGTTTATAAAGGAGATATTTATTTTAATGCTGTTACTGGTCTTAAAAAGGTTTATTTTTCCTTGTTTCCTTTCCTCACTGGGCTATTTTCCCTGTTGGAGCCCTCCGGCTTATAGCATCCTGCTTTTCCAACTCGGGTTGTAGCTTAAGTAGTGGTAGTAGTAGTAGTAGTAGTAGTAGTAATAATAATAATAATAATAATAATAATAATAATAATAATAATAATAATAATAACAGAAATGACGATCCAGACATTGGCCTTTTAGGGTTACGCCACTAAACCTCTGCATGACCTTCCAACTCATGACTGATGGACTTACAGTAATTTTACAAAAAGAAAAAAAGCTAAAAGAATTTCAAAATGCCGGAAGACACACCTAAATCCACATGCCAATGGAAGACCCTTTTTTTTATGGGCTCTTCTAGTTTTTCTGTCTAGGGTCAAAGAATGATAGGGTCTCGTCACGAGTTGCATGACGGAATCTATAATACGCGCAACACTTTATGGAGTGCCTCGAGGCGTTCACTTACAACTTACTGTCTGGTACTTGCCAATGCCATTCAAGTGTAGACACGCACGTCCTGGCGCTCTCTCTCTCTCTCTCTCTCTCTCTCTCTCTCTCTCTCTCTTGCTCTGATCATTGTATCTTTTCTCCCATTCAATAGTAAATTGCTTAATTATTTCATTGTTAGATTTAAGTTTAGAGAGAGAGAGAGAGAGAGAGAGAGAGAGAGAGAGAGAGAGAGAGAGAGAGAGAGAGAGAGAGAGTTAATTTTCCCTGACCTTGTTTAGATATGACTCACAAGTGATATTATCTGGTCAAATTTTTGAAGGATTAAAGAATATAATTTTTTTCGATTTGTAAATTCATGAACTTAGTTAGTTAGACTGTTAATGGAAACAGAAAGGAATTAAGTCTTAAAATCAATATAAAATAATGATAAATGACTATACTTTACGAACTTTCAAAATCTCATAAAATTCTTTTAAAGGTTTAAAGATTTAAAGGCAACTCATGAATGGCACAGTCAAGGGACAGTGACATAGCTCTATCAAGCAAGACAATGCCCTAGAGACTGACCATATACACATATGATCAGCACCCAAGTCCCCTCTCCACCCAACCTATGATCAAGGAGGGCCAGACAATGGCTGCTGATGACTCAGCAGACAGATCTATAGGCTACCCCAAACCCCCATCCTTAGATCACAAGAATGGTGAGGTTGCGGTGACCAAAGGAAATAATGAGGTTGAGTGGGACTCGAACCCCAGTCTGGCAATCACCAGTCGAGGACGCTACCACCAGGCCACAAGGAAATTTCTTTTTTGTTTAT
>NC_090761.1:28312196-28327196 GCF_036898095.1 Palaemon carinicauda
GGTCCTTCAAGAAATGTGATTACAAGACTGCGCATTGGGTTATGGAAAACTGCAGGTCCTTCAAGAAATGTGGTTACAGGACTGCACAGTGGATTATGGTCAAACTGCAGGTCCTTCAAGAAATGTGGTTACAAGACTGCGCATTGGGTTATGGTAAAACTGCAGGTCCTTCAAGAAATGTGGTTACAGGATTGCACAGTGGATTATGGTCAAACTGCAGGTCCTTCAAGAAATGTGGTTACAGCATTGCACAGTGGATTATGGTCAAACTGCAGGTCCTTCAAGAAATGTGGTTACAGGACTGCACAGTGGATTACGGTCAAACTGCAGGTCCTTCAAGAAATGTGGTTACAGGACTGCACAGTGGATTACGGTCAAACTGCAGGTCCTTCAAGAAATGTGGTTACAAGACTGCACATTGGGTTATGGTAAAACTGCAGGCCCTTTAAGAAATGTGGTTACAGGACTACACAGTGGATTATGGTCAAACTAAAGGTCCTTCAAGAAATGTGGTTACAGGACTGCATAGTGGATTATGGTCAAACTACAGGTCCTTTAAGAAATGTGGTTACAAGACTGCATATTAGGTTATGGTAAAACTGCATGTCCTTTAAGAAATGTGGTTACAGCATTGCACAGTGGATTATGGTCAAACTGCAGGTCCTTCAAGAAATGTGGTTACAGGACTGCACAGTGGATTACGGTCAAACTGCAGGTCCTTCAAGAAATGTGGTTACAGGACTGCAGAGTGGATTACGGTCAAACTGCAGGTCCTTCAAGAAATGTGGTTACAGGACTGCAGAGTGGATTACGGTCAAACTGCATGTCCTTCAAGAAATGTGGTTACAGGACTGAACAGTGGATTACGGTCAAACTGCAGGTCCTTCAAGAAATGTGGTTAAAGGACTGCACAGTGGATTACGGTCAAACTGCAGGTACTTCAAGAAATGTGGTTACAGGATTGCACAGTGGATTACGGTCAAACTGCAGGTCCTTCAAGAAATGTGGTTACAAGACTGCACATTGGGGTATGGTAAAACTGCAGGCCCTTTAAGAAATGTGGTTACAGGACTGCACAGTGGATTATGGTCAAACTACAGGTCCTTTAAGAAATGTGGTTACAAGACTGCATATTAGGTTATGGTAAAACTGCAGGTCCTTTAAGAAATGTGGTTACAGGACTGCACAGTGGATTATGGTCAAACTGCAGGTCCTTCAAGAAATGTGATTACAAGACTGCGCATTGGGTTATGGAAAACTGCAGGTCCTTTAAGAAATGTGGTTACAGGATTGCACAGTGGATTATGGTCAAACTAAAGGTCCTTCAAGAAAGGTGGTTACAAGACTGCGCATTGGGTTATGGAAAACTGCAGGTCCTTCAAGAAATGTGGTTACAGGACTGCACAGTGGATTATGGTCAAACTGCAGGTCCTTCAAGAAATGTGGTTACAGGACTGCACAGTGGATTATGGTCAAACTGCAGGTCCTTCAAGAAATGTGGTTACAGGACTGCACAGTGGATTATGGTCAAACTGCAGGTCCTTCAAGAAATGTGGTTACAAGACTGCGCATTAGGTTATGGTAAAACTGCAGGTCCTTCAAGAAATGTGGTTACAGGATTGCACAGTGGATTATGGTCAAACTGCAGGTCCTTCAAGAAATGTGGTTACAACACTGCGCATTGGGTTATGGAAAACTGCAGGTCCTTCAAGAAATGTGGTTACAGGATTGCACAGTGGATTATGGTCAAACTGCAGGTCCTTCAAGAAATGTGGTTACAAGACTGCGCATTGGGTTATGGAAAACTGCAGGTCCTTCAAGAAATGTGGTTACAGGACTGCACAGTGGATTATGGTCAAAGTGCAGGTCCTTCAAGAAATGTGGTTACAAGACTGTGCATTGGGTTATGGTAAAACTGCAGGTCCTTCAAGAAATGTGGTTACAGGATTGCACAGTGGATTATGGTCAAACTAAAGGTCCTTCAATAAATGTGGTTACAGGACTGCACAGTGGATCATGGTCAAACTAAAGGTCCTTCAAGAAATGTGGTTACAGGACTGCACAGTGGATCATGGTCAAACTAAAGGTCCTTCAAGAAATGTGGTTACAGAATTGCACAGTATATCATGGTCGAACTGCATATTAGGTTATGGTAAAACTGCAGGTCCTTTAAGAAATGTGGTTACAGTACCTGCACAGTGGATCATGGTCAAACTGCAGGTCCTTCAAGAAATGTGGTTACAAGACTGCGCATTGGGTTATGGTAAAACTGCAGGTCCTTTAAGAAATGTGGTTACAGGATTGCACAGTGGATTATGGTCAAACTAAAGGTCCTTCAAGAAATGTGGTTACAGGACTGCACAGTGGATTATGGTCAAACTGCAGGTCCTTCAAGAAATGTGGTTACAAGACTGCGCATTGGGTTATGGTAAAACTGCAGGTCCTTTAAGAAATGTGGTTACAGCATTGCATAGTGGATTATGGTCAAACTAAAGGTCCTTCAAGAAATATGGTTACAGGACTGCACAGTGGATCACAGCCGAACTACAGGTCCTTCAAGAAATGTGGTTACAGAATTGCACAGTAGATCATGGTCAAACTGCAGGTCCTTTAAGAAATGTGGTTACAGTACCTGCACAGTGGATCATGGTCAAACTGCAGGTCCTTTAATAAATGTGGTTACAGGACTGCATAGTGGATCATGGTCAAACTGCAGGTCCTTTAGGAAATGTGGTTATAGGACTGCAGAGTGGATCATGGTCAAACTGCAGGTCCTTTAAGAAATGCGGTTACAGGACTGCATATTGGATCATGGTCAAACTACAGTTCCTTCCAGAGATGTGGTTACAGGCCTACATAATGGGTCACGGCTAAACTGCAGGTCCTTCAAGGAATGTGGTTACAGGACTGCATAGTGGATCATGATAAAACTGCAGGTCCTTCAAGAAATGTGGTTACAGGATTGCAGAGTGGATCATGGTCAAACTGCAGGTCCTTTAAGAAATGCGGTTACAGGACTGCACAGTGGATCATGGTCAAACTGCAGGTCCTTTAAGAAATGTGGTTAAAGGACTGCATAGTGGATCATGGTCAAACTGCAGATCCTTTAGGAAATGCGGTTACAGGACTGCACAGTGGATTATGATAAAACTGCAGATCCTTTAAGAAATGTGGTTACAGGACCTCATGGTGGATCACGGCTAAACTGCAGGTCCTTTAAGAAATGTGGTTACAGGACTGCATAGTGGATCATGGTCAAACTGCAGATCCTTTAAGAAATGTGGTTACAGGACCTCATGGTGGATCACGGCTAAACTGCAGGTCCTTTAAGAAATGTGGTTACAAGACTGCACAGTGGATTATAGTCAAACTGAAGGTCCTTCAAGAAATGTGGTTACAAGACTGCACAGTGGTTCATGGTAAAACTGCAGATCCTTTAAGAAATGTGGTTACAGGACTGCATAGTGGATCATGCTAAAACTGCAGGTCCTTTAAGAAATGTGGTTACAGGACCTCATGGTGGATCACGGCTAAACTGCAGGTCCTTTAAGAAATGTGGTTACAGGACTGCATAGTGGATCATGGTCAAACTGCAGATCCTTTAAGAAATGTGGTTACAGGACTGCATAGTGGATCATGCTAAAACTGCAGGTCCTTTAAGAAATGTGGTTACAGGACCTCATGGTGGATCACGGCTAAACTGCAGGTCCTTTAAGAAATGTGGTTACAGGACTGCATAGTGGATCATGGTCAAACTGCAGATCCTTTAAGAAATGTGGTTACAGGACTGCATAGTGGATCATGCTAAAACTGCAGGTCCTTTAAGAAATGTGGTTACAGGACCTCATGGTGGATCACGGCTAAACTGCAGGTCCTTTAAGAAATGTGGTTACAGGACTGCATAGTGGATCATGGTCAAACTGCAGATCCTTTAAGAAATGTGGTTACAGGACTGCACAGTGGATCATGCTAAAACTGCAGGTCCTTTAAGAAATGTGGTTACAGGACTGCATATTGGATCATGGTCAAACTACAGTTCCTTCCAGAGATGTGGTTACAGGCCTACATAATGGGTCACGGCTAAACTGCAGGTCCTTCAAGGAATGTTGTTACAGGACTGCATAGTGGATCATGGTCTAACTGCAGGTCCTTTAAGGAATGTGGTTACAGGACTGTACAGTGGATCATGCTAAAACTGCAGGTCCTTTAAGAAATGTGGTTACAGGACTGCATAGTGGATCATGGTCAAACTGCAGATCCTTTAAGAAATGTGGTTACAGGACTGCATAGTGGATCATGGTCAAACTGCAGATCCTTTAAGAAATGTGGTTACAGGACTGCATAGTGGATCATGGTCTAACTGCAGGTCCTTTAAGGAATGTGGTTACAGGACTGCACAGTGGATCATGCTAAAACTGCAGGTCCTTTAAGAAATGTGGTTACAGGACTGCATAGTGGATCATGGTCAAACTGCAGATCCTTTAAGAAATGTGGTTACAGGACTGCATAGTGGATCATGGTCAAACTGCAGATCCTTTAAGAAATGTGGTTACAGGACTGCATAGTGGATCATGCTAAAACTGCAGGTCCTTTAAGAAATGTGGTTACAGGACCTCATGGTGGATCACGGCTAAACTGCAGGTCCTTTAAGAAATGTGGTTACAGGACTGCATAGTGGATCATGGTCAAACTGCAGATCCTTTAAGAAATGTGGTTACAGGACTGCATAGTGGATCATGCTAAAACTGCAGGTCCTTTAAGAAATGTGGTTACAGGACCTCATGGTGGATCACGGCTAAACTGCAGGTCCTTTAAGAAATGTGGTTACAGGACTGCATAGTGGATCATGGTCAAACTGCAGATCCTTTAAGAAATGTGGTTACAGGACTGCACAGTGGATCATGCTAAAACTGCAGGTCCTTTAAGAAATGTGGTTACAGGACCTCACGGTGGATCACGGCTAAACTGCAGGTCCTTTAAGAAATGGGGTTACAGGACTGCACAGTGGATCACAGCCGAACTGTAGGCCCTTCAAGATATTTAGTTACGGGACTGCAGAGTGGATCATGGTCAAATTGCAGGTCCTTTAAGAAATGTGGTTACAGGACTGCACAGTGGATCATGCTAAAACTGCATGTCCTTCAAGAAATCCGGTTACAGGACTGCATATTGGATCATGGTCAAACTACAGTTCCTTCCAGAGATGTGGTTACAGGCCTACATAATGGGTCACGGCTAAACTGCAGGTCCTTCAAGGAATGTGGTTACAGGACTGCATAGTGGATCATGGTCTAACTACAGGTCCTTTAAGGAATGTGGTTACAGGACTGCACAGTGGATCATGATAAAACTGCAGGTCCTTTAAGAAATGTGGTTACAGGACTGCATAGTGGATCATGGTCAAACTGCAGATCCTTTAAGAAATGTGGTTACAGGACTGCATAGTGGATCATGGTCAAACTACAGATCCTTTAAGAAATGTGGTTACAGGACTGCATAGTGGATCATGGTCAAACTGCAGATCCTTTAAGAAATGTGGTTACAGGACTGCATAGTGGATCATGGTCAAACTGCAGATCCTTTAAGAAATGTGGTTACAGGACTGCATAGTGGATCATGGTCAAACTGCAGATCCTTTAAGAAATGTGGTTACAGGACTGCACAGTGGATCATGCTAAAACTGCAGGTCCTTTAAGAAATGTGGTTACAGGACTGCATAGTGGATCATGGTCAAACTGCAGATCCTTTAAGAAATGTGGTTACAGGACTGCATAGTGGATCATGGTCTAACTGCAGGTCCTTTAAGGAATGTGGTTACAGGACTGCACAGTGGATCATGCTAAAACTGCAGGTCCTTTAAGAAATGTGGTTACAGGACTGCATAGTGGATCATGGTCAAACTGCAGATCCTTTAAGAAATGTGGTTACAGGACTGCATAGTGGATCATGGTCAAACTGCAGGTCCTTTAAGAAATGTGGTTACAGGACTGCATAGTGGATCATGGTCAAACTGCAGGTCCTTTAAGAAATGTGGTTACAGGACTGCACAGTGGATCATGGTCAAACTGCAGGTCCTTTAAGAAATGTGGTTACAGGACTGCACAGTGGATCATGGTCAAACTGCAGGTCCTTTAAGAAATGTGGTTACAGGACTGCACAGTGGATCATGGTCAAACTGCAGGTCCTTTAAGAAATGTGGTTACAGGACTGCACAGTGGATCATGGTCAAACTGCAGGTCCTTTAAGAAATGTGGTTACAGGACTGCACAGTGGATCATGGTCAAACTGCAGGTCCTTTAAGAAATGTGGTTACAGGACTGCACAGTGGTTCATGGTCAAACTGCAGGTCCTTTAAGAAATGTGGTTACAGGACTGCACAGTGGATCATGCTAAAACTGCAGGTCCTTTAAGAAATGTGGTTACAGGACTGCACAGTGGTTCATGGTAAAACTGCAGGTCCTTTAAGAAATGTGGTTACAGGACTGCACAGTGGTTCATGGTAAAACTGCAGGTCCTTTAAGAAATGTGGTTACAGGACTGCACAGTGGATCATGGTCAAACTGCAGGTCCTTTAAGAAATGTGGTTACAGGACTGCACAGTGGATCATGCTAAAACTGCAGGTCCTTTAAGAAATGTGGTTACAGGACTGCACAGTGGATCATGCTAAAACTGCAGGTCCTTTAAGAAATGTGGTTACAGGACTGCACAGTGGATCATGCTAAAACTGCAGGTCCTTTAAGAAATGTGGTTACAGGACTGCACAGTGGATCATGCTAAAACTGCAGGTCCTTTAAGAAATGTGGTTACAGGACTGCACAGTGGATCATGCTAAAACTGCAGGTCCTTTAAGAAATGTGGTTACAGGACTGCACAGTGGATCATGCTAAAACTGCAGGTCCTTTAAGAAATGTGGTTACAGGACTGCACAGTGGTTCATGGTCAAACTGCAGGTCCTTTAAGAAATGTGGTTACAGGACTGCACAGTGGATCATGGTCAAACTGCAGGTCCTTTAAGAAATGTGGTTACAGGACTGCACAGTGGATCATGCTAAAACTGCAGGTCCTTCAAGAAATGTGGTTACAGGACTGCACAGTGGATCATGCTAAAACTGCAGGTCCTTTAAGAAATGTGGTTACAGGACTGCATAGTGGATCATGCTAAAACTGCAGGTCCTTTAAGAAATGTGGTTACAGGACTGCACAGTGGATCATGGTCAAACTGCAGGTCCTTTAAGAAATGTGGTTACAGGACTGCACAGTGGATCATGGTCAAACTGCAGGTCCTTTAAGAAATGTGGTTACAGGACTGCACAGTGGATCATGGTCAAACTGCAGGTCCTTTAAGAAATGTGGTTACAGGACTGCACAGTGGTTCATGGTCAAACTGCAGGTCCTTTAAGAAATGTGGTTACAGGACTGCACAGTGGATCATGCTAAAACTGCAGGTCCTTTAAGAAATGTGGTTACAGGACTGCACAGTGGTTCATGGTAAAACTGCAGGTCCTTTAAGAAATGTGGTTACAGGACTGCACAGTGGATCATGCTAAAACTGCAGGTCCTTTAAGAAATGTGGTTACAGGACTGCACAGTGGATCATGCTAAAACTGCAGGTCCTTTAAGAAATGTGGTTACAGGACTGCACAGTGGATCATGCTAAAACTGCAGGTCCTTTAAGAAATGTGGTTACAGGACTGCACAGTGGATCATGCTAAAACTGCAGGTCCTTTAAGAAATGTGGTTACAGGACTGCACAGTGGATCATGCTAAAACTGCAGGTCCTTTAAGAAATGTGGTTACAGGACTGCACAGTGGATCATGCTAAAACTGCAGATCCTTTAAGAAATGTGGTTACAGGACTGCACAGTGGATCATGGTCAAACTGCAGATCCTTTAAGAAATGTGGTTACAGGACTGCACAGTGGTTCATGGTCAAACTGCAGGTCCTTTAAGAAATGTGGTTACAGGACTGCACAGTGGATCATGGTCAAACTGCAGATCCTTTAAGAAATGTGGTTACAGGACTGCACAGTGGATCATGGTCAAACTGCAGATCCTTTAAGAAATGTGGTTACAGGACTGCACAGTGGATCATGGTCAAACTGCAGATCCTTTAAGAAATGTGGTTACAGGACTGCATAGTGGATCATGCTAAAACTGCAGGTCCTTCAAGAAATGTGGTTACAGGACTGCACAGTGGATCATGCTAAAACTGCAGGTCCTTTAAGAAATGTGGTTACAGGACTGCATAGTGGATCATGGTCAAACTGCAGATCCTTTAAGAAATGTGGTTACAGGACTGCATAGTGGATCATGCTAAAACTGCAGGTCCTTTAAGAAATGGGGTTACAGGACTGCACAGTGGATCACAGCCGAACTGTAGGCCCTTCAAGATATTTAGTTACGGGACTGCAGAGTGGATCATGGTCAAATTGCAGGTCCTTCAAGAAATGTGGTTACGGGACTACAGAGTGGATCACAGCCGAATTGCACGTCCTTCAAGAAATTTAGTTATGGGACTGCACAGTTGATCTTGGTCAAACAGCAGGTCCTTTAAGAAATGGGGTTACAGGACTGTACAGTGGATCACAGCCGAACTGTAGGCCCTTCAAGATATTTAGTTATGGGGCTGCAGAGTGGATCATGGTCTAACTGCAGGTCCTTCAAGAAATGTGGTTACGGGACTACAGAGTGGATCACAGCCGAATTGCAGGTCCTTCAAGAAATTTAGTTATGGGACTGCACAGTTGATCATGGTCAAACTGCAGGTCCT
Source organism: Palaemon carinicauda (assembly GCF_036898095.1). Lineage (NCBI taxonomy): Eukaryota > Metazoa > Arthropoda > Malacostraca > Decapoda > Palaemonidae > Palaemon > Palaemon carinicauda. The sequence continues at coordinate 28,320,968 of NC_090761.1, forward strand.
CTAAGAAATGTGGTTGCAGGACTGCACAGTAGATCACGGCCAAATTATAGGTCCTTCAAGAAATGGGGTTACACGACTTCACGGTGGATCACGGCTAAACTGCAGGTCCTTAGATAGTAGGTTTTTCTATTTTGCCATTCACGTTGGCATCCAGCGTGTAGCACATTCAATGATTTCATTATATCACCAAGTAAGGCGAACGTGATAAGAAACCATGAATGGGGCGAGATAGACTGGTACATTCTTCTACATATTTATGTTCCTCTAACAATTACGTGACATTGATGTAGAATGGGCAGTTGGCACATAGACTATAGCCTTGATCTTTATTGGCAAAAATTAATATTATTGAATGTTCCATGGTTGGAAGACTTCTCAGTTGAACGACTAATAAGATTATGATCATGGTTTTTTAAATGGTTTCAGTGGAAAATTTGTGATGCTCGCTTCAATGCAGATGAAAATTCTGTAGCGGAAATAATTTTTATATGAATTTCAGCTTTCAAAAAAATGATGATTTGTAATTTTGAAGATATAGGTTAAAGTGTTCTCATTGTCATCGAGTATTATTATTATTATTATTATTATTATTATTATTATTATTATTATTATCATTATTATTATTACAAGCTAAGCTATAACCCTATTTGGAAAAGCAAGATGCTATAAGCCCAAGCGCTCCAACAAGAAAAAAATAGCCCAGTGAGGAAAGGAAACAAGGAAATAAATAGACTACAAGATAAGTAATAAACAATCAAAATGAAATATCTTAAGAAAAGTAACATCTTAGATCTTTCGTACATAAACTATAAAAACTAAAAAAAAAGGTATTGAATAAATCATAATTATACCAAGGACATCCATCCACGATTAATACACTTCGCGAAGAAGAAAACTATCTTCCAAAGAAAGATAACAAAATCAAACAGTGTCTAAGATCTGCCAAGTTGGGAAGACCGAGTGTGCAAGAGCGGACTAGCCTTGAGTACGCCATGTGAATGAACTAGCAATTGGTCATTAAATAACTTGGCAAGGATAAGCAGATTCATATTTGCTCTGATCGAGGTTAGCCGTGAGATTTTGTCCTCATATATTCGAGAAAATTGTTCTTAAGTTTTCTCTGTTTGTAGACATGGGAGGAAGGAACTTCAGCCTAACCAAATGTCGATTGTTATTTAAAGCCTCGAGACTTTTCATTTCAAGATTAGGTATGGCTGAGTTATGTTAGGTTAGGTTAGTTTATTAATAATCTCCCCTTGGCTCTGTTTTCCTCTTTTTAATCTATATTACCTTATATAGCATTGTTTCCCCCTGCGTAGGTTAGGTTAGGTTATTAACAACCTCCCCTGAACTCTGTTTTCCTCTTTCTTGTCTATATTACCGTATATTATTATCGGACATAGTTTTCCCTTGTGTATAGGTTACTAACAAATTAATGGTAAATGAAAAATAAAAAAGTAATTTGTTAATTTCTTGAAGAGGATTCAATCTTATAGAAAGTATATTGTCCACCTATGATTCTTTGGTATTAAATCAAATTCTCTATAACCACTAAAAGTTTATATTTGATCAATAGGGTTTACTTAGCTGATTATGAAAAATGGTGCAAATGTATAATAGAAATACACACACCCACACACATACATACAGTATATATATATATATATATATATATATATATATAGAGAGAGAGAGAGAGAGAGAGAGAGAGAGAGAGAGAGAGAGAGAGAGAGAGAGAGAGAGAGAGAGAGAGAGAGAGAGCCGTATTATACACACACACACACACACACACACACACATATATATATATATATATATATATATATATATATATATATATATATGTGTGTGTGTGTGTGTGTGTGTGTGTGAGATACATGTGTGTGTCTATGTGTGTTTCTGTATAATTCCTAGGCTTAATCAATGATGTTAATGAATTTACTGTTGACCGCATCTCAGGTATTTACTATTTACGTAGCATACGAGTGTAGCCTTGTGTCACAACCATGCATAATATCGTATACGATAAAAAGTAGGGTAGGCGATCAAGCTCATAGCAAAGAAGAAGAAACAGACGTACATTATTCAAATATTAATTATTCCCTTGGTAGTATTTCAATCTCGTAACATCTTAATCTAGCAACACGTGACCGAGTCTTCTTGCGTCTTTCAATAGATCGCCCAGTTAATTTTGTTGACGGATTGCAAAGATATTGAAAGATTCACGAACAAAAGGTCGAATGTCGAATCATTTAAATCCTGAAACTTGATAAAACAAATTCAAATGAGCTCCGTTATTATTATTATTATTATTATTATTATTATTATTATTAATATTATTATTATTATTATTATTATTATTATCTGCTGAGCTACTTCCCTAGTTGGAAAAGCAGAATGATGTAAGCCCAAGGGTTCCAACAGGAAAAAATAGCCCAGCGAGGAAAGGAAATAAACTACAAGAGAAGTAATGAACGATTAAAATAAAATATTTTAAGAACATTAGCAACATTAAAATAGATATTCCATATATAAACTATGAAAAGAGACTTATGTCAGCCTGTTCAACATAAAAACATTCGCTGCAAGTTTGAACTTTTGAAGTTCTACCGATTCAACTACCCGACTAGGAAGATCATACCACAACTTAGTCACAGCTGGAATAAAACTCTTTGAGAACTATGTAGTATTGAGCCTCATGGTGGAGAAGGCCTGACTATTAGAATTAACTGCATTTTTAGTATTACGAACAGGATGGAACTGTCCGGGAAGATCTGAATGTAAAGGATGGTCAGAATTACCTATATTGTGTTCGTTTGAATGTACTCTTTGATATATGGTATCAGTATTCTTTTAATGGATATACTTTGAGAAATAATTATTAAAAATGGAACAAAACTCTTCTTTCAGTTATTCTAATAATCATATACAATAGAGATCATTAATGATGATAAGGTTGGCATCACTTAGTAATAAAATAGCAGTCGCTGTATTATTTACATATCAAATGCCAGTATATATTTATATATATATATATATATATATATATATATATATATATATATATATATATATATATACTATATACTATATACATATATATATATATATATATATATATGTATATATATATATATATATATATATATATATATATATAAAACAGTAACAACAACAAAAGCAACCATATCTAGCCCACTGCAGGACAAACGCCACAGACATGTCAATTTATGTCTGGGATTTGGCCAGTTTTCATCATCTGGTTGGTCAGTGCGAATTGATGATAGTGGAAGACTTTCGTCTGATCGCTTACAGCAAACCATCCTAGTATGGATGGCCCTGACTAGTACAGTTTTGCTGATCTTGGCAATATACCAACTCAGATCTAAGGTGTGTCCTATGCCCTAAGAGAGAGAGAGAGAGAGAGAGAGAGAGAGAGAGAGAGAGAGATAGTTTCTCTCTCTCTCTCTCTCTCTCTCTCTCTCTCTCTCTCTCTCTCTCTCTCTAGCAGGGCATAGAAAACACCTTAGGTCTATTTTCACAACCTATTTACTCAGCTTTCATATGGTAACAAGCGAAACAACTTAATGAGGAATTTGATCCCAGTCTAATACACCGCCAATCATCGGCTCTACCAGACCCCCCCCCCTCAAGGTCATTTCAGCCCCTTTTCCAATTTACATCTTTATTTCAAAAGTGGGTCTTCTGAAAGTTATTCATATTTTAAAAGGACATCTTCGCCTTTGTGGCTTTAAAAGGAATTTCCATTTATTTTTTTATTCATATGATATATGCATCAATAACCTTCTATGTCAGGATGCCCGAAGGCAATAAAGTAATGAAGATGATATCACAATTGTATTTCTTACTCTTTATAAAGCAGGTATTACCGCTTTGATAATCATCATTCCTCCTTTCCACATGCAACGGAATTTATAGAAATAACAGAAATGCCATTTGGTTCTTGTGTGTTTTCAATTAAATGTGACGGTTCTCGAAATATATCTATATATTTATCTACCAAGGCACTTCCCCCAATTTTGGCGGGTAACCGGCATAATAAGGGGACCAGCCACTTTTCTTCTCTTGGCTCCTCCCAGCCTGACGAGGGATTCAGCTGAGTATGGTTTGTAGTGCTAGTGTGCCACAACCTACCCTTTCCTGTTATCAGCCATAATAAAAACTCACTATCTATCTACTAAGGCACTTTCCCCCATTTTGGGGGTAGCTGACATAAAAAAAGGGGTGGGGACTTTACTTATCTTCGCTCCTCCCAGCCTGAAGAGGGGTTCAGCAGAGTTTGGTTGGTATTGCTATAGTGCCAGAGCCCACCCTCTCCCATTACCCACCACAAATGAAGCTTCATATGCTGAATTCCATACTACTGCTACCTCAGCGGTCACCAAGACAACCGTAGGAAGCAGCAGGGCCTACCGGAACGGCGTCACAATCGCTCGTCATTCATTACTATTTCTAGAGATACTACCTCTAGAGTTATTGTGTCCTTTGACTGACCAGACAATACTACATTGGATCTCTCTTTTTGGTTACTGCTCATTACATCTTTGCCGACACATACACAGAATTGTCTGACCAGTTCTTTACACATTCTCCTCTTTCCTCATACACTTGGCCACACTAAAGTTACCAAACAATTCTTCTTTTATCAAGAGGTTAACTAGCGACTGTAATTGTTTAGTGTCTACTTTTCTCTTGAAGAGACTCTTTAGCTATGGTAAGCAGCTCTTCTAGGAGAAGGACACTCCAAAATCAAACCATTGTTCCTTAGTCTTAGGTAGTGCCATAGCCTCTGTACCATGGTCTTCCACTGTCTTGAGTTAGAGATCTCTTGTTTGAGGGTACACTCGGGCACACTATTCTATCTTGTTTCTCTTCCACTTGTTATTTTCAAGATTTTATAGTTTATAATTGAAAGGTTTATTTTAATATTGTTATTGTTCTTCAACTTCTCTTGTAGTTTTTCCTTATTTACTATCCTCACTGGGCTATTTTCCTTAATGGAGCCCTTGGGCTTATAGTATCCTTCTTTTCCAACTAGGGTTGTAGCTTACCAAGTAATAATAATAACAATAATATATATATATATATATATATATATATATATATATATATATATATATATATATATATATATATATATATCATCATCTCCTCCTATGCCTACTGACGTAAAGGGCCTCGGTTAGATTTCGCTAGTGGTCTCTATCTTAAGATTTTAATTAAATGCTGCTCCACTCATCATCACTTCCCGCTTCATAGTCCTCAACCATGTAGGTTTGGGTCTTCCAACTCTTCTAGTGCGTTGTGGAGCCCAGATGAGCGTTTGGTGAACTAATCTCTCTTGGGCAGTGCGAAGAGCATGGCCAAACCATCTCCATCTACCCCTCATGATCTCATCCACATATGGCACTCGAGTAATCTCTCTTATAGTTTTATTTCTAATCCTGTCCTGCCATTTAACACCCAATATCCTTCTAAGGGCTTTTTTCTCATATCTACTAAATCTATTGGAGATTATTTCATTGTCATACCATGACTCATGTCCATACAGTAACACCGATCTCACTAAAGTGATATATAGTCTGATTTTTATATGAAATTTCAAGTGAATTGATTTCCAAATTTTACTTAACCTAGCCATTGTCTGATTTTATTTTTTTTAATCTTTCAATAAACTCTAATTCTAAAGACCCTGTATTGGAGATCATAGTTCCTAAATACTTAAAAGATTCTACCTCATTAATCCTTTCTCCTTCCAATGATATTTCATCTACCATTGCATACTTCGTTTTCATCATCTCTGTCTTTTCTCTATTTATCTTCGGCCTAACCTCGTGTGATATTTCATGCATTCTGGTAAGCAAGCATTGCAAATCCTGTGGTGTTCTGCTAATATGGACAGCATCATCAGCATATTCTAGGTCTGCTAATTTCCTATCACTAATTCAGTTCAATCATTCTCCGCCATCTCTGACTGTTATACGCATTACAAAATCCATGAAGAGGATGAACAACATAGGAGACAACACATTCCCTTGAAGTACTTGCCATGCTCATGAACAGACTCAATCAAATAAACATATTTAAGAGGAACTCCATAATAACACAGGATTCTCCACAATATTGGACTGTGCACACAATCAAAGGCTTTTTCGTAGTCCACAAATGCCACCAAAAGGGGATTTACATATTCTAATCATTGCTGTAC
>NC_090761.1:28332196-28337196 GCF_036898095.1 Palaemon carinicauda
GTTCACAAACAGAAAGACAAACAGGGGCGAAAACATAACCTCCTCTCAACTTTCTTGGCGTAGGTGAAAATAGTAAAAAGTAAAAAAATGAAAGAAAACATCGGGATGTTTTGAGGGGCAGATCAGAAATATTTCTTTTTTTTACAAAGCCGTACTACTCAAGGCGAGTCAGTTTCGGACCGGCTTTTGATGCTGTTAAGTAATAACAATATAAAATGTATCGTCATCAAAGTCAACTTCACTTACTTTTACGACTGTGGGGGGAGGGGGGGGGGTCTGTTTAGCACGGTGCCGACGTCAAACTACGAACCGGAATATTATGCTGATTCGGGCGTGGGGCTTTGCGACTGTATAACAATGTATTGCCGCCCCCCTCCTCTCTCTCTCTCTCTCTCTCTCTCTCTCTCTCTCTCTCTCTCTCTCTCTCTCTCTCTCTCTCTCTTGTCATTATGTTTGACATGATCATAAAAATTCTCTAAGATGTTTAAAGTAAATCGCTCTACCCAAGAGCAAATGGAGTCTCCCCGGATGGATTAAAAAGTCTTTGAAACTTCCAAAATCCTTGTATCTCCTTGTAACTCTCTCTCTCTCTCTCTCTCTCTCACTCTCTCTCTCTCTCTCTCCTCTCTCTCTCTCTCTCTCTCTCTCTCTCTCTCTCTCTCTTGTCAAGAATAAGTTTGACAAGATCATAAAAATTCTCTAGATGTTTAAAGTAAATCGCTCTACCCAAGAGCAAATGGAGTCTCCCCGGATGGATTAAAAAGTCTTTGAGACTTCCAAAATCCTTGTATCTCCTTGTAACTCTCTCTCTCTCTCTCTCTCTCTCTCTCTCTCTCTCTCTCTCCGGATAGTTTTGCTTATAATGATAGTTTAAATGTATCTTTTGTAAATGAGCTAGCTGCCATTAACTTAAATTAACCTCTCTCTCTCTCTCTCTCTCTCTCTCTCTCTCTCTCTCTCTCTCTCTCTCTCTCTCTCTCTCAGGATAGTTTTGCATATAATAATAAAGTTTAAATGTATCTTTTGAATAACACACCCTCTCTCTCTCTCTCTCTCTCTCTCTCTCTCTCTCTCTCTCTCTCTCTCTCTCTCTCTCTCTCTCTCTCAGGATAGTTTTGCATATAATAATAAAGTTTAAATGTATCTTTTGAATAACACACCCCCTCTCTCTCTCTCTCTCTCTCTCTCTCTCTCTCTCTCTCTCTCTCTCTCTCTCTCTCTCTCTCTCTCGTAAACAGGGGTAACTACCAAAGCCACATAGGAAGAGAAAAAAGATAAAATATTTCTCCAGAGTTGTACAATTCAATGCTCAGTCAGTTAGAAACAAAAAGGAAAACTTTAGGCCAATGATAACTAGTGGGGAACTTTATGTCATAGGTATTACTGAGACCTGGTTTTAAGAAAAAATAAAGGATTTTACCGGAGAATACAAAATCCTATGTTACAGAGTCATGATTCGACTGGTAAATAATTTGTAGGTAAAGGATCAATGTGAGAATTGATGATATCTTGCAAAAAGTGAAATTTGTTTTGAAGAGATTTCTTGTAATTTCAGATCAGGGTCTTATTTTAAAAGTCTTAAAGGCTGCTCATGAATGGCAGAGGCAAGGGACATTGCCCTAGCGACCAGTACAATGCCCTAGAGACTGATCATATATAGATATAATCAGCGCTTAAACCCCTTCACCATCCTAGCCAGGACCAAGGAGGGTCAGGCAAGGGCTACTGATGACTCTTCAGTTAGAAATAAAGGCTCCCCAAAATCCTCCATCCTTAGCTCACAAGGATAGTGAGGTTACAGTGACTAAAGGAACTAACGAGTGTAAGTGGGACTCGAGCCCCAGTCTGGCGATCACATGGCAAGAACGTTGCCAACAGGTTTACAGGTGGCTCAGAAATAGCAGAGGCGAGGGACGGTGACATTGTCCTATCAAGCAGGAGAATGCCCAAGAGCCTGACTATACAGTATATGCATAAGATCAGCGACAAGCCCCTTCTCCACCCAAGCTAGGGCCTAGGAATCCCAGGCAATGGCTGCTGATTACTCAGCAGGTAGACCTATATAGACTGCCCCAAAACCTACATTCTCAGCTCACAAGGATGGTGAGGTTGCAGACATAAAAGAAACTAACGAGTTTGAGCGGGAAATGAACCCTAGTCTGGCGATCACCAGACAGGAACGATACCAACAGGCCACAACAACCCTGAATGTTATAGTATTTATTCTTTTTATAAACAAAAATAGAAATATCAGCTACTAGTTTATGTCATACTTTTGGGAACAGAGGATTGACCAAGAGACTGAGTCTTGAATTATCTTGAGGATATAACACTATTATTATTATTATTATTATTATTATTATTATTATTATTATTACCAGCTAAGCTACAACCCTAGTTGGAAAAGCAAGATGCTATAAGCCTAAGGGCCCCAACAGGGAAAAATATCCCAGTGAGGAAAATAAATAAATAAACGATGTGAGAAATAATGAACAATTGAAATTAAATATTTTAAAAACGGATATTTCATTGTCTTGAGGTAGAGTTCTTTTTCTTGAGGGTACACTTGGGCATACTATTCTACCTTATTTCTCTCCCTCTTATTTTTTAAATTTATTTTAATGCTGTTACTGTTCTTAAAATATTTTATTTTAGTTTTTAATTTCCTATATTCCTTATTTCCGTTCCTCACTGGGCTATTTTCCCTGTTGGAGCCCTCGGGCTTATAGCATTTTGCTTTTCCAACTAGGGTTGTAGCTTACCAAGTAATAATAATAATAATAATAATAATAATAATAATAATAATAATAATAATAATAATAATAATAATAATAATAATAATAATAATAATAAATGAATAAATAAACTATAAAAAGATACTTTTGTCAGCCTGTTTAACATAAAAATATTTGCTAGAAGTTTGAACTTTTGAAGTTCAATCGATTCAACTACCAGATTAGGAAGATCATTCCACGGCTTGGTAAGTTGGAAATCTCTGAAACATCTCTTTGATAAACCAATTGAAGAATTTTGGTACAAGAATATCAGTGACTTTATCCTTGAAACTTTAAAGAATAGAATCATATATATATATATATATATATATATATATATATATATATATATATATATATGTGTGTGTGTGTGTGTGTGTGTGTGTGTATATATATATATATATATATATATATATATATATATATATATATATATAATTCTTAAATACTGCTTTATCTAATTGGGAGAGAATTATTTGAATATTGTGTCAATATTATTATTATTATCATTATTATTATTATTATTATTATTATTATTATTATTATTATTATTATTATTATTACTTGCTAAGCTACAACCCTAGTTAAAAAAGCAGGATGTTATAAGCGTTGGGGACCCAACAGGGGAAATAGCCCAGTGAGGAAAGGAAGCAAGGAAAAATTAAATATTTTAAGAAGAGTAACAACATTGAAATAAATATTTCCTATATAAACTATGACAACTTTAACAAAACAAGAGGAAGAGAAATAAGATAGAATAGTGTGCCAGAGTGTACCCTCAAGGAAGAGAACTCTAACCCAAGACAGTGAAAGACCATGGTACAAAGGCTATGGCACTACCCAAGACTAGAGAACAATGGTTTGATTTTGGAGTGTCCTCCTAGAAGAACTGCTTACCATAGCTAGAGAGTCTCTTCTACACTTACCAAGAGGAAAGTAGCCATTGAACAATTATATTGCAGTAGTTAGCCCTTTGCGCGAGGAAAAGGTATTGAGTAATGTCAGTGTTGATAGGTGTATGAGGACAGAGGGGAATCTGTAAAGAATAGGCCAGACTATTCTGTGTATGTGTAGGCAAGGGGAAAGGGAACCGTAACCAGAGAGGAGGATCCAATGTAGTACTGTCTGGCCAGTCAAAGGACCCAATAACTATGTCATACAAATACTTTCTTTGGCTTCCATACCATTCAACAAACTTCATAATTAACGATGGCTCAATTACATCAGTAATAAGTATAAGACTTTAATCTGACAATGCAATTTTTGTTGAAAAGTATTCTGGTTAAAGACGGTGATTTAAACGGCCTGAAACATTGTGAAATGTCTACGGATGATTTCCGCCTAGTTTCAATAAGACAAATTTTTTTTTTTCTTCAAAATTGTTTCTTTTGCTAAATGCAGATATTTCATTGAGAAGTTATTAAAGATAGTAATAACCATGCAGATGTTAATAAAATTATATTTTTTATACAAAATTATACACAAATATTACTTCCACGGATTATTGAATAACTTATTCTGCTTGCATTGAAGTTACCACCAAGATAACTTACGACTCATTTTTTAAGCCATTTTGTTAAAGAGATTGATAAATGTGATTGTGAAAAAAGTATAAAAACTCCTAATACAATAATGATAAATCAAGCCTTGCAATATTACAAAAAAAAAAACATTGAATTTCTAGCATAAAATAAATGACTTTTTAGAAATCAGGAGGCACCTGATCGAAGCCTGGCGCATTACTCCCATAGAGTGTATCAAGATTAAGGGGGAGAAAAATATGGTTGACACTATTGCTTTTATAAGAATGAAAGACAAGCGAAAGTCATATCATAGCGATGGGTTATATCATTAAATAATATAAGAACTCAATTAGAACATGGTATAGGTCACATGGACTTTACTTGAAATATATTGGTACAATACAAGAAAATCAATAATAGAAAGGAAAGCATAACTAAAATATTTTCATGCAAGTGGGTGGTCCGGGGATCTACAAGTTGGGCTGAATCCAGGGGTCTAAACAAGCACTGAAAATATGATGACCTAAATAAAATCTTATGAATGATATGTAATAAATATTTCATATATTTAATATATAAATATAATTGTAATAAATTAAGCATTGTACTTTTCAGATTTCAATGAAGCTACTGAACGTATGCATTGGTGGATAAATGATAAAAAAAAAAACAATTATAATGAATAAAAATCGTATACAAAAAT
>NC_090761.1:28342196-28347196 GCF_036898095.1 Palaemon carinicauda
ATGAAACTTCAAAAACACGTCATTATGAAATCGCTCAGCACAAGAAGCCTAATTCCCAAGATCTCTGACCACTAGTCCTCGCTTCTTCAAGATTTTGGGCAAGAGACGACAACTGCAATCATGTAGCAGCTGGGGAATGCATAATGTATTTGCGCACAGAAGCAGATAGGCACTTAGGGGTACTTATAACAGTATAATGGCCTTCAGTACCAAAAGGCTTTCATCAATTATTATTATTATTATTATTATTATTATTATTATTATTATCATCATTATCATTATTATAATTATTATTGTTGTTGTTGTTATTATTATTATTATTATTATTATTATTATTATTATCTAAGCTACAACACTCGTTGAAAAAACACGATGCTATAAGCCTAAGGGCTCCAACAGGGAAAATAGCCTAATGAAGAAATTATTATTATTATTATTATTATTATTATTAATCTAAGCTACAACACTAGTTAGAAAAGCAAGATGATATAAGCCCAAGGGCTACAACAGGGAAAATAGCCTAGTGAGGAAAGAAAATAGGGAGACAAATATGTGGCTGAATGTACATTCAAGCAATAGAACTCCACTAAAAGACAGTGGAAGACAATGGTAAAGGGCAATGACACTACCCAAGACTAGAGAACAATAGTTTGATTTTGTAGTGTCAGGCCATTGCAGCATTTCAGAATCAATAAAACCCAATATATGTATTTCTGTGGTTTCGCATTTGGTTTGATAATCAAAATTTAGTGTGTGAATGATTCAAAGGTTTATAGCTACCACATGTGGTTCGGTTTCGTAACACTAAACAGGTTTCTAATGATAAATATCGTTCAACAGCATCATGGTATAATGGTAGAACAATAAAAGATAAATTCAAATCAGATAACGATACCACAAATATCATTTGAGTTTAACCATCCATCTGATATGTGATTCAATGGACATGGTCCTTCCAATTGTGTTATCATTATTATCATTATTGAACTAAGGAACCTCCGTAACGAGGCTATAATATTGACAATCAAAAGCCACAGTAGTGTTAAAATATATTATTGTACAATGGTAAAAAACATACAAGGAGAGACTTTCGGATACTGAAGAGGGATACGGAGCAGTATCCGAAAGTCTCTCCTTGTATATTTTTTACCATTGTACAATGATATATTTTAACAGTACTCTGGCTTTTGATTGTCATTATCATTATTGTTATTACTAGCTAAGCTACAATCCTAGATGGCAAACCTAAATGCTTTAATCCCAAGGGCTCAAACAGGGAAAAATAGCCCAGTGGAGAAAGGAAATAGATAAACTATATGAAAATAATCTATATTCGAAGATAGAAGTGGATAGAAGATGGCATTTTCATAACAGCACAATCTCACTACTATAAGCTTTGATAGGCCTTTCAATCAAATTATTTTAGGTCATGTTTCCTGTTAAAGCAACGATCCTATTCAATAAAGTAAACCTTCTGGACCTTGTTATAATTTGAGCCCCACTTTCATGATAAATAAATAAATATATATATATATATATATATATATATATATATATATGTATATGTATATATACATATATATATGTAAATATATATATATATATATATATATATATATATATATATATATATATATATATATATATATATATATATATATTGGGGGGGATAATTGTCCTAATTAGTAACTCTATTAAGACAAATTGCACTCTTGGATCAATTTCTGTTTTCTGAGGTCAAATTTATTCATTTTTTTTTATCACACAAGAAACTGGTTTGATTATAATTTATGTTAATTGTCTCTATGGCATCATTGTCCTGCAAGTAATGCTACAAGGATTAGGAAGGATAACCACATCAGGAGAAAGTCCAGCTGTACAAACAACACATTTAATCGTTCGTGGTTGCCTATAGCTCATAGCTCCTGCTTTTTCTTTTCCCTTCTCTTTTCTTTTGTTTTAGGTGAAATAAATAATCTTGAGGTAGACATGTGCTATAGAAACACAGGTAAAAATAAGGTGACAAGAGAGAAAATTTCAGTGGAAAGATATGAGAGGAAAGAAGGTGAACGTTTAATAACATCGATTGTGACGCGAAATATTTTGGAAAAAGTCTCAAATTCCATGAAGAAAAGATAATGAAAAATATATTTGGATCACTCAACTAATATAAAAGGGACTTTATTTATTGAAGATGCAACAAAAGTTCATGGATAAATTTTAATAAGTTCCACATGAACTGCTCCAAAAAGACCACGCAAGTAACAGTGACAACGTTACATCATTACGTAAGTGAAGAGGACAATGATGACAACAGGATGCAATAAGGAACAGCTCATAATCTTTAACGTGCTCGGCCCACAAGCATCGTGATTGGCCGCCACTCAAATAGTCTTTGCTCCGCCATGACACCCTTCGCTCGCAAATAAACATTATCACATCGCTCCTCTGTTATGGCAAGCAGTACAGATATGTGCTTCGCATGCCAGCTGCAAGGGTCACTATTAAAGTATCAGAATTACCTATAATCTGTTTTATTATTATTTTTAAGTTTACATGAATCAGTGGTGAGAAGGTGGTGGCCAATCCCAGTGCTTGTGGGCGGAGCATGTTAAAGATTATGGGCTAAACTCACTCACTTCTAATAACAGACCCTTGAACACGATGAGGGGCAAAGATAACATAAAAGGGGCAGTCTATGAGAGGAAATCGGATCAGATAAAGGAGTACTCTCTTGATTATATCATAGGCAACTGGAGCTGTCAACAAAACTCTGGATATATATACAGTCTATATACAGTGATTGTGTGTGTATGTGTGGGTGTATACTCCTGATGAAGGAAACAGTTGTCACCAATAATCTAGTAAAGATTTGTCTGTAAATAAAACTCGTATATTTGCATACACGACCTTACACTACAATAGCATTTGCTGGCGTTAAGCAGAATGACATGAGCCTTACAGTCTAACCGCTATGCGCTTGCTTTATATGACTAATCTTCTCTGGTGCTGTCTCCTTCAAGGCAAAAAGGTGATTGGTCATGATACTCAAACAGACACATACACGCTCCAACATATATACATATATGTATATATATATATATATATATATATATATATATATATATATATATATATATATATATATATCATCATCATCATCATCGTCGACGTCGTCAACAGCTGGTACTAGTCCACTGCAGAACAAAGACCTCAGACATCTCCTTCCACTTGCGTCTGTTTATGGTCTTTCTATACCAGTTCACGTCCGCAAATTTTCTGAGTTCGTCAATCTATCGTCTTCTGTTCCTTCCCGTACTTCTTTTGTAATCTTTAGGTACCAATTCTATTATGCTTAATGTCCATCATTTTCTTCATTCGCCCTGCCCATGCCCATTTCTTCTTACATGTTGTTAGAATATCCTTTACTTTAGTTTGATCTCATATCCATGTGGCTCTTATATATATATATATATATATATATATATATATATATATATATATATACATATATATAATATATATATATATATATATATATATATATATATATATATATACGGTATATATATACATATATATATATATATATATATATAGAGAGAGAGAGAGAGAGAGAGAGAGAGAGAGAGAGAGAGAGAGAGAGAGAGAGATGAATATATATGATACTTTTGTCACTAACACGTAACTCTCTTATTTAACTATTAAGCCACAAATAGCATTCAATATTGATCACAGGCCTAAGGAGATATCCCTTTCATGACGAGTACTTTTGACTGCACCAGGCAGGGTTCGTACCTTTGCTTCAAAGTCTAAATAAAGCTGATAGTTGATATCCAGAGAGACGAGAGTTCAATCCACTTCTGTTGGACATATTCCTTTCGAATTCAGATTTGCACAATGATGGCCAATTCGCATATCTGTTAACGTGTGGCTTTTTATAATGGTTTTGTTACTAATACATGTGACTTTCAAATTATCAAACCATGAAGCCATAAATAGTTTTTTGATATAGAATTAATATAGAAAATTTGCGGGTATAAACTGGCGAAGAAAGACCATAAACAGACGAAAGTGGAAGGGCATTTCTGAGGTCTTTGTCCTGCAATGGCCATACAACGGGTGATGATGATGATAATTTACAATACACGCACAGACACACACATATGCACACACGCCCCCCCCCCCCCCCCCATCCTTGATCAGTCCCTTGTCTGAGTGTCTTGTTCTCGTTGCTAAGGCTTCTGGCATTGAAGGTTTCTTTTCGCCCCACCTGTTCTAACTTCTCAGCCACCACTAAAGGAATCTCTTCTCATTAGCCTTCCAACGTCTTGTAGTGTTTTGCTATTCCTTACAAAATGTATCTCATTTCTCTGCCTTCGAGAGCCCTTTTATTGCCTAGACAGAATTTTTTTTTCTATTAACTTGCCACCATAATTTATTTATACACGTAAATGAAAATTGTCACTTTTGAAATGTGTTGCGATTGAAAACGATTGAGACTATTGGCTTTATATAAAGTATAATCAAATCTCCTTTTATAAAATAAAAAAAAGCAATGTTTTTATGGTGAATTTACTACAATGTATTACAGTATGCTAATTTACTCCTCAGACCTCCGCTAGAGGTAGTAGGTTGGCCAGGGTACCAGTCATCCGTTGAGATACTACCGCTAGAGATATATTGGGTCCTTTGAATAGCCAGAGAATACTACATCGGATCCTTCTCTCTGGTTACGATTCATTTTCCCTTTGCCTACACATACACGCGATAGTCTAGACTATTTCTTACATCATCTCATCTGTCCTCATTAACAAAACAACACTGAGATTACCAATCAATTCTTCTTCACCCAAGGGTTTAACTACTGCACCGTAATTGTTCAGTGGCTACTTTCCTCTTGGTGAGGGTAGAAGAGACTCTTTACCTATGGTAAGCAACTCTTCTAGAAGGACACTCCAAAATCAAACCATTGTTCTCTAGTCTTGGGCAGTGCCATA
>NC_090761.1:28357196-28432196 GCF_036898095.1 Palaemon carinicauda
TGCCTTTATGCATCTTGGTATAATGCTCGACGTGGTTCTTCAGAGATATTATCCAACATTGGCATTTGCGTGGCTTTTTCGGAGTCTCATGAAGATGCTTGGTATTGGCCTCGTTATTACAGATCAATTCTTGGTATTTCACAGCTGAAAAGTTACGTTTCTTCTGTTCGTTTTACTATTATGATGAATACAACTATCTTGTGTAGGCCTAGCTGTCTTATCTCTGATATACATAATGATATAAGCCTATATGTGGTTTGATTAAGAGACTATTAGGCCTACTTAGCTAATCCATATTATCGATATCGTAGAACGGGTCCTAAATGAAGAAATGGGGAAAGGATTTAAAATAAATGAAATAGCAATTTCTAAGTAATAACAAATACAATTTGTCAGTTCAATGCTGGGCGGAGGGTTTCGCCTTTCCATCGGAACTTCCATTGTTTTTTTTTTTCTTCTTCATTATAGTTCTTTTAAAATCTTCTCCCCCGTTTTCCACATATGATACACACACACACACACACACACACACACACACACACACACACACACATATATATATATATATATATATATATATATATATATATATATATATATATATATACACTGTATATGTGTGTATATACATATTCTTTTCCTTGCTCTATTCCTTTTTTATTGCCTCAATTATCTAATATTAGAAACATATGAAACAATGATTATGGGTACATAATATTTCAGTTATATACTTCCAAAAACGAGGAATGAATTACTTAAAATAATTATGGGACTTATCTTGGCTCCACTGAGAGAAGAAGGCAAATGAGAATAAAATCTTTCTTATAATTTTTAGATGATAAGGAAACCGTTGTAGAGCAAACTCTGCTTATTATGCGGGAGTCAAAGAACATACAGTATCCGAAAAAAGAATAATGTCAGGCGCACTTTCTTGGATCACTCAGCTGCTATAGTGAGGCTTCTGACTGTTTTACCCCAAAGGTATCTGATTCTGATTTCGATTTAAATAGTCTGAGAAAAAAAGTTATGGTGGAATGTTGTTCGTTGGGACGAAGATAATCTTTCTTATTACTTGTCAAGGCGACATGAAGCTAGTTTTACGATTCGCGAAGTGTGATTTAGTGTTACCTTGCCAGAAGTCACGCCAGTTCGGAAGAAAAGAGGGTTGAAATTTAGTCTTATGGTAAAAATAAAGCAGTTTAAGGGGGCAGCTAGGTAAGTAAGGATATGGCCCCTTTATCTCTTAAGTTAGGTTAGGTGATGTTTTTGTGTTTGTTAACTTTTTTAAATTTGGGTTTTCAGTCATAACTTTTGAAAATGTACACCATGTCTGTCCCAACGAACTGCAAAGGCTCCCATTTTCCATTCAGAAGTCCCATGTCCTTTTACTTGATACAATCTGCCAGACAACTAATAGTTGACAGGCTCGAATCGAAACACGAGCTTTGCACGATTGCGCGTTTGTGTATGGGTCTCAATTTATAGGCCTACATCAGTCCTTTGTTATTGTTGTAGATTAGGCCTAACTGGTAAATTACTTCCGGTCAGACAGGTTCTTGCAACACTATAGCCAGTAAATTCAGGCCTCAACATTTAAATTGCTTTGGCTCATGGGAATGTCACGTACAACGATAAACAGACATATAATAGAGACACGGACAGAATACGCGGATGGAGAATGGGAAAATGAACAGAATATGAAAAATACTGAGTAATTGATCCTGCGATTTTTTAATATGGTAATTTGTAGTTCAGTACTAAATAGGCAAAATAACGACTGTTTATAAACGTCAGTGGTAATTGGAGCCAAAATATAAGGCTTCTCATGGGATAAAACGGTCAGAGAAAAGAGGATGCTCATTGAATGAACTTATGCTGAATAAAATTGTCATAGAAAATCTGGGAAAAACATTAATATTGATGAGGATAATAAACTAATGATACTAAGTCAAAATATATTCAAGAGTAACAAAGTTAAGATAAAAATAAATTCTGAATACTACCGCTAGAGAGTTGTTAGGGGCTCCTTTGACTGACCAGACAGTACTACATTGGATCCTTCTCTCTGGTTACGGTCCATTTTCCATTTACCTACATTTACACCGAATGGTCTGGCCTATTCTTTATACATTCTCCTCTATCCTCATACACCTGACAACACAGATTACCAAACAAATTTTCTTCTCTCAAGGCGTTACCTATTGTACTGTAATTATTCAGTGGCTACTTTCCTCTTGGTAAGGTAGAAGAGACTCTCTTTTTCTATTGTAAGTAGCTCTTCTAGGAGAGGGACACTCCAAAATCAAACCATTGTTCTCTAGTCTTGGGTAGTGCCATAGCCTCTGTACCATGGTCTTCCACTGTCTTGGGTTAGAGTTCTGTTGCTTGAGGGTACACTCTGGCCCACTATTCTATCTTATTTCTCTTCCTCTTGGTTTGTTAAAGTCATCAAAGTTTATATAGGAAATATATATTTTGGTGTTGTTGCTGTTCTTGGAATATCTTACTTTTCCTTGTTTCCTTTCCTCACTGGGCTATTTCCCATTTCCCCTGTTAGGGCCCCTGGGCTTATAGCATCCTGCTTTTCCAAATAGGGTTGTAACTTAGTAAGTAATAATAATAATAATAATAATAATAATAATAATAATAATAATGAAATCATGCTATGTGGATAACATGATTCCTGCCTTCATTTGACAGTGGTTCGCATGCAGCAGTTCATTTGTTTCGATTTTCAACAGGTTAGACCGTTAACCATAAAAAAATAGACTTATGCAAAGTCTCAGGAACATTATCAATTACTTAAAAATGGAATAACTTTGTGCATTGGAAGTCAGACTAGAATTTTACGTAAGCAACTGTTGTAAAATAAAAGAATGCGTGAGACAAACAAATAAAAGTATGAGCTGACTAGTAGCACTAAACATATAAACAAGACAAGAATGCGAACTACGCACTTTGCACTTGGCAACAACTATAAAATCATCCTTATCACGATAACGAAATATCTTTTGTATAATACATTTTCTTCTCAAAATTCTTCTTTGATTCTTTATTATTGAGAAATGTAACAGCTACTTGACTTCTATCCTCTATCCATAAAGGTAAAAGTAAGCATCAAAAGGGCTTTAGGATTAGGAAGGACAGTCCTCTTTTTTTTTCAATCTGTCCTTTGTCCTGCTTCACCTTAAGAAGGACGCCAATTTGTCCTGCTTTTCGATACTAAGATATAAATATACACAAATAAATATACCGTTTTTGTCTTTGCAGTAAACACTAAGCTTAGCCAACCTACACCAGATTTGTCGATGAATTGTAAACAGACTTCATTGGTTTTCTATGAAAGAGTTATAAAGTACTTAGGTGAAAGGTATGACTTCTCTGAAGACAATTTTCATGAAAAAAAAAAATGTCAAAATTGAGTCTAACAAGATCAATACCTGTCTAAGAATTTTGCGATACAGTTAAGGCTTGTAACATTGAAAGAAAATTGACATTGATGAATTGTATAAAGAGTATAGGATTGTGAAGGCATTTATCATTATTCTTGATATGATAGATAGATAGATGATAGATATATAGTTAAAACTGCCAGATAACAGGAATACGAACATTAGATTGCCAATTCCTTTAGTTTCGGAAATAATAACCTTTTTCACCCCAGTTATGTACTAAATATATTAGTTAATTCAAGTTCAGTATTCATGCATTATTTGACATTCAAACACTCAAGTTATATATATATGTATATATATATATATATATATATATATATATATATATACTATATATATAGGTATATATATATATATATATATATATATATATATATATATATATTTCACCTCAATAATTGTGTTTCTATATTAAAAATTGGTGTTGGAAAAAAATAGTCTTTCTTTTAGGGAGTTTAGAAATGAACACCCTTATTGGGAAAGATTGATAGATTGACAGATAGTGGAGGCCTATTATTCTTCTATGGGTACAGTCTTCTATTATTATTATTATTATTATTATTATTATTATTATTATTATTATTGCTTACTAAGCTACAACCCATAGCTCGAAACCAGGATGCTGTAAGCCCAGGGGCTCCAACAGGGAAAATAGCCCATTAAGGAAAGGAAACAAAGGAAAATAAAATATTTTAAGAACAGTAACGACATTAAAATAAATATTTCCTATATAAACTATAAAAACTTTAACAAAACAAGTGGAAAAGAAATTAGATAGAATAATGTGCCCGAGTGTACCCTCAAGCAAGAGAACTCTAACCCAAGACAATGGAAGGCTATGGTACAGAGGCTATGGCACTACCCAAGACTAGAGAACAATGGTTTGATGTTGGACTGTCCTTCTCCTCGAAGAGCTGCTTACCATAGCTAAAGAGTTCTTATACCCTTACCAAGAGATAAGTAAACAGTACAGTAGTTAACCCTTTGAGAGAAAAAGAATTGTTTAATGATCTCAGTGTTGTCAGGTGTATGAGGACAGAGGAGAATATGTAAAGAATAGGCCAGACTATTCTGTGTGTATGTGTAGGCAAAGGGAGAGGGAACTGTAACCAAAGAAAGGGTCCAATATAGTACTGTCTGGCCCATCAAAGGACCCCATAACCCTCTAGCGGTAGCATCTCAACGGGTGGCTGGTGCCATGGCCAACCTACTAACTTTAGACATCAGACATCAAAAACTCACGCCCCAAGGGAAGGATATGTGTACTGGAATGCTTCAACTACAGCCGCGTCTTTGAGCAAGGTCACTAATCCTCCGGTGTAAATTCACCTCTGAGCTTCAATAGACTGAGGGGGGTGGGGGGGGGGGCGTTCAGGACCTGGGAGAAGGACCCCTTCCATCAGGGAATAAATTGCATCGTCCACTCGCTATTTAGTTTCTTCAGTTGGCGATATATGCAATTCCATCTGGATTATTTCCCCCTGACACTCCTCTCTCCTAACAACCAATGGAATCTTGTCTGGACGCTGGCCAAAGCACGATGCATTTGTCAATCATGCTGTCATTTACGACTTTTAAAGCATTATTCACTCCAGTGTGAAATGTCCGCCATAAGTCGTGCAGACTTGTGATGACCTATGTGGTAACGTCCCAGACTGGTGATCGCCTAAGTGAGGTTAGTGACCCGCCTAAACCCATTCGTTACTTTAGTGTCTGCAACCTCACCTTCCTTGTGATCTAAGGATAGAGGGTTTGGGGAGCCTATAGGTCTACCTGCTGAGTCATCAGCAGTCATTGCCAGGCCCTCTCTGGTCCTAGGTTGGGTGAAGAGATGTTTGGGTGGTAATCATATATGTTTAATAGTCAGTCTCTAGGGCATTGTCCTGCTTGCTTGGGAAATGTCACTATTGCTTGTCTCTGTCAGTCTTGAGCGGGTTTTAAATCTGTAAAGGATTCATTGACATAGCGGTTAAAAGGGGAGAATTATTAATGTTGACACACACATTTATAGATATATATATTTATATATATATATATATATATATATAAATTTTTATATACAGTATATAAAATCATATATATATACACATATATATATATATATATATATATATATATATATATATATATGTATATGTATACATACATAAATACATATATGTATGTTTGTGCGTAAGAATATACATATAGTATATATATATATATATATATATATATATATATATATATATATATATATATATATATATATATATATATATATATAGGTGGTATGTTGGTCAGGGCTCCAGCCACCCGTTGAGATATTACCGCTAGAGAGTTATGGGGTCCTTTGACTGGCCAGACAGCAGTATATTGGATCATTCTCTCTGGTTACGGTTCACTTTCCCTTTGCCTACACATACACCGAATAGTCTGGCCTATTCTTTACAGATTCTCCTCTGTCCTCATACATCTGACCACACTGAGATTACCAAACAATTCTTCTTCACCCAAGGGGTTAACTAATGCACTGTAATTGTTCTGTAGCTACTTTCCTCTTGGTAAGGGTAGAAGAGACTTTTTATAGCTATGGTAAGCAGCTCTTCTAGAAGGACAGTCAAAATCCAACCATTGTTCTCAAGTCTTGGGTAGTGGCATAGCCTCTGTACCATGGTCTTCCACTGTCTTGGGGTAGAGTTCTCTTGCTTGAGAGTATACTCGGGCAAGCCATTTTATCTTGTTTCTCTTCCTCTTATTTTTTTTTGTGGGGGGGGGGTTATAGTTTACACATGACAGGTATAATCAAATGTTGTAAATGTTCTTAAAATATCTTAAAAATAGTTAATTTCTTCTTTTTTAATTTAATTATTTCCTAGTTTCCTTTCCTCTCTGGGCTATCTTTCCCTGTTGGAGCCCTTAGGTTTATAGCATCCTGCTTTTCGAAGGTGCTATTTTTCCCTGTTGGAGCCCTTAGGTTTATAGCATCCTGCTTTTCGAAGGTTGTAGCTTAGCTTGTAACAATAATAATAATAATAATAATAATAATAATAATAATAATAATAATAATAATAATAATAATAATAATAACCTTGATTCAAAGCTGAAAACTCAGAGAGTAGCCAAATCATTTATCTGTTGACGAGAAATGCTCAGATACTATACTGCGCTGTGTCAAGAGTTCGTTAACTCTATGCTTCTATCATTACAGCAAGGTCAAATCATTTGTGCCTTTGCTATCTCCATGTGATGTTCAGAAGCAAGTTTTTTATTTTTTTTTATTATTATTATTGTTATTATTATTATTATTATCATTATTATTATTATTAAGTATCTGCTATAGAGTTGATGCTGAAAAGAACGTGTTTATCTCGAATGTGGAGTGATCTCAAAGTTTCCCAAGTGACATTTAAGTTTCCTGTAGTGGAAATATTGTTGATAGGGATAGTGGCACAAGAAATGAAGATAATAAAGATATGATAGATGAGAAATTTAAGTTAAAATGATAAAAGAAGAGGTAGATAATGACAAAAATACAGAATATTTTCATGGAAAATTTTGAAACTTTTCATTATCCAATCTGATTGCTGAAATTCACAACAAGAAATAGAAGACCAAGATCTGAATAATGTATCCAGTTACAGAATGTTACAAATTAAATGAAAAAAATATATTACCTCTTCATAAATATATTATAAACTGCTTTCAGTAAAATTCAGGCAAAGACCTGATAGACCTAAGGTGGAAAACTTTCAGCCAAACACAAGCATAATAACAGCAGGTGATAAGGAGACAAAATTATGTTACGAATCTGAATGGCAAATTACTATGTTACTAGAATTACATACTTGGAAATTTGATAATTCCACTATTTACAACATAGTCAGAAATGGTGTTCCACGGGTCTCTTATTATTATTATTATTATTATTGTTGTTGTTGTTGTTGTTGTTGTTGTTGTTGTTGTTAAGCTATAACCACAGTTGAAAAAGCAGGATGCTATGAGCCCAGGGGCTCAAACAGGGAAAATAGCCTAGTAAGGAAAGGAAACAAGGAGAAATAAAATATTCTAAGATCAGTAACATCATTGAAATAAATGTTTCCTAAATAAACTATAAAATCTTTAACAAAAGCAAGAGGAAGAGAAATAAGATAGAATAGTGTGCCCGAGTGTACCCTCAAGCAAGGGAACTCTAACCCAAGACAGCGGAAGACCATGGTACATAGGCTATTGCACTACCCAAGACTGGAGAACAATGGTTTGATTTTGGAGTGTCCTTCTCCTAGATGAGCTGCTTACCATAGCTAAAGGGTCTCTTCTACCCTTACCAAGAGGAAAGTAGCCAGTGAACAATTACAAGCGCAGTAGTTAACCCTTTGGATGAAGACAAATTGTTTGGCAATCTCAGCGTTGTCAGGTGTATGAGGACAGAGGAAAATCAGTAGGGAGTAGGCCAGACTATTCGGTGTATGTGTAGGCAAAGGAAAAATGAACCGTAACCAGAGAGAAGGGTCCAATGTAGTACTGTCTGGCTAGTCAAAGGACCCATCTAGCGATAGTATCTCAACGGGTTAAAAGACCTCTGCTTTTAGACGAGATTAAATTTTCAGTCTTTTAAGAAACTGCAGTGTAATTAATGAGGGTAAATCCGTAAGTGTTAACTATATGGTCAGCTATTCTTTCAGCTCCCTTAAACTGATGAACACTATACTCTCTTAAAAGTAAGATTCTACGGAGGATTTCTTATACAAACCATAAACAAAGCAATACTCACGCAAAGAGATGGTATGATGCCTTGCACAACTTTGGTTTATGAATTTCCTAATTGACCTCATCCTAAAATTTTCTATTCAATTGTTTCTCTGGGTGAATAAAAGAAGCAATGAGACATGCACTAGAAAATCTTAGTTGAAAGAAAGAAGTGTCGCACAGTAGTACATTATTGGTAACAAACATGCATCTGCGAGGAGCTGTCCCAAGTAGCATAATGACAATGGCCCAAATGAAAACAAAGTGGTTAAGCTGGTTCCTCGATGTATGTGTCTTATCCTTTCTCCTGACAGTGCGAGGGTCAAGTATCATGGTTCATTTAGTTGAGTAACTCGAACGAACTAACATTTACAGCAATGCGTAACAAAGGAGAAAAGAATATGCAACTCTTAGTCATTGTTTTTAATAAGAAGAAAAAAAGACACGCTATGGAATGCGGGTGAAATTTTATTTTGATTTTCATTGCGATTTTATTCGTATAAAAACTCTTTTATTACTGTCATAAAATTGCGTCTGCCACAATTCCCATTATAGTCATTGTTACGATTTCCATCTAAATAAGTACTACAGCTGCTGCTGGGACTATGTTTATTAAAATCCAAGCTACTGTATATGGATACCTATTTCAATAACCTGCAGCATATATAAACTTCCAACCGGAATAATAATAATAATAATAATAATAATAATAATAATAATAATAATAATAATAATAATAATAATAATAATAATAATAATAATAATACAAGGTATAGTTAAAAAGTCTCTTCTTCATTACTTCAACTGGCAAGCAATTCATTAAATCTCATACTTCAAAAGAGAGAGATATGTCATTTTAAATTCTTTCAATCTATTTGAACAAAGTAAATGCACTCGTGGGGATGAAGACAGTTCTTCATCTTGTAGTTCTTAGTACTGACGAAAGAGTTGAGAGCGTCCAGCTTATTAACAGATCAATTATATTTAATTTTTAGGTGTTTACAGCAAATACTATTGATATTTAACAATAGTTTTGCTTCTTATTTTTCGGTCAAATTTAGAAACCAAAATGTTTTCTATAGCATTTCTCTCACCACACTTATTTCGGTTCACAAACTTAGAATATTTTCATTTTCTCAAAAAAAAAAGAATAATAATAATCCCCACTTTATGCGAGACACGGGCTCATACTATACGTCTTTAAGAGTACATTCATTATAAGAAATATGTTTAGAAATTCGGTATGAACCACTTCTTCAACTCCTTGAAAATGGGTTTTAGAGTAAATTGAAAAAGTTCTATTCACTCTAAGAAGTCGCTTTGTATGAAATACTTTTCAGTTTTAATTTTCTTGTAACGTTTTGTAAGAATCTAAGTTTGTGACCTTAAAAAGAAACGTTTGAAATCTCTTATTTCAGGGTCATTTACTTATGCCATTCATCAGTCTACAATGGGATTGTAAGCAATATTAGATGAAATACCCGGCTGTGATTTTAGACGTCTGGAACAGATGTAAACGTTTTAGGGGTTGTGCAGTGAGTACAAGTGGTGTTATACACAGTGATTTTAGCCTTCTGTAACCGCTGTAAACGTTGTAGACGCTGATTTCTTAATGGTAACACTAATATCCAAAACAGAAAAGCTGCAAAGGTATACAGATAAAAAACAAGTAATTATAAAGATTCCCCAGCGCGACATGATATTCATAATGGATTATTCTCTTTTTTTCATGTTATTCATTTTTTTTCTGTTCTCCGAGTATATTCTGATCATCATTCTCCTCTAGAGACTGGCATGAATATTCAAAGGGTACTTTTATATATCTGTGGGACATATCGCATCAGCTCGTTCTCATTTTATCCCCAAGAAATAGTTTGAGAAATACACAGGCGCACACACACACACACACACACACACACACACACATATATATATATATATATATATATATATATATATATATATATATATATATATATGTATTGCAAAAGAAGCAGAGGAAGGAAGAGGAGACGATGGATCGACGAACTAAGGAAATTTATGGGCGTGGACTGGCACAGAAAGACCATAAACAGAAGCAAGTGCATGGACATGTCTGTTACCTTTGTTCTGCAATAGACTAGTAACGGCTGATGATGATGATGATGATGATTATATATATATATATATATATATATATATATATATATATACATACCTATATATATAGTATATACCTACACACTCATTATATATATATATATATACATATATATATATATATATATATATATATGTATGTATATATATACATACATGTACATATATATATATATATATATATATATATATATATATATATATATATATGCTTAGTGTGTTATATGGAACGTGTGAAACAGATATTAACAAACAATAGACATCCCAGCAACATCACAGATCAAATGATAAGGAAGAAAAGGGAAGATTTCGGCACAAGTGCCCAAAAGTTACTCAAAATTGCAAAAATAGGATTATCACATTATGAATTACGTGTTCTCAAGACAAGAAGTAAATATCCTTAGTAGAATCCTCGCATTTGAATTAAAAGCAATGGTCCCACTTCGAGACAACTTAGTAGTCACCTTTGTGATGATGAACACAAGGAGTCTATAGTCTAAAGTCTATATAAGGTATTAATTCAGATGTTCAGTCCTTTAAAAGTCTCTTATGAATGGCCGAAGCAAGGGACATGATAATGCCCTAGAGAC
The DNA here is from genome assembly GCF_036898095.1 of Palaemon carinicauda. Taxonomy (NCBI): domain Eukaryota; kingdom Metazoa; phylum Arthropoda; class Malacostraca; order Decapoda; family Palaemonidae; genus Palaemon; species Palaemon carinicauda. Next base: position 28,368,109 of record NC_090761.1, read on the forward strand.
TAACCATATATACAGATGATCAATGCTAGGCCACGTCTCTATCAAGCTAGGATCAGGGAGGATCAGGGAGGGTCAGGCAATGGTGGCTGAGGACTCAGCAGGTAGACCTATATGCTAACCACCAATCCCCCATCCCTAGCTCATAAGGATGGTGAGGTTGGACACTAATAGAAACTATCGAGGTTGAGCGGAACTCGAACCCCCGTCCAACAGATTACCAGGTATGACGTTTCCAATAGGCTACCACAATCCTATATATACTCTAAATTGGCCAAACAATAATGATACTGAAGAAGAGACTTCAAGTTCATCCCAACAGAGGAAACGTACACGAGCATTTGCATAAAGCACATGACAAGGCGACTCCATCTAATTACCTTGTCAGGGACATGGTTGTTATTCACAAAGATGGTAACTATGGTTGTCTGGTAATTCCCAAAGCAGTAAGCATCGCGGAGTAGCAACCTGTGTTGCATGTTGAAGTTTCCTCAGTGTGTGTCCTCCCCTCCAGCCAGAGGAAGGCCCCAGAACTCATAATAGAGCCTTGGGAGATGGTGTTGTAGGACTTCGTTGAGGGTTCAAAAAATGTTATCAATTCAATGTCAAGGTCACGAAGAGGTCAAAAACAACTTTTTGCAATATCGTGGTCACTTTTTATCTCATTCGCATGAAATTAGAGCCAAATTGTGCATAATCCATTTGTCTATCTTGTTATGTGGCGTTTGTGAAGGTATGAACTTAACCGAGTGTTTATTGTAGTTGGTTAAGAATTACACAATTAGAAAATACAAATACGATTTGGTTGTGACGTATTCAAATTATTCTAGCCTCCTGGAATCTTATATGGAGCAATTTTAAAGATTCTTTATCCCTGTTTTAATCCATAGCACTAATCATTAGGTAGAATTTGAAACTCCATTAAAGTTCTGTTATAGCAAGCGCGGATCCAGCAATTTCAAAAATGGGGAGATTGGAAAATATGGCCAAAATCAGCTGGGGGCCAGAGGGGAAGCTGTAAGGTCCCGGAAAGGTGATGCAATTTTCATCCATTTTAGAACTATTTTTTCTTCTTTTTAAACCACTTTCACCTTATAATTCAATGAAAGGCATTGAGCAATAACTGCATCCTTGTGTGGTATATATAATATTCCAGCAGTAATCTCTACAATTATTTTTTGTACATGGATATTATATTTCCGGAAAACCTCATCATTTCACTACCTCTTAGTTATATCTGTAATTATTGGAGCGCCTGCATCCTTTCGTTCAACTAACTATCAACTGTCAATTCTCGACTCGTCGAATTGTAGTTAGTCTCTCCACTTCTTCCAACTTCTTCATAATGATTAACTAACTAAATAATATACATAGTAAATTCTTTATGAAAACGGCTATACATGATAAGTCAATACAAAAAAATAAAGCTAACCGTTTGTCCATCAAAGGGGGAGCGTATATTTTCACTCTATATTTATGACAATCTCAAGTTTATAATTAGAATAATTTCCACACGAATGTTGTTTCGCAAATGGCTTTTACCTATTGAGCAAGAGGACCGTCGTAGGAAAACTTGTAAGGATCAAATTATCTTAATAAAGTACGAAACTTGAAAATAAAGATAACTGACAAAATAATTGTTTATCAGTCAAACAATTTCCGTGCAAACCTCAGATTTTAGAGTTAACCTTTTTTTCCTTTGAAAATGCGCTAGTGCGTCCTCTTTATTATAAATATCGGTTAATGAATAGTTTACAGAACCCGGAATTAATAGAATATATCGACTTCTATAATTATAGTCATAAAAAGTAGCTCTGGGGTTTAACGCTCCTTGCAATATGAAATAAGTCAGTTACCCACAATGCAGAACGGTCTTTAAAACTATCTACATCGTTGTACAGACTGAAAGTTAAGAAAAGGGCAGCTTTTTAATTATTCATTATTTATAAAATCTTTATTTAATAAATTTTTCTTTTCTAAAATTTCAGGACAAAATGACAATTCATTATTGAAAGCCTTCCAATTCTCAAGCTGCAGAAGTATCTGACCATATAACTAGATTTACTAGTTTCATATCCACAACAGCTGTTACAAAAATTAAATACTCAATGGTCATGGAAATTTATCTTTTTCCCCCAGGTACGAACTTAACACAACGTTCTGTATTCTGAAAGAAACTCCTCCATATATAAACATAGATCAAGGGAGATTTTCAAGTAGTCTCCGATAATATTTAGTAAAGTTCAATGGAGTATAACTATCTTCCAACTTATTGCTATTAAAACTTTTAGAGAAACTTCAAAATTTATTCAGAATTACGAAAAGAAACATATTGGGATGAAAAAAAAAATATTTTTCTTAAATTAGCTCTACTCTTTTTGGAACATTATACAAGCAAATGTTTTTAGTTATGTTAAAAAATTCAGTAAAGTGAACCTTCAGAGGTCTCTACTATCAACCCGTTTTATTCTTATTTTCCAAGCACAACGTACAAGTTTAAAAAAATAAAAAATTCATCGAATCTAAATACTTATACACCTACGACTTTTTAAAGTTATTACCAACAAAGAATAGTTTATTTAATATACGAATAAACGAAGAACCTCAAAGCTAACAACAGTTAAACATCACAGACTAACAGTAACAAAGTTGAATTTATATGGCAGATACGCTACCGTAGACGAACACTCTAAATTAGATAGATATTTTATCCTGTATTTGACAACCATGATATTTCAGATTAAAACTTCTATTACCGAAACTGGCAAATCTATCCAATCTCTGAAACCGTCTGAACTCAAACTACGCTCTCATCAACACTGTCCATATGGGTTTCAGCCAACGCTGATCGTTACTCAAATGGTACACAAGTTATCATCAACAATATCAGTAAATGTTTTTTCAGCATTTCAAAATTCTATCCCTAGTTTAAGCATTCTCAGAGCACTGGCGCATCATTACAATTCAGTTTGATGCAGGCTATTTACAGTAGGTTGTCCGGTTATATTAAAGCTACTCTAAGACAAGTTTAAAAAAACTATTTATGTTTCACAGCTCAGCTTTCCCGAGAAACTTCAATCAGTGAATTGTTGGTCAACAGGAATGCAATAAGGTTAAAGATTTAAATTATTTGAAGTTTAGCTTCAATGAAATATAATTTGTGTTCATATAACTTATCTTAAATTTTGAATTCACATAACTGTTATATCTATTTTGAGAGTTAAACAATTGTTGCCTCCTTATTACAAAGTCACCTTTCTTTGAATCGTTAAGAAAAATTAGTAACACCAATTTGTTTACAAAAGTTTCAAACCTTATGAAAAAAAAATTACCTTTCCCATCTTAATAATTTGTATTTCGGTAATAGCTTGAAGATTAAGCAAGAATAACAGATGTAGTAAAGAAAAATAAATTTGAGAAGATCATACAATTAAACCTTTTATAAACTAAGAGGTAAAATTTGGCTCCAACAACAACCAAGAACTGAATATATTGAACCAAGAACTGAAACCATTTCAATCTACTGAAGAATGCTTAAATACCCTATCTACCATATTCAAATGAACGGTTTACAAAATCAACCAGAAGTTCAAATTTCTTTATTGGCCGATTACCAGGATTTTATCCAACAGAATTCCCAAAATAAAAGTAAGCAAATCTTTCAGTATCGTTGTATAAAAGTCACTAAGCGTTAATGAACAATGGAATTTCACCATAAAAAAGTTAAATTCGCTCTCGTTATAACTTGCCAACAACCCAATATACCGGAATCTCTACCAATTATAGTCTGCCAAATCTTTAGTGCAAATCTTTCAACAATTCCAATGGACATGCTTACCATAATTCTTGTATTTATAGCAGATCATGACAGGATTTCCAGCAGATCCTGACAGTATTTCCAGCAGATTCCGACAGGATATCCAGTAAATTTTCAACCAAACCAAACCATCATGGGTAAAAAATAGATGTACATTCATCGAATTTAGTCCTGTATCATTTTATCCTGAAGTTTCGCCATCCAATCTGAAAAGCGTAAATTATCAGAAACATTTCTTGTAAAAGGTTAAGATATCCCTATATGAATGACCGATACCTGAAGCTTGTAATATTTAAATGGTAACAGTGTATAAATCAAGTGCCAATTTCATACACAAACCATACAAATTTGATTTAAACTTAAATTACGATAATCAAAAATTGTAAGATGTGATATCAATAGAATTTTAAATAAAATGCAAAGAAGTTGAGGAAAATACTTTAAATCTGTGGTCAACAAGCTTTACGTAAATTGCAGAACCTAAATAAAGTACATAAAAGTAACACTCACCGAAACTTAAGACTAAAGGGTTTAAAAGCAAGCCTCCCTATAGCGCACGGTAGACCTTGTAAGGTCTACCATGCGCTATAGGGAACGTCCTCCCACGATTGGGGGCGCCGCCCCCAATCGGGGAGGACTAGCTTGCTTAGGGATTGTATTAAAACAAACAAAACGATACTTGCCTTTTAGTTCAGACTGAAAAATACTCTACCAGATTCCAGATTGGCCTACAGTCAGTCTCTGCATTTGGCGATTTAAGGGTCTGTAGGCAAGGATTATTAAGAGGGGTAACACTAGCTATAATCCAGAAACTTCCCATCCAGAATCGAGAGTGAAACGCATAGGCAATCAGGGGATCCCAGACTTCTTTCCTGAAAATACAAATAATAATGTCAAGTTGAAACGTGGATATTAAAAACATACAAACATATAGAAATAACTTAGAAACCAGCATGTTAATGGAAGAGTACTTGAAACACATTGTCAATGCACAAAAATTGCTTGCATATATCAACAGACCTCCAATAAACAACAAAGTATTAAAAAACTTTTTCAAGTGAAAGACAACTTTACGCAGTTTTTTACTTACCAACCAAACGGTCGTCGAGTTAACTTGAGCACCGTTTTCCACCATCCACACAACTGGTCGGAAAATTTCTAAAGGCAGCTTAAGAAACCTTCGTTATACCAAGCCAAGGACTCGAAACAGAGTAAGGCAGTACCAATGCTTCTATCACTCACTTGGTCCTTTTATTATTATCATTATTATTATTATTATTATTGTTGTTGTTGTTAGCTAAGTTACAGCTCTAGTTGGAAAATCAGGATGTTATAAGCCCCGGCTCCAACAAGGAAAAATAACTTAGTGAGGAAAGAAAGCAAGGAATAAACAAATTACAAAAGAAGTAATGAACAATTGAAATATAATATTTTAGGAACAGTAACAATATTAAAACAAAACTTCAAACAAAACTAGAGGAAGAGAAATAACATAGAAAAAGAGTGCCTGAGTGTACTCTCAAGCAAGAGAACTCTACCCCAAGACAGTTAAAGACCATGGTACAGAGACCATGGCACTACCCAAGACTAGAGAACAATGGTTTGATTTTGGAGTGTCCTTCTCCTAGAAGAGCTGCTTACCATAGCTAAAGAGTCTCTTCTACCCTTACCAAGAAGAAAGTAGCCACTGAAAAGTTACATTGCAGTAGTCTAGATCTAGACCATTTAATGTATGTGTAGGCAAAGGAAAATAGGCCGTAACCAGAGATAAGGGTCCAATGTAGTATTGTCTGGCCAGTCAAAGTACCAAATAACTCTCTTGTGGTAGTATCTCAAAGGGTGGCTGGTGCACGGAGAGATCCAATGTAGTACTGTCTGGCCATTTAAAGGATCAAATAACTCTAGTCGTAGTACCTCAATGGGTAGCTGGTGCTCGGCCAACTTACTACATAAAAGACAACTTTACGGCGGGTGAGAATAAAAGCTATTATGACAGAATCATCGACTTCGCTCTTATAACCACTAACTGGCTCTACTACATGTAGGTGGAAAAGGTGCGTATGTTATGTATATATATATATATATATATATATATATATATATATATATATATATATACATATGTATATATATATATATATATATATATATACACATATGTATATATATATATATATATATATATATATATATATATATATATATACACACATATGTATATATATATATATATATATACATATGTGTATATATATATATATATATATATATATATACACACATATGTATATATATATATATATATATATATATATATATATATATATATATATATATATATAGTTAAACATACGGCTCTTTTCCACCTACTGTATATATAATAGAGCCCGTCAGTTGAACTATCGACAAAGCGAACGCATAGTGCCGTACAGTAGTTATAAAAGGGAAGTCTGATTCTGTAATAATATCTCTTATCTCACATGCCGTAAAATTGTCTCTTATGTGCAAGTGTCTGCTTTAAAGCTATCGAAGTATTATCAGATTATGTTTCCCTTTATTTTCGTCAAGACGATAAGACTTGAATGACGAGAATGTCAGAAACCTTCTATGATAGTCTGCTTAAGTCTTCGAAGTATTATCAGATTGTGTTTTCCCTTTAATTTCATCAAGACGACAAAACTGAAATGACGAAAATTACAGATTATTGACAGATACAACTTCACACTTCAAGCTAGACAAGTGAAAAATTTCGAATTCGCATATACGTCCGAAGGTTGTTTAATCTCTCTCTCTCTCTCTCTCTCTCTCTCTCTCTCTCTCTCTCTCTCTCTCTCTCTCTCTCTCTCTCTCTCTCAATGATATGAATTATTTCTGTGTAGGTATTATTTTGCCAAAGATTGCAGAAGCACTCAGGATCGAAATACATGTAAAACAGATTCTCTATCAGACTTTCTATAAACTCTTGTTTACGACGAGCCAGAGAACTAAAATATTGGCCAGGAATTTCAGCAGAGATTAGACAATATGTTAAATCGTGTGGTGTGTGTACCTCACACTCCTATAAACAGCCTCAGGAGCCATTACATCTCCATGACATACTTTTTCGTCCTCGGGAAAAAGCTGGTTATACTATTGAAGGAAGACATTGCCCAGTCACAGTTGATTACTACAGTCAGTTCTTTGAAGTTAACTATCTGCCAGAAACTACATCTGATGCTGTGACTACTAAATTAAAGCCTCATTTTGAGACAAAAATCCACAACATTCTTCTCGTCTGTTTAATGATTTTCCTCGAAAGAGGGGATTTAAATGTTAATAGTCCACTGTCGGTAAAAAAAAAAAAATACTTTTTGGTCATAGTTATGTATAGTAGTTACCGAACAAATAGGAACATGCCGTAGAAATAGGCCATTTTTAAGAAAATCTGTAAATTCTCGAGGTATTAACTGTCCAGAAATTCCTTATTTTAGTTCTTTGAATCCTGCTACAATTGATATTGATGAAAATGCTTGTGATACTAATAGTACAGATGATCAGTTTCCTTCCAGAACTGGTGTATCGAACATAGTAAAAACCATAGTCTGGTAGAACAATTAAAGGTCCAGAGACACCAAACCTTCAAGCTGCTATTGTTTTAAATTGTGTTTATAAGGTTATCTCATTATTTTGCATTGTGTTCTATTTTTCTTTACAAGAAGGTCTCATTTTGATTCCTTATCCTATTTGTGTTTTGTTATGCTATTCCCTGTGTTGTGTGTAGGCTACTGATACTGGTGATGTTGCATGTACCATGATATTCTGCTTATGTGTCTATAGCTCTGTCTATTGTTTTCTAAAGTAGGGGATAATAACTTATTAAGTGAAACTTATAAAGTGAGATATATGTGAGGCATGTAAATTATGATATCTATGAATCGTTGTACAACAGCAATCTGTCGGTTATCTATTTTAAATCTGCTGTTTCTTCTTCCCAGCTGTTAGATAGAATAAAGCCCTGACTCGTGTGTTTAAGAAGTACAGTAACTTTCTTTTAAGATATACCCAAGATTAACAGGCTGGGAACCAAATACTGATCCCATCGGTGAGGAAACTTCTACTACCGGGAGATCTCTTACCAGTAAACCTTGTTATGGACAACTCTTCTGTTCATAAATCAAAAGTGTTCAGTGAATTTTTTGCTGAACAGAACAATGCCATACGTATAGACTGGCCTGCGAAATCTCCTGAACTTAATCCTATAAGTATGGGAATATAGTAGTAGATTCAATATCAAAAAGGCTGAGAGGTGTGATTGACAATGATGGAGGTCTAAGGCTTCTCTTGTATAATAATAATAATAATAATAATAATAATAATAATAATAATAATAATAATAATAATAATAATAATAATGATAATAATAATAATAATCTTTATTTCAGCAAAAGCCATATACAGAGTTACAATAAGGGTACAGTGATCTTACACTTTTGACATCGGTAAGAAAAAAGATGAGATATGCAATAGTATCAATGATATATTATAAACATCAATTAGCAGGTTGACCACAGAGTTCTAAGATCTGGGTAACAAAATCACAATAGAATATTATGAATATTATGAATATTCAAGTTCTAGGCTACAACTAAACTCATATGATCTTTATAAAAAGAATGGAAACATGTTTACTTTGACACCAAAGAAATATCAATATAGATAATATCAAAGGAATATTTATTTACTATTTCTTTATGTTCACTATCATAATACGGCCCAAATCATTCTATTATTCCTTCAAATAATTAATTATACTTGAAATGCAACAAAATGGGAATCAGGCTACAGTCACGCAATTCCTTCACTATATAAGCTCGATATGATAATAGTGTCCATTTACATAGCAAATGTAAGTCACGTGTCATTCAATACCTCACTCAAACCAGCAAACAGAATTAATCAATCCTTTAGGCAACTGCAAAGTTCATCCTACTCTTTAGACGCCCCAAAAACGTAGGCCTATTATTCTCAATAAAAATAACGATTTGGTGATGAGAATTTATTCCTCTGATAGAATGTTCTAAGAACGTCTTACAAAGGACTGTTTATATTTATTTTGAATAAAAAAAAACTCTTGGCGATACATCCAGCTTTCTGATAACTTCCTCAGCTGTGATTGCTTATTGCCTTTGTTTACTATAGCTTCACACACACACACACACACACACACACACATCTAACATCGTCACCAAAATTGTTTATTATTCCTTCGAATAATTTTCATTATATTTAAAATGTAAGTGATTACGAATTAGAGTCATATACTGTAACTCTTTCACTATATAAGCTTGATAAGATAATAATAATATTTATTTGAATATCAAATACCTCACTCAAACCAGCAAACAGAACTTATCAGTCATTTAGAAAAGCTTTCAAAGTTCATCCTACTTCTAATGACGTCACAAAGACGTATTTTTTTACTAAAAATAATTAATTAATTGGTAATTACTGTAGAATGTATACCTCTGATGAAATATGTTATCAAAGGAATTGTCTCTAAATATTTTGAAGAAATATATCTAATTAATCCCCTTAAACACAAAAATCTTCAAGTTTGTTCGTCCCCAATCATTTTTAGCTAAAGCGTTTAAACAGAATTTGTGGAAATTCTGGCATGTTTTTCAAACAGCAACTCATAAGTCCCCGGAACTCTCTCATGGCGAGTTATTCCAGTCCTCTGATTGGCTGTAGCTTCTCAGCTTTGATTGGTTGTAGCCTTTGTTTACAAATTTACGTATACACATCTAACATCGTAACCAGAACCCAGTTAATTATTTCTTTGAAAATGAAGTATTCATTTAGCTTACGCATTCAAACAACACCCATTATTTATTTTAATATTTATTTAATAGTATTTTCAGTTTAATTTTTTAAAATTTTCAATTTTTCACATTTTAATTTGTTTACAATAGTATAGATATTTTACCTCTCCCCAGATTATGAAGATTGCATGACGTCATATACAACCACCAATCACAGAAGAGGACGAATCAGCCAATGAGACAACAGATATTTCCCGCTAAGGAAACCATGACCGTGAGAGGGTTCTTCTGGATTATGAGCTGCTGTTGGCGACCGAATCAAATTCACACAAGATAATTTCGTTTAAACGTACTAATTAAAAAGTATAAGGGAGCTTTCACGACATTCATATTTAGGATCGATCAATTTATTTACTGAATGACTGCTTTGAGTTTGTTTCTATATATTTTTTTAAATTTTTAATTCATCATTTATCCGAAGTGCCCAGCTCATCATTTTATCCCTACCCTTTACGACGAAAGATTTCCTAATAAACATATATGATGTGTTAATTATTCGTTTAATTATGTTATACTTGAAATGCAACACAATGCAAATTAAGGTTACGTAGTTATTTCGCTATTTAAGTTCAATATAATGATAGTTCACTAAAACCAGGAAGCAGAAGCAAAGACAAGCTGTGAAATTCCTCCTAATCTTGATGACGCCACAAATGCGTATTTTTCTTAATAGAAATTAATCAGAATCTATCCCTCTAATAAAAATATGTTATAAAAACTACTTCTAAGGGATTACTTACTGTTCTATTTCGAAGAAAATATATTTCCAATTCCCTTAGAACATGAATCTTCAAAACAATTCTATGGAAATTTGGGCAGGTTTCACGAAGGCAACTCATAAGACCTTGAAACGCTCATAGTGGTAAATTATTGCCCTCTGATTGGCCAAATCTTCCTCAGCTGTGATTAGCAGTTCCCTCCAGTTACCATAGCTTCATACACGTACGTACACACATCTAACATCGTAGCCTAAAGCATAGCTAGTATTTCTTCGAATATGACGTATTTATTTAACTTACGTCCTTCAACAAGATTCATTAACTATTTTATTAATAAATCAATAACTCACTTAAGTTTATATCTATAAAACAAAGTCATTAATTTATCTAGAACATGTACAAGAATTTCACCCATACCCAGTTTAATTTATTCCTAAAATACGATTGCATGACGTCACATACAACCGCCAATCACGGAAGAGGACAAATCAGCCAATGAGACGCTAGATGTTTCCCGCTAAAAAAAAGCATAAGGTGAGAGAGTTTCTTTGATTTATACTGCTGTTGGTAAACATAATCGAATTTCATTACTAGTTTTGGGGTTTTCCTTAATAGTTACAATTATAATTAGGAATTTATCTAAAATGTGTATACTGTGGGTATACAACAACGTATTTCCTAATAATATTCAATTGCCTTATACATGAAAAGTTATGTAACCAAATAGGAATTAATTTCATGTAGTTCCTTCACCATTCATTATTTACCATGTGTTTTTACTCAATAACTCATTCAAACCAAGTAATAATTTTGATCAGTCAATGTTATTAGACAAGCTGCGCTCTTCATGCTACTCGTTATAACGTCACAAAACGCATTTTTCTTGAAAAAATATAATTATATGGTAATTAAAGTCTATCCCATTGATAAAATATATTAATAAAAACGTCTATCTTATAAGGAACTGTTTCTATATATTTTGAAGAAAATATGTCTCCAAGTCCCTTAAAAATAAAAAGCTTCAGTTCCTCCCGCCCCCCATAGCTAGAGCGTTTAAATATAATATCATGGGAATTCGGGTTGATTTTCCAAACAGCAACTCATAAGACACCGGAACTCTCTCGCTTTGTGCTAAATTCCAGTCCTCTGATTGGCTGTATCTTCCTCAACTGTGATTGATGGTTGTCTTCACTTACTACAGCTTAACAGACACACACACGCACATCTATCATCGCAGCCAAAACTAAATAAAGTAATCCTTTGAATATGACATATTTATTTAACTTATACCCTTCAACGAGATTTATTATATAATTATTTTATTAATTAATAGTCATTTTTAGTTTATTTTCATAAACAATGTAATTTTTTAATCAAAATATATCTGCAACAATTATAGTTATACTTATTCATAAAAATAATATTGATGACGTCATATACAGCTACCAATCAGAGCTGAGAAAGAATCAGCCAATCAGAAGTTAGATATTTCCCGCTAAAAATGTATAAGTCGAGAGGGTTCCACTGGATTATGGGCTGCTGTTGACGAACCAGTCAAATGTATGCGAGACATTTTGCTTAAACGCTCTAGCGAAGAGGACATTTTTTGCATCCTAATTTATTTTTTTATACATAAATTGAAAATTTAAGAGGCCTGAGAAAAAAACGTTTTCTTATGTCTTATATCTTTTAGATATTCAAATGTTTATTAATTAGATACTTTTCCTTTGATGATCCATCGCTTTTCTTTTAAGAATGAGAAACGCATATAATATGGGAGGGAATAATACGTATTTATTCAACTTACGTCATTCAACATGATTCATTGATTCATTAATAACTTTACTAATAACTAACTTAAGTTCATATCTATAAAAACAAAGTCTTTAAGACATGAATTTATCTAAAATATGCATAAGTAAGTATTTCACCTACACCCATTTTAATTCATTCATTAAATACGATTGCATGACGTCACTTACAGCCATCAATCACAGAAGAGGACGAATCAGCCAATAAGACGCCAGATCTTTCCTGCTAAAAAAAGGGGGGGGGCATAAGGTGAGAGGGTTCCTCTGATTTATGGACTGCTGTTTGACAAACATAATCTAATTTCATTACTAGTTTTGGGACTTTCCTTAAAAGTTACAATTTTTAAGTAGAAATTTATCTAAAATGTGTATACGGTGGGTATACAACAACGCATTTCCTTTCCTAACAAAGATAATGATGATCCGTTCAGTTGTATTATACTTGAAAATTAATGTAACAAAGTAGGAACTAATTTCATGTAGTTCCTTCGCTATTCTAATCATCTACCATGTGTCAATAACTCATTTAAACCAAGTAATACTAATTTTAATTAATCAATTTATTAGACAAACTGTACATTTCATCCTACTCGTTATGACGTCACAAAGACGTATTTTTCTTCATAAAATTAATTGTTGGGTAATTAGTCTATCCCTTTGATAAAATATGTTATTAAAACATCTACCTTATAAGGAACTGTTTCTATATATTTTGAAGACAATATGTCTCTGAGTCCCTTAAAAATAAAAATCTATCATCAGCTCCTCCCCCCACCCCCATAGCTAGAGCGTTTAAATACAATTTCGTGGAAATTCGGGTTGATTTTCCAAACAGCAACCCATAAGGCACCGAAACTCTCTCGCTTTGGGCTAAATCCCAGTCCTCTGATTGGCTGTATCTTCCTCAACTGTGATTGGTGGTTGCCTTCACTTACTACAGCTTAACAGACACACACACGCACATCTATCATCGTAGCCAGAACTAAATAAAGTAATCCTTTGAATATGACGTATTTATTTAACTTATACCCTTCAACGAGATTTATTATATGATTATTCTATTAATTAATAGCCATTTTTAGTTTATCTTCATAAATATTGTAATTTTTCAATCAAAATTTATCTGCAACAAGTATAGTTTATTATCCCTACCCCGTCACATTTATTCATAAAAATACTATTGCATGACGTCATATACAACCACCAATCAGAGCTGAGTAAGAATCAACCAATCAGAAGCTAAATATTTCCCGCTAAAGATCTATAAGTCGAGAAGGACAGAGGGTTCCTCTGGGCTCTGGTTTAAGGGCTGCTGTTGAGGAACCAGTCAAATGTATGCGAGGCATTTTGCTCAAACGCTCTAGGTAAGGACCTCTTTTCATCATCCTAATCTATTTTTATACATAAATTGATAATTTAAGAGGCCTGAAATAAATATTTACTTAACCTAACCTGACTTGATAATGTGCACGTCTCGACAAACTATAGGTTGGCACATAGGTAGTAACATTCATATACAGGCGTAGGCCTGCTGTAGACCTACTTGGCAATCGGGGTCTAAACTTTTCTGGAAATGTCCAATCAGACTGTATTGTATTGCCATGATAGGATTTGACCCTGATTGAGACTTAGGTCTACAATAGGTTAGGCTTACACCTGTAACTTACGTGTGCGCATCAGTCAAGTTTGTTAAGGAGATTAGGTTAGGTTATGATAAGGAATTGAGTCTTAAAGACTGATAATTTCCCAAGTAGACCTATTCAGCAATCAGTCTTGCTGAAGCTGTTTTGATTTCTTAACAGTTCAATTATTCCAGTTTATAAAGGAATCCGAGAACACATGAAGCCTATTCTTAATTGCTTTCAGTTGTGGCAAAATGAAATTCTGAATGTGATTTTCTTTCTGCTGATAAGACCACTTCTTCAAGTTTCATTTTCCCAAATTGATGAATTTGAGATCTATAGAGTAGCGATGGGGTAGGTTTGGCCGTTCAGAGGGGTGAGACAGAAATAAAACCAAATTATTTAACAATCGCTTGTTTACAGAGAGAGAGAGAGTTTTATTTGGTTCATATTTCCCTTTTGTTCTTGCGTGATTTAATTGATTATTATGATTTACTTTTTGTATCTTAAAGGACATTTTTGGGCTCAAGCCATGGCGTCCTGATGGAAGGTTCCTGTTTGGTAGCTTCCTTGGGTATAAGACTACTAAGATATTCCCAGAGAATTTAACCACAGGTTATCACAGAATTCTAACTTCTGGAGCGAGTATCTCAAAGGTTTCCCTTTAAGACATCGTAATACAACAGGGGACACGCATGTCTGAACGTGCCACATAGCTATCTCCACCCCGAACAGAGTTAATGCTTCGGTGTGTAAGGGCTGAGAATAGCTGGGAGCCGTTCCACAGCTAATCTCACTCGTGGCTACTACTGATACTCGAGACGTAAACAAACGGACGCCATTGCTCTAATGACGTCACGCGCGTCTTTATCCTTTGTTTAGTAGCTGCCCTACTTAGACGGATTTTCCCTTGTGTTAACTTTATCGCTTTGCATCTTCGCTATGTCGTTACCTTCAGCCTCGCCTTCTTCTGGAAAGTTGAGTACAAGGTTCCAGTATTGTTTAATTAAGCTCTGGCCGTAAAGTAAATATTATTTTGCGAAATAATTGATGTTTTGTGGCAGAGCTGTGCCTCTACCGGACCCGCCATTTTATGGCGTCGTTGTTGTTTTGCATGTCTTATTTAGTTAGCCACAACAACGCTTCCGGCATTATATACTAATCGAATACATTAGTTTATTTAGTCTTCATAGCTAGGAACTTTTATATCGTGTTTAGACGCTTTTTATCGGTCATCGATTGACCTCTTACCAGTCGGCTACTATAGCCCCCAGGCCAGGAGCCTACATACAAGTGTTCATGCATGATTTATTAGTGATCCTAGACTAAGTTATGAAGATAGTGGCAT
The DNA here is from genome assembly GCF_036898095.1 of Palaemon carinicauda. Classification (NCBI taxonomy): domain Eukaryota; kingdom Metazoa; phylum Arthropoda; class Malacostraca; order Decapoda; family Palaemonidae; genus Palaemon; species Palaemon carinicauda. Next base: position 28,383,284 of record NC_090761.1, read on the forward strand.
TATTATTTTACAATACTTTTGACTAGTGATGCAAATGTTTTCGCCTTCAGGGACCATATAGGGGATAGGCTAGTCAGTGATTCTTTCTAGCCTAACCTAACCTTAGGACCCCTATATGCTTCCTTCATCCCCTGCCTTGGCATTCCCTCTATTTAGCCTTGATCCCTTTTCTGAGTAAAGGGATTAATTGTCTAATAGAGTATATATCGCCTCTCAGTCCTCCCTAAAGGAATGAACCCCCTTTAGGATTGCGTCTGAGAGTGAGGTTAGGCTAGCCTACCTCTATGGCTAGGATAGTCTATGACTTTCCTGCGATAGCGATATGTCTTCTTCCTTGCCTAGTTCAGGACTTTTAGCCCTGCTCTAGGTTGGGTTAGGAAGGTTTCTCTGTTCCATGCTGAAACTGTACTCCTGCACCGTTTTAGCCGATCAGCCTAATCTTAGGTTAGGGAGTGTCCTCCCTTCCCTTAGTGGCCGCTCTGGTACAGAAACCCTTCCTGGGAAGACCTCTCTCTTCTCCCTCCCCACCTATCTCTTGTATAGCCTAGCCTATGCTTAGGTTAGTTTATACTCATCTGTCCCCTGTCCTACAAATCCTCCTTAGGGTGGATGAGTAGGGCTACCCGAGCTTCCCTGTGCAGTCCGCTCTGGTACATATACCTTCATAGTGTCCTATAAGGTTAGTTACTAGTGTAGTTCTGCATAGGGGAGTCTCCCCCCCCCCCCTCTTGGGTGTCCCCTAGCCCTCCCTTGGGCTACCTGCTCCCGGTCCCTAGTGACCCCTGCTTATGGATGTTAGAGCCTGTCTCTATCATGGGTACACCCTCTCAGGGAGGGGGAGGGATGTCTGGAACCCTGACGGTACTTCCTGCATCCTTCCTCCCCTCCCCCCTGTCTCTCTATCTATCCGGGTGCCGGTCTCTTGCCGCCTCTACTGTCGGCAATACCTGCCTCCCTCTTGGTGACTTCCCTACCCTTGCCGCCAGCCCCCCGTGTACCGAGGGACTGCCGGCTGCCGCCGGCTACTACCGGCGGCTCTCCTACTCCTATCTAATCGTCCGCTTGCCGGTCGATCTCCGGAGTGCCGGCATATACTGCCGGCAACCCGATACTACCTGTACCATCCTTACCCCAGTCACCAACCTGGCATCCTCCGGCTGCCGGAGCCGCCGCTCCCTGCCGGCGTGCCGCCGTTGTGCCGGCGGCCGCCATCCTGGTATCTAACTGACTTTGAAAATTGTCTGTTCTAGTGCCAGAATCTACGCTGGAGCGAGCTCCGGCATGCCGGCGGCTTGCCGGATGCCCCGGAGGCGTCAAGAATACTTGCACCCCCTCTCTGTAGCTATCATAAGACTAAGATAGCCCTACATTGCAAATAGATAAGCTGCTTTGCTTTTAAGATCAGTACCCAGTACTGCTCTATTAGTGATCATGCTGTCTCTTTGCATTCTTCTAATTCCAGCATGCTATGTGCATCTTAGCGCGGCTGGTTGCCAGAAGCGGTTACCCTTAATGAGGCCTTCTGGCTCTTAACTGGGAACCGAATGAATTCGATCCCAACCTTGTCCTTGGCTTTCCATGGAGTTCCAATATAATGGGAATCCTAGGAAACTATATCCAATGATCTCGGTCATTTGGATTATCCCAGGACCAAGCCTATGGTAACCAGCCGGGCGAGATGCATGGAGCGTGTTCTCCTTTACTGTTTCATTCTCTATGCATCACACCTTCTTTAAGTTAAAATTAATGATTAATATTAACTTAGTTTAAGAGCCATTCCTATGACTCCCCCATACTCATTTTCTCTTTCTTCCACAGGAGGAGCAGATGAAGTGTGACTTCGCCTACTGTGCTGTGAAACGCTCGCAGTTTTACGGACATACGGCGTGCAGGACTCACGCCCCTTGCGCAGACAAGAAAGGGGATTTGAAGTTCTGGAACCCACTGGAATGTACGGTCTGCCAGGCCTACCTAGTTGAGGCCTTCCATAACCCTCCCTCAGCGGAGGTTAGAGACATTGCTCGTGAAAAACTGCGCAAGTGGGTGCGTGGTTTTCAGAGAAATGCTACTGGACCGTACCTGGCCACCGAAGAACTGAGGTCCCTGTTGTTCCCTAAGGCCTCCCCTGACTCAGTGGTTCCAAAAGAAGCAATCCCCACTGTCCAAATTACGGTGGAACCTGATGTGGTCATGGCTCAGTCCATGCACGAGTGTCGTTTAGATTCCGAGGATGATGAACAGATCTCAGACGTCTCGGAAGACACGGAGAAGACGCTTATGGCTCAAGGAGCCGAAGAGGACGAAGACAAGGTGGAATACACCGAGTCGGAGCTTGGAGCTACTCCCTCGTCCATCCCTCCGCCTACTCCTACACCGACGGAAATGTCCATTCCGTCTACCTCCTCGACCCCGGATCCTTCCTCTTCTACCCAAGAACTGATCCGACTGATTAGAGCTGTCATGGACGACAGACTGAAGGAGAACCAGGAGTCCATCAGGTCTATGATTGGATCCAGAGACACGAAGAAGATTTCGGTCAAGGATCTCCCAGCTTGCTCTCATGCCAACCCGTGGAGGTATGCAGAGCATATGGTTATTGCGACCGGCAGGATCTTTGTTAGTGACAATATCGGCACGGTCCCGTTGGAAGATGTGGAGTTCTTCCCAAGCTTCGAGGCCTACCCGGACTGTTACGTCCGGCTTCGTTCCGAACCTGCCTCGAAGGAGGAGACCGAACCTAAAGAAGAAATAGTGTTCGATCTCGCAAAGGCCCAGGCTATGCTAGCCTCCGCAGTTAAGAGCAGGGGCTTTACCTGCTCTAAGCTTCCTGCCTTGAGCAAGAAGCATCCTACATATGTCGCACCTGACACTGCGATTCTCCCTTTTTTGGAAAAGGCCTTGGCTGCATGCCTTAAAGCGGCGGAAGAAGGAAAACCCTGCCCTGCACTGGAGGAGTGCAGACCCTTCTCCATCGTGACACCCCCTGACACTAGACAATGGAAAGATGTTCAACATACTTTCGTCGTGGGTAGGCTCGATCCTGACGTCGCCGGACGTCAGTTTAATGAAGACCTCCCTAAGCTCAATGATCACCTCCTTCGCCGGGAACAAGACACGAAGGAGAGGCTTGCGGCATCTCTTTCTCATCAAGTCCAACTTGAAGTTATGGCCTGTGACACAGGAGTACCTGATCACTACATGGTACTAGCCAAATCCCACTTACTCACAGTAATGAAGGACTTGTACCACTTCATAAAGGCTCGTAGAGCCTGTCGTGAATTCGTGTTTGTCGGTGCCACCGTGAAACACGAACCCCGGAGGCTGATTTCCTCCAACATCTGGGGAAAGCACCTGTTTCCTTCTGACCTTGTCAAGGAAATAACTGACAGAGCCGCCACGGAGAATAGGAACCTTCTCCACAAGTGGGGCATGTCCAGAAAAAGGAAAACCTCTCAGGACGATGGACCTCAGCCTAAGAGGAAACCTCAGAAGCCAAAACCCCAGCAACGTCAACAACGACGTCAGTTTCCGGGACCCGCTACCTCCCAAGTGGTTGCCCAACCACAACAGACCTTTCAATTGGTCCCCCAACCGGTGTTGTCACAGTCACCGGTCTTCACCCCTGCCTTTGAGCAGCCATCCACTACCTTTCATGCCAGAGGTAGAGGCTCGTCCAGGGGTGCAAGCAGAGACGCCTCTCGTCGTCCCTCCAGAGGTAGAGGAGGAAAGGGAGCTAGCGGCCGAGGCAACAAGTCCTCGGGACACCAGAAGCAATGAAGTGCTTCCGGTGGGAGGAAGACTCCGCCAATTCCAGGATCGTTGGACCTTCGATCCTTGGGCACACAGCATCATCAAGAACGGTCTAGGCTGGAGTTGGGTGCAACCACCCCCAATCTTCCAGCGGTTCTTTCAACAATCGACCCCCATTCTGGAAGAATATGTTCTAGACCTCTTGAACAAGAAGGTGATAAGGAAGGTAAAGTCCACCAGGTTCCAAGGGAGACTGTTTTGCGTTCCCAAGAAGGACTCAGACAAGCTCAGAGTCATTCTGGACTTATCCCCCCTCAACAAGTTCATAGAGAACAACAAATTCAAGATGCTGACGCTTCAACAAATAAGGACCCTTCTGCCTCAAGGTTCCTACACGGTCTCTATAGACCTGGCGGATGCCTATTGGCACATTCCAATGAACCATCACGCTTCCTCCTACCTAGGATTTCGACTCCAAAGAAAAAGCTACGCCTTCCGGGCCATGCCATTCGGCCTCAATGTGGCCCCTCGGATCTTCACAAAGCTGGCGGATGCCATAGTACAACAGCTCCGCCTAAGAAACGTCCAGGTGATGGCCTACCTCGACGACTGGCTAGTCTGGGCTCCATCGCCCGAAGAGTGTACAAAGTCTTGCGACGAAGTTACCCAGTACCTAGAACACCTGGGATTCAAGATCAACGAGAAGAAATCTCGCCTCTCTCCGGCTCAGAAGTTTCAGTGGCTGGGAATCCACTGGAATCTTCAGTCACACCGCCTTTCCATCCCCCAGAAGAAAAGGAAGGAAATAGCAGGGTCTGTCAAGCGACTACTGAAATCCAAACGCATTTCAAGACGACAGCAGGAACGAGTTCTAGGCTCTCTACAATTCGCCTCAGTGACAAACCCAGTGCTTCGTGCACAGCTAAAGGATGCCGCGGGAGTCTGGAGACGATCGGCATCCATCGCTCGAAGAGACCTCAAGAGACGGCTTCCAAACAGACTTCGACGCCTCCTAAAGCCGTGGTCGGAAGCAATGGCCCTGAAAAGGTCCATTCCTCTCCAACACCCTCCTCCATCACTCAACATCCACACGGATGCCTCACTGGAGGGCTGGGGAGGTCACTCCCACCTGAAACAAGCTCAAGGGACCTGGTCTCCACTATTCAAGACGTTCCACATAAACATCTTGGAGGCCATGGCGGTCCTTCTTACTCTGAAGGAGCTATCCCCGCCGCCCTCGATCCACATCCGTCTAACCCTAGACAACTCGGTGGTAGTTCGTTGTCTCAATCGCCAAGGCTCAAGATCGCCCCAGATAAATCAGGTGCTTCTCCCAATCTTCCGTCTGGCGGAGAAGAAGAAGTGGCACCTGTCTGCAGTTCACCTACAAGGATTCCGCAACGTGACAGCGGATGCTCTATCTCGGACAAACCCGATAGAGTCGGAATGGTCTCTAGACGCAAGATCATTCTCCTTCATCTCTCATCAAGTCCCAGAACTTCAGATAGATCTCTTTGCAACGAGCGACAACAATCAACTTCCTCTGTACGTAGCCCCGTACGAGGACCCCAAAGCAGAAGCGGTGGACGCCATGTCACTGGACTGGAACAGATGGTCGAAGATATACCTGTTCCCTCCCACCAACCTTCTGTTGAAAGTCCTCTCCAAACTGAGAACCTTCAAAGGGACAGCGGCCCTAGTGGCTCCCAAGTGGCCCCGGAGCAACTGGTACCCCCTGGTCCTGGAGCTGCAGCCCAAGCTGATCCCTCTCCCGGGCCCAGTTCTCTCTCAACAAGTACAGAAGTCGACTGTCTTCGCTTCATCATCGAAAATCAAGGACCTTCATCTCATGATTTTCTCTCCCTTGCCGCAAAGAAGAGGTTTGGGATCTCGAAGAAAAGTCTAGACTTCCTAGAGGAATACAAGACCGAATCCACGAGACGGCAATATGAATCATCCTGGAGGAAATGGGTCTCCTTTGTTAAAGCAAAAAATCCTAAAGAAATCACCATTGATTTCTGTATGTCCTTCTTCATTCACCTTCATGGACAAGGATTAGCAGCCAATACGATTTCAACCTGCAAATCGGCTTTGACTAGACCAATTCTATATGCTTTCCAAATTGATCTGTCCAACGACATCTTTAACAAACTGCCGAAAGCATGTGCTCGCCTACGCCCAGCACCCCCTCCGAAACCGATCTCCTGGTCACTAGACAAGGTGCTCCATTTCGCCTCCAACTTGGACAATGATTCATGCCCCCTCAAGGATCTGACTCAGAAAGTTATATTTTTATTTGCTCTCGCCTCGGGAGCTCGAGTCAGCGAAATAGTGGCATTATCAAGAGAAGAGGGACACATCCTGTTTGCTGATTCAGGAGAAGTGACCCTCTCCCCTGATCCGACGTTTCTCGCCAAAAATGAATTACCCACCAAAAGATGGGGCCCTTGGAGAATATGCCCCCTGAAGGAGGATGTCTCTCTATGTCCAGTAGAGAGTCTCAAGGTCTATCTTCGCAGAACTTCGAACTTTGGTGGAGGCCAACTCTTCAAAGGAGAAACATCGGGCAGCGACCTGTCACTGAAACAATTAAGAGCGAAAATCACCTACTTCATTCGCAGAGCGGATCCGAACAGTACACCCGCTGGTCATGATCCTAGAAAAGTGGCATCTTCTCTGAACTTCTTTCAGAGCATGGACTTTGAGAGCCTTAAAAACTTTACGGGCTGGAAGTCCTCGCGAGTTTTCTTTAAACATTATGCGAAACAAGTGCACGAAATCAAACATTTTGTGGTAGCCGCAGGTAGTGTTATGAAACCTGCACCTAACTCTGCGTAGAACAGTGAGTTACTTGGGACTCTAACTCTTCGGGTGCCGTACGAGTAACGTTGTTATCGTTTTTGCTCTTCTCCCTAGTCTCTTTAGGGGAAGAAAGTAAACGTTTCTAGAGTGATCTAGTGTTTAGTCTCTTTCCAGCCACTGAATTATTTATCTTTCATTAGATTTTTCTGTTACATTGTAATTCTGTTTTCGCAATTACTAACTTTTGAGAAAGGATAGAATTGCGTGTTTCAGGTACAAACCACTTAAAGTTTCGAGTTCAGTGAAATAAGTGCAAACAGAAAATCAAAGTGATAAGTGATTAGCGCAAAGTGTGTCAGTGTTGTGCGTGAGGGTACTTCTGTGCGCGCCAGTCGTTCTCCCAGTCCGGGACCTCTTGCAAGCTCCCAAGCCCAGGGGAGAAGCAATGTCGAAGGACAAAAGGGTTCAGCAGGCCTTGATCGGCGCACAGAAGTATCCTCGGTGGTTGTGGGCGTGTCTTACCGAGACCGTCACTCCCACCCGCAGACGATTGAGCCCTTATTTTGCTCGTCTGCAGAAGAAATTTAGGGGAGAAAACGCTGGTCTCAGGTCTCAAGACCTCTTAAACATAAAGTCCAGACCTATGCCAGACGTACGAAGTTAGAGTTCAACAACCCGGATGCAGTCATTGGGTTAGCTCTGACTCTCCTCAGTCATCAGTTGAATGCACTCCGCCTAAGAGGAGTAAGGTTCTGCCGCAACAGATCTCTGCTGTTAAGGCTTTACCTCAGCAGACCTTAGTGTCTGCCGACCCCAAGTTGACTCTACTGCAGTCCATGCAGTCACAACTTTCGGTCTTGATGCGTGAGTGTCGGGCTGAGAGTGTTGCGCCTCCGCCTCCGCCTACACTCCCTCCGCCTGCGCTCGCTCCGCCTGCGCTCGCTCCGCCTGATCGCAGTACCACCTGCCAGGCGTACGATGTTGAGCCACGTTCTGAGTTGGCTGTTCCCAGTGGTGCTCAGCCTCCGCCTTCTTTAAGGCAACCTTTACAATGGGATCAGGAGGATTATACCTCTCTTCCTCCGCCTCCACTTGCTGCTCCACCAGTGATGCAACACTCGGTTGAGGTACAACAACCTCTCCCGTCCTTGAGTCAGTCTCCTCAGCTCTCGCTGCAGCGAGCTCAACCCTCCACAAGGCAAGCACCACTACACCTTAGCCTTGCGCCTCAGGAGCCTCAGCTTGCGAGACATTTACCTTGTTCTGCACAGCCTCTACCTCATCGCGCTCCGCTCACACCACAGGAACAGGAACTTGCTACTCCGCTTCCGCCAACCGCTCAGCAAGCGCAACCCTTGGGTTCAGCCACTCATGCCAGGAGTCAGCCTCCTCCACCCATGCGCCTACCTTCTGCTACTTCCTTTGATCAGCCTTTGCAGACTGAGCCTCAGGTGTTCCCTCAACAGAGTCTTGAAGAGGAAACCACAACTATTGTTGTTCCAGCTCGTTCTGACTCTGCTGTTCAGCATACCTTACCTCCATTTTCAAACCTTATGATAATGGAGGTTATTTGTATTACTTATAAAAATATATTTGTATTCCTTGCAATATATTTTTAACAATATCGCAGAATATGGCAAAAAATATGAATCATGAGTTATGAATGTAAGGTAAATATTATGTTGATATTTAAACCCCATGCAAGCATGCATAAAGCACTCTAGCACTGGTCATGGAATTTCTGAGAAATGTTAAACGCCATGCACACGCTCTGCTTACCTTACAGCATGCTCTACATACAGCATGCTCTGCTTACAGCATGCTCTGCATACTACATGCTCTGCATACAGCATGCTCTGCATTCAGCATGCTCTGCATACAACATGCTCTACATACAGCATGCTCTGCATACAGCATGCTCTGCATACAACATGCTCTGCATACAGCATGCTCTGCATTCAGCATGCTCTGCATACAACATGCTCTGCATACAGCATGCTCTGCATTCAGCATGCTCTGCATACAACATGCTCTGCATACCTTACCGCATGCTTCTCAGTCACACATCTTTGGTTGTTGCCAACTCACTAGACTGTCAAGCAGTTTCATAACGTTGCCTTCTAGTCTGCTGCTTTTGCACCAGTGAACCCTCACTGAGAGAACTTAGCTTTTCTAGGATATGGTCCCTGTAGATGAGAAAGTTCTTTTCTCCCTCCTTCTGATATTCCCTTGAGGACTCTGTCATTTGGAGGGAGCCTTTAGCTGCATAGCCTCCTATGGACTTTTATTTAAGCGTAACATGCTTCCAGGGAAGGTAATGGTTCCACTTCAGTCGCTATCCCGTCTGTTACCACACCTGCTCCCATAGACCTTGAGCTGTGTTGCAAGACATGCAGTCCAAGCTTAGTCCTTGTTAGAGGATTTTTTGTTTACGGAGTCAATGTGTCACGGGGAAGACGTTCAACAACCAACAGAAGTGACTTGTTGTGACGCAGTGCGGCAACCTCAGCAACCCGATAAGGAGTTGTCTGTACGACCCAGACAGTCTAGACAGATTCGGGTTGTCACTGTACTTCCTCGCTTGCCCATGATTGACAGTTCACAGACTGTGCAGCAGTACCATGATCTTGTGTCCGGCTCCGTCAGACGACTGGCTTTTAAGAGCTCCCACAAGTCGTCGCTGTCTGGAGATTTTCAAATGGACTATGGATCTGACCAAGGAACTGGGCCTCCTGGTCAATTTTGAGGAGTCTCAGCTCGTTCCATCCCAGACCATTGTCTCCTTGGGTATGGATCTTCAGAGTCGAGCTTTTCGGACTTTTCCGTCGGCCCCAAGGATCTTCCAAGCCCTAGAATGCATCCAGAGCATGCTGAGAAGGAACCGATGCTCAGTCAGGTAGTGGATGAGTCTAACAGGGACACTTTCATCGCTGGCCCTGTTCATCGTGTTAGGGAGACTCCACCTCCCCCCCCTTCAGTATCATCTAGCTGCTCACTGGATAAAGGACATGACGCTAGAGACGGTCTCAGTTCCTGTTTCCGAAGAGAGGAGGTCTTCTCTCGCGTGGTGTAAGAACAGCTTTCTTCTCAAGGAAGTCTACCTTTGGCTGTTCAGAAACACGACCGCCGTCTCCTCTCGGACGCATCAGACACGGGCTGGGGTGCGACTTTGGACGGACAAGAATGCTCGGGAACATGGAATCAGGAGCAAAGGACACTTCACATCAATTGCAAGGAGTTGTTGGCGGTTATTCTGGCCTTGATAAACTTCAAGTCCCTCCAGCTTAACAAAGTGGTGGAGGTGGACTCTGACAACACCACAGCCCTGGCTTACATCTTCAAGCAGGGAGGGACTCTTTCGTGGAAGTTGTTCTAGATCGCAAGGGACCTACTCATCTGGTCTAAAGATCGAAAGCTAACTGGTAACGAGGTTCATTCAGGGCGGTATGAATGTCATGGCAGATCACCTCAGACGGAAGGGTCAGGTCATCCCCACAGAGTGGACCCTTCTCAAGAATGTTTGCAACAGACTTTGGGCCCTGTGGGGTCAGCCAACCATAGATCTGTTCACTACCTCGATAACCTAGAGACTCCTGTTGTATTGTTCTCCAATTCCAGACCCAGCAGCAGTTCACGTGGATGCTTTTCTGCTGGATTGGTTCCATCTCGACCTGTATGCATTCCCGCCGTTCAAGATTGTCAACAGGGTACTTCAGAAGTTCTCCTCTCACAAAGGGACACGGCTGACGTTGGTTGGCTCCGCTCTGGTCCGCGAGAGAATGGTTCTTAGAGGTACTGTACTGCAATGGCTGGTCGACATTCCCAGGACTCTTCCTCTAGGAGTGAACCTTCTAAGTCTACCTCACGTAAAGAAGGTACACCCAATCCTCCACGCTCTTCGTCTGACTGCCTTCAGACTTTCGAAAGACTCTCAAGAGCTAGGGGCTTTTCGAAGGAGGCAGCCAGAGCGATTGCCAAAGCAAGGAGAACATCCACTCTCAGAATCTATCAGTCTCAAGGGGAAGTCTTCCGTAGCTGGTACAAGACCAATGCAGTTTCCTCAACCAGTACCACTGTAACCCAGATTGCTGACTTCCTGTTATATCTAAGGAAAGTAAGATCCCTTTCAGCTCCTACGATCAAGGGTTACAGAAGTATGTTGGCAGCGGTTTTCCGCCACAGAGGCTTGGATCTTTCCACCAACAAAGATCTACAGGACCTCCCTAGGTCTTTTGAGACCTCAAAGGAACGTCGGTTGTCCACTCCAGGCTGGAATCTAGACGTGGTCCTAAGGTTCCTTATGTCATCAAGATTTGAACCTCTCCAATCAGCCTCTTTTTAGGACCTCACATTAAAAACTCTTTTCCTCGTGTGCTTGACAACAGCTAAAAGAGTAAGTGAGATCCACGCCTTCAGCAGGATCATTGTTTTCACATCTGAAACGGCTACATGTTCCTTGCAGCTCGGTTTTTGCTAAACGAGCTTCCTTCACGTCCTTGGCCTAAGTCGTTCGAGATCCCAAGCCTGTCCAACTTGGTGGGGAATGATCTGAAGAGAGTACTTTGCCCAGTTAGAGCTCTTAAGTACTATCTAAAAAGGTCTTAACCTTTACAAGGACAATCAGAAGCCTTATAGTGTGCTATCAAGAAACCTTCTTTTCCAAGTTCTAAGAACTCAGTTTCTTACTATTCAGGCTTCTGATTAGAGAAACACATTCTCATCTGAAGGAAGAAGACCTTGCTTTGCTGAAGGTAAGGACACATGAAGTGGGAGCTGTGGCTACTTCAGTGGCCTTCAAACAGAACCATTCTCTGCAGAGTGTTATGGATGCAACCTATTGGAGAAGCAAGTCAGTGTTCGCATCATTCTATCTCAAAGATGTCCAGTCTCTTTACGAGTACTGCTACACCCTGGGACCATTCGTGGCAACGAATGCAGTAGTAGGCGAGGGCTCAGCCACTACATTCCCATAATCCCATAACCTTTTAACCTTTCTCTTGAATACTTTTTATGGGTTGTACGGTCGGCTAAGAAGCCTTCCACATCCTTGTTGATTTGGCGGGTGGTCAATTCTTTCTTGAGAAGCGCCGAGGTTAAAGGTTGTGATGAGGTCCTTTAGTATGGGTTGCAGCCCTGTATACTTTAGCACCTTTGAGTTGATTCAGCCTCCCAAGAGGAACGCTGCGCTCAGTAAGGAAGACGATCTTATTAAAGGCAGAGTAACGGTTCAAGTCGACTTCCTTACCAGGTACTTATTATTTCATTGTTATTGTGGATAACTGATTATATGAAATACGGGATACTTAGCTATCCTTTAGTCTTGTACACTGGTTTTTCACCCACCCCCCTGGGTGTGAATCAGCTACATGATTATCGGGTAAGTTTAATATTGAAAAATGTTATTTTTATTAGTAAAATAAATTTTTGAATATACTTACCCGATAATCATGATTTAATCGACCCTCCCTTCCTCCCCATAGAGAACCAGTGGACCGAGGAATAATTGAGGAGGTGTCAACAAGAAGTACTTGAGTACCTGGCCACAGGTGGCGCTGGTAAGTACACCCCCTTCTAGTATTGTGATAGCTGGCGTATCCCTCCATAGAATTCTGTCGGGCAACGGAGTTGACAGCTACATGATTATCGGGTAAGTATATTCAAAAATTTATTTTACTAATAAAAATAACATTTTTTTTATACTGCTTTAATATTCTAACATTTTAATATTTGTGCCTGTTTTAGTTTAGGGTATTGTAGTACATGCATTAAGTGTTCTGTACATTAAAGGGTAGTTTGTTAACAGTACTACGTAAAGGGAAGGTTTTAAAAGTCTGAATATACATGTTAGATAAATACGTAAATATGGTGTCCCTACTTCGCGGATTTTCAGCTATCGCGGTCGGGTCTGGAACCTATCAGCCGCGATAAACGAGGGTTCACTATACATCTCCTTCCGGCTATGAGAAACAATAAAGCGACTAAATTCAATCTCGGAAAAATCCCGAAGAGCCTACTGACGCACACATTAATGAAATCAAGAGAGGATGGTGTCACTAGCCTTCCAGAAGAACATGTCAGTGGCGCAAGAGTTGAAGCTGGGTGATTGAAAATGTTAGACAACCTTTACAGCCCACTACCTGAGGAAATATACCCAGTAATCATTTGACATGTTCTCAATAGGTTCTGTGGTAGCGGCTCAATAGGTAGTGTAGCATACCTAGCTCCCTCACAGGATAAGAAGCATCTTGTATGAGATAGTGGATGCAACAATTTTTACCATTCCCTTGAAGTACCATGGTCACATCATTATTTGCTGCAATGAATTTTTAAGCAGGTAAGCTACCATACCGTGCTACTATTCAGTTGTGTAGATAGGAGCAAGTCCCCTCCATTATTATTATTATACTGTAATTATTACAGACTAGGCTATAAACCTAGTTGGAAAAGCAGGATGTAAAGTCATACATCTTATTAGCTATGCATTTCAGAAAGTATCTTAAATGTCTTAAGTTCAACCGTGACCTTCTGTGTAAAACAGAAACCTAGACTATCACCTGCGAATATTTTCTCAGTTTGATAGGAGGTGGAGTGTTCGACATCCTGGGATTTTAAACCTGCCAGTTTGGTTAGAGGAACTTCCTCCCTCCTCAGGGTAAGTCTCCTATTAAAGAGTGAGGGTTTGTATCCATGTAGAAACAAAAAAAAAAATTCTTTTAAAAAGTAATTTATATTTTTCAATATTAAACTTACCCGATAATCATGTAGCTGTCAACTCCGTTGCCCGACAGAATTCTATGGAGGGATACGCCAGCTATCACAATACTAGAAGGGGGTGTACTTACCAGCGCCACCTGTGGCCAGGTACTCAAGTACTTCTTGTTGACACCTCCTCAATTATTCCTCTGTCGTGCTTCCGGCAAGACGTTCTGGGATACGCTTATGATCTTCGAGTTTGTTCACGGCTAATTGGTGAAGTATTCTCTCAGATTTCGGCTGTCGCTTTACTGGAAACCTTCTTATATTAGCTAGATAGCTTTTATATAGTCCTGATTAACGGTTAACGTTCTTTTGCTTGATTTTGGAAACCCCTTTGGCTAACTCTTTGGATTCAAGATGTCTGACATTTCGCAAGCCCCCTCCCATAGACGATGTAGGTCTTGCAATAGGCGTATTCCGAAGGCCTCGGTAGATCCTCACACCGCTTGTTCTGACTGTAGGGACAGGCCCTGTCAGTTAGAAAATCGATGTGAGGAATGCGCCGGACTTTCGGAACTGGAATTTGTCCGTCTTTTGAAATATTCATCTAAGTTAGAGAGAGGTAGAGTTAGGAGGAGTTCTTCTCACTCTTCACTTTTTTCCTCACCTCATGATCCCCTACCTTTTCCTACCCCTGTAGTGGCTACCCCCGAACCTACTGTTTGCCCTCCGCCTGATATGTCTGTTGTTTTGCGTGCTATTCAGGCCTTAGGCGATAAAGTAGAGTCAGTGGTAAGTGATCATAAGTCTCTGATGGCCGAAGTCAAGGAACTTAAGGTCAAGAGTGCAGTGGGTGGAATTAGTGCCAGTGCTGTGACGAGTGCTAGTGTCAGTGCAGTGCCAAGTGCTAGTGTCAGTGCCAGTGTGGTGCGTGAGGATACTTCTGTGCGAGCCAGTCGTCCTCCCAGTCCGGGACCTCTTGCAAGCTCCCAAGCCCAGGGGAGAAGCAATGTCGAAGGGCATAAGGGTTCGGCAGGCCTTGTTAGGCGCACAGAAGTATCCTCGGTGGTTGCGGGCGTGTCTTCCAAAGACCGTCACTCCCACCTGCATACGATTGAGCCCGTCTTTTTCTCGTCCGCTGATCATCTGTCAGGGAAGAAACGTTGGTCTCAGGTCTCGAGACCACTTAAACGCAGAGTCCAGTCCGCGAGTGCTCAGCCAGGTTGCAGTCATTGGCTCAGCTCTGACTCGCCGCAGTCATCTGTCGACTGCACTCCGCCCAAGAGGAGTAAGGTTCTGCCACAACAGAGCTCGACTGTTAAGGCTTTACCTCAGCCTACTGTAGTTTCTGCCGACCCTAAGTGGACTCTACTACAGTCCATGCAAGCACAGCTTTCGGACTTGATGCGTGAGTGTCGGGCTGAGAGTGTTGCGCCTCCGCCTCCGCCTACACTCCCTCCGCCTGCGCTCGCTCCGCCTGCGCTCGCTCCGCCTGCGCTCGCTCCGCCTGCGCTTGCTCCGCCTGATCGCAGTACCACCTGCCAGGCGTACGATGTTGAGCCACGGTCTGAGTTTGCTGTTCCCAGTGGTGTTCAGCCTCCGCCTTCTTTAAGGCAACCTTTATTATGGGATCAGGAGGATTATACCTCTCTTCCTCCGCCTCCCCTTGCTGCTCCACCAGTGGTGCAACACTCGGTTGAGGTACAACTACCTCTCCCGTCCATGAGTCAGTCTCCTCAGCTCTCGCTGCAGCGAGCTCAACCATCCATAAGGCAAGCTCCACTACACCTTGGCCTTGCGCCTCAGGAGCCTCAGCTTGCGAGACATTTACCTTGTTCTGCGCAGCCTCAACCTCATCACGCTCCGCTCACACCACAGGAACAGGAACTTGCTACTCCGCTTCCACCAACCGCTCAGCAAGCGCAACCCTTGGGTTCAACCACTCATGCTAGGAGTCAGCCTCCTCCACCCATGCGCCTTCCTTCTGCTTCGTCTTTTATTCAGCCTTTGCAGTCTGAGCCTCAGGTTCTCCCTCAACAGTTACTTGAAGAGGAAACCACTAATATTGTTCCTACTCGTTCTGACTCTGCTGTTCAGCATTCTTGTCCGATATCTTCGCTACACTCTGGTGATGAGGCGTCTGATGATGAGGAGGCACACCTGGATCCCTCGTCAGACGTGGATGAATCCAAGCCTTCTCCACAGTCTATTGACTTTCGTAAGGTCTTGGCTCTGCTTAGGGAGGTTTACCCAGACCACTTTGTCTCTGCTATTCCCGCTCTCCGCCATCTGAGTTTTCGCTGGGCATACAACAAGCTAAGTCCTCCTATACTAAGCTAGTCCTAGCAAGGTCCTCTAAGAGAGCATTAAGGATCTTAGGGGAGTGGCTGCAGACTAAGCAACACCTTGGCAAAACTTCTTTCATGTTCCCGCCGACTAAGCTCACTTCGAAAGCGAGCGTTTGGTATGCCACAGGAGAAGCACCAGGCTTGGGAGTACCTGCCTCTGCCCAGGCTGACTTCTCAAGTCTGGTAGACTCGCCTCGGAGAACTGCAATGAGGCGCTCTAAGGTTTGCTGGACCTTCTCAGACCTTGATCACTTACTGAAAGGACTGTTTAGAGCATTTGAGATGTTCAACTTTCTTGACTGGTGGCTGGGGGCCCTCAGCAAGAAGACCTCTCCTGCGGACAAGGATTCTGCCATGCTATTAATGTCCTGCATGGATAAGGCCATTAGGGATGGATCTGGTGAGCTTGCGTCGATGTTTGTATCAGGGGTTTTGAAGAAAAGGGAACAGCTGTGTACCTTCCTTTCCTCCAGCATTACACCTTGCCAAAGGTCACAACTCCTTTTTGCTCCGCTCTCGAAGTTCCTCTTCCCCGAAGAGCTGGTTAAGGACTTGTCTGCTGCCCTGATACAAAAGGACACACACGATCTTGTAGCCTCATCG
The DNA here is from genome assembly GCF_036898095.1 of Palaemon carinicauda. Taxonomy (NCBI): domain Eukaryota; kingdom Metazoa; phylum Arthropoda; class Malacostraca; order Decapoda; family Palaemonidae; genus Palaemon; species Palaemon carinicauda. The sequence continues at coordinate 28,399,483 of NC_090761.1, forward strand.
GCTCGTAAGTCTAAGGTTGCTACCTCAGTCCCCAAGACTTATCGCTCCCCAGTGGCTGATACCCCTGCTACGAGGTTCATACCGCCCTTTCGTGGTAGAGCCCCCAGCCGAGGAAGCTCCCGTCCAGACTCTTACAGGAGCAAGTCCAGGAAAGGCTCCAGGACATCTAAAGGAAAAAACTGACTCTCCGCATCTCCAGACAGCAGTAGGAGCCAGACTCAAGATCTTCTGGCGAGCCTGGGAGAAGAGAGGTGCAGACGCCCAGTCTGTCAGTTGGCTGAGGAACGGTTACAGGATTCCATTCTGCCTCAAACCACCTCTGACCACATCGCCCATCAACCTCTCTCCCAACTACAAAGAAGAGGACAAGAGGCTAGCATTGCACCAGGAGGTGTCGCTACTTGTGCAGAAGAAGGCAGTGGTTATAGTCCGGGACCATCAATCCCCGGGCTTCTACAACCGTCTCTTTCTTGTGGCCAAGAAGACAGGAGGTTGGAGACCGGTGCTGGACGTCAGCGCGCTCAACGCGTATGTCACCAAGCAGACGTTCACGATGGAGACGACGAAGTCGGTCTTAGCAGCGGTCAGGCAGGAGGACTGGATGGTCTCGTTGGACTTGAAAGATGCCTACTTTCACGTTCCTATTCATCCAGACTCCCAACCTTTCCTGAGATTCGTTTTTGGAAAGGTTGTCTACTAATTCCAAGCCCTGTGTTTTGGCCTAAGCACAGCTCCTATGGTCTTTACTCATCTGATGAGGAATATAGCAAAATTCCTACACTTATCAGACATCAGAGCCTCCCTCTACTTAGACGACTGGCTGTTGAGAGCCTCCACGAGTCGTCGCTGTCTGGAGAATCTCAATTGGACTTTAGACTTAATCAGAGAACTGGGTCTATTAGTCAACATAGAAAAGTCTCAACTCATTCCCTCCCAATCCATTGTGTACCTGGGAATGGAGATTCGGAGTCAGGATTTTCGGGCTTTTCCATCGGCTCCCAGGATAAGCCAAGCCCTAGAGTGCATCATGAGCATGCTGAAGAGGAGCAGTTGCTCGGTGAGACAGTGGATGAGTCTCACAGGGACCCTTTCATCACTGGCCCTGTTCGTCGAGCTAGGGAGACTCCACCTCCGCCCTCTTCAATTCCATCTTGCAGCTCATTGGGACAAGGGTTCGACTCTCGAAGCAGTCTCTATCCCAATCACCCAAGAGATGAAGACCACTCTCCTGTGGTGGAAGCACAACCTCCTTCTCAGGGAGGGTCTATCGTTGGCTATTCAGACCCCCAATCTTCATCTCTTCTCAGATGCATCGGACTCGGGCTGGGGTGCGACCTTGAACGGACGGGAATGCTCGGGAACGTGGAACGAAGAACAGGGATTACTCCACATCAACTGCAAGGAGCTACTAGCAGTTCATTTAGCCCTGTTGAACTTCAAGTCCCTCCTGCTAGGCAAAGTGGTGGAGGTGAACTCAGACAATACCACAGCCTTGGCTTACATCTCCAAGCAAGGAGGGACCCATTCGAGGAGCCTATACGAGATCGCAAGGGACCTCCTCATTTGGTCAAGAGGTCTAAACCTCACTCTGGTCACGAGGTTCATTCAGGGCGATATGAACGTCTCAGCAGATCGCCTAAGCAGAAGGAATCAGGTCATTCCCACGGAATGGACCCTCCACAAGAGTGTGTGCAACAGACTTTGGACCTTGTGGGGTCAACCTACCATAGATCTGTTTGCCACCTCCATAACCAAGAGACTTCCGCTGTACTGTTCCCCTGTTCCAGACCCTGCAGCAGTTCATGTGGATGCTTTTCTACTGAACTGGTCCCATCTCGACCTGTACGCATTCCCACCGTTCAAGATAATAAACAAAGTTCTGCAGAAATTCATCTCGCACGAAGGGACACGGCTGACGCTGGTTGCTCCCCTTTGGCCTGCAAGAGAATGGTTCACAGAGGTACTTCAATGGCTAGTCGACATCCCCAGGACTCTACCTCTAAGAGTGGACCTTCTACGTCAACCTCACGTAGACAGGTTGCACCCAAACCTCCACGCTCTTCGGCTGACTGCCTTCAGACTGTCGAAAGATTCGCTAGAGCTAGAGGCTTTTCGAAGGAGGCAGCCAGTGCGATTGCCAGAGCGAGAAGGGTTTCCACTCGTAGAGTCTACCAGTCTAAGTGGGAGGTCTTCCGAAGCTGGTGTAGAGCCAATTCAATATCCTCTACCAATACCTCTGTGACCCAAATAGCTGACTTCCTTCTACATCTTAGGAATGAGAGATCCCTTTCAGCCCCTACGATTAAAGGGTATAGGAGTATGTTGGCTTCAGTTCTCCGCCACAGAGGTTTGGACCTTTCTTCCAACAAGGACCTTCAAGACATTCTTAAGTCTTTTGAGACGTCTAAAGAGCGTCGTCTATCCACTCCAGGCTGGAACCTAGACGTAGTCTTAAGGTTCCTTATGTCACCTAGGTTCGAACCTCTCCAGTCAGCTTCCTTCAAGGACCTTACCCTCAAGACTCTTTTTCTCGTCTGCCTTGCAACAGCTAAGAGAGTCAGTGAGGTTCATGCCTTCAGCAAGAACATTGGTTTCACGACCGAATCTGCAACATGTTCTTTTCAGCTCGGATTCCTAGCAAAGAACGAACTTCCTTCTCGTCCTTGGCCTAGATCGTTTGAAATACCTAGCCTCTCCAACATGGTAGGTAACGAACTAGAGAGAGTTCTTTGCCCTGTCAGAGCTCTCAAATTTTATCTTAAGAGTTCTAAACCTCTTCGAGGACAGTCAGAAGCCTTATGGTGTGCCATCAAGAAACCTTCGAGGCCCATGTCCAAGAATGGGGTTTCGTATTATATAAGGCTTCTGATTAGAGAAGCCCACTCTCACTTAAAGGAGGAAGACCTTGCATTGCTGAAGGTAAGGACCCACGAAGTAAGAGCCGTAGCTACTTCGATGGCCTTTAATAAAAACCGTTCTCTGCAGAGCATAATGGATGCAACCTATTGGAGGAGCAAGTCAGTGTTTGCATCATTTTATCTTAAAGATGTCCAGTCTCTTTACGAGAACTGCTACACCCTGGGACCATTCGTAGCAGCGAGTGCAGTAGTAGGTGAGGGCTCAGCCACTACATTCCCTTAATCCCATAACCTTTTTTAACCTTTCTCTTGAATGCTTTTATTGTTGTTTTTATGGTTGTTACGGTAGGCTAAGAAGCCTTCCGCATCCTTTTGATTTGGCGGGTGGTCTATTCATTCTTGAGAAGCGCCTGGGTTAGAGGTTTTGTAGAGGTCCTTTAGTAGGGGTTGCAACCCCATATACTTTGGCACCTTTGGGTTGATTCAGCCTCCAAGAGGAACGCTGCGCTCAGTAAGGAAGACGAACTTAAAAAAGAGGCAGAGTAACGGTTCAATTCGACTTCCTTACCAGGTACTTATTATTTCATTGTTATTTGAGATAACTGTTATATGAAATATGGGATACTTAGCTATCCTTTAATCTTGTACACTGGTTTTCACCCACCCCCCTGGGTGTGAATCAGCTACATGATTATCGGGTAAGTTTAATATTGAAAAATGTTATTTTTATTAGTAAAATAAATTTTTGAATATACTTACCCGATAATCATGATTTAATCGACCCTCCCTTCCTCCCCATAGAGAACCAGTGGACCGAGGAATAATTGAGGAGGTGTCAACAAGAAGTACTTGAGTACCTGGCCACAGGTGGCGCTGGTAAGTACACCCCCTTCTAGTATTGTGATAGCTGGCGTATCCCTCCATAGAATTCTGTCGGGCAACGGAGTTGACAGCTACATGATTATCGGGTAAGTATATTCAAAAATTTATTTTACTAATAAAAATAACATTTTTCTTAACTACATAAACCTGTATCCTTTCAGTTACACTTACGACCTAAACCACACCGCAATTCCTTAGGGAAGGTCCAAATGGCTTACCTGTGTACTGGCCGGGATGGAGGATTCCCTACCAGTAACTACAGACATCTCTATAATTTATAACAGCAGTGTCCAGCTTTGCTGAAATTATACTCCTATTAAAGGCCTCAAATTTGAATATTTTGGAAAAATACAAATTATATTTTGGGGATTAAGGTGCTGTGTGGTCTCCAAGATTTTCCTGTTAAAGACTAGAACAGGGAATCCAATGCAACATAAATACCAAACAAATAATGTTTTCGCTGCTCTAAGGGCAGTGTATCAATGGGCAAGGCATGGTCTTGGTGTGTATAAGGGAGACCTCGTAAATTCAGGATCACTGAACTTGGCACAATACATCAGTAACTGAAAGTTGGCTGTTATGAGTGATGTCATGTACGGCATACCAGAAAGGACTCACTAGCGACACTGTGTCACAACAAACCCTCAACCACATTCAGTCTTCTGTCATTAAAAGATACGCAATGCATCTTGTATGATCATCACTTCAAGAACATTATTAGGATAAGTACCTATCGTCAGGTATTTTTCTTCCTTCTTTCCTTACATGCTTATTAAGCATATATTGATAGTAGCCTACTAGCAGCGAGTAATTGTTATTGTTTGTTTCTTGCCCTCTAAACATATGTTCATATGTTTCTTATAAATTTGTATTTAATTTAACTGTCCTATACATTTTTCAATTATTTAATTGTTACAAATACAAAGTAAGTTTAAATTTGGGTATCTACAGTACAACATGGTTAGGCTACCATAACCTCATTGGAGGCTGTCTAGCCAGTGAAGGGTAAGTGTTATAATGTTTAAATGTACTGTAGTACTGTATGTTTTAGCTCAATGTTAGCAAATCCAGACTGAGTATTTATTAGCCTATCAGTTATAACCTTGGTAAGGTTAGTATTGAAGCAGAATTAGTCTGCTTATTCAGCCGTATCCCAGCAGTACCTTAAAACATATTTTAGACTGTATTCCCACATACTGTACACGAATGTGTTGGAATACTTAATATTGTACTTTAAAAAATTGTGTGTGATCATGAGAAAGGGGTTCTGATCAGTCAGTCAGCTGTTCTTACAGGTAGTTGTCCTTCCATATTCATCTGATATGAGTATTGGAGGAGAAGTGTTATTACAGAATCATATATCATGTGAATCTCTCTATTTCAAGTGCAGTAGGTTCACTTTGGATGTTCATGTTGGGACCAGTCAATTGGGGGGCCATTTCCCTATGGTCCCATATCACTTTCGGACAACCCTTGTTCAACCTGGAGTAGGCCATAGAATCCTTACAAGTGATGGCTATAGAGGGATTCCAGATGGCCTCTTTGGTGCTAGCAAAGCAAGTGTAAAAGTCCTTGTAGAACTTTGTTAGGTAAAGGAACTGTTGCACAGAGATCTAATGTGCAACAGCTCTTCCGCCAAACCCTTAAGGACAAACCAATGTCAATGCAGAGGCTATGGCTATGTCACTTTCAGAGAATGGAGGAGAGGTTTTAAGCCTTTATTTAAAAGAAGCTCTTGTTCATGGTCCATAGTCTATAAGATCCAGCAGCAGGTTTAAGAAACCTCCCACTGAGAGACCAACTCCCATTGGTGCCGTTATAGTATGTGGCCTACCTTTTTGGATCTGTTATAGTATGTGGCCTACCCGGTTTGAATGTGTCCTACCTAAGCCTGTTTGAATGTGTCCTACCTTAGGAAGAGTTTGTATATATATGTAATGAAATCAATTATTTTTCACAATTGTTTAATATCTAACAATACAATTTTAAAAGAACAGTTTCCTTGCCTACGAGTATGGCGGGAGAAGCTAACTTAAAAAACCCACCTAACCTATGCTAAAAGCCGTGTCCTTACCTACGAGTACGACGGGAGAAGCTAACTTAAAAAACCCACCTAACCTATGCTAAAAGCCGTGTCCTTACCCGGGCCCGGACCCCCCCCTTACACAACATTGACATTAACTACATAGTTAAATACTGAAATCCATGTGTACTTACATGATCAATATTCGTAATAACAGTATGTAGGCCACATACTATATCAGAGACAAAATTCCGTAGGCCACACTCGAAAGGTAGGCCACATACTATAACGGCACCCCCCCATTTCCTATATCAAGCCTTGTCCCACACCGAGGTTTTCTTTGAGAGGAAGGAGGACAGTATGTTACCCCTCCATAGGTGAGGCTTTGTCCCAGAGCCAGCTAAACTTTGGTTATAGAGCAAGAGGAGTTTATTGGAGATCAAGGTAAACAAGGTAGCTAGTAACCCAACAGAAGCAAAGGATCTCATCAATGAGGAGCTTCAGGTTGAGGTATCATCTCCATCATTTTCGGTTATGTTGGCCCTTTTCTCGGTGGACACGTCTCAATTAGTCTTGACTCCTTCATAAGTTATAAGTTCAGAAAGGAGTCAGAGAAGGTGCAGATTTCTAGCTTCCAGGCCAGGCTATTCAGCTTAAAGAAAAAAAACTCCCCAGAGAGAAGTGATCCTCGACCTGTCTCTTCTCAATCAACACTTCTGGTGAGTTCCATTCAATATGACAACTGGCCAGCACATCTGCCAATTACTAAACCAAGAGGTTTGGACCCATACTATAGATCTAAAAGAATCCCATTGGCACGTCCCTATTGTTCCCCCACTTCCGACCTTAACTTGGGTTTTGGCTCAAGAGGGGGGGCATAGATTCAAAGTACTGTAATACCACTCGGTCTCAACATCACCCCAAGAATCTTTACAAAGCTAATAAGGTGGTGATCAAACTACTAAGGTTACAGGTACTGTAGTTCAGATCATAAATTATTTAGACGATTAGCTGATTTTGGCATAGAAAAATGAATTATGCCTCAAATACACAATCAAGTTCTTCAGGACAACGGGTTTTAGAACAACTTTGTAAAGTCTAGGCTAATTCCAGAAGGATATTCAGTGGGGGTTACGTTGCCAATAGATTATGATGAAACCCACACTATCATAACAAAACATCAGTGTTGAGACACTTCTCTGCCACAAGGCAACTGAAGATTTTGGCTCTTTTTCAGTTTGCCTAGATAAATGAAAGACCACCATTGGGTGTGAAGAATGGGGATCAAAATAGGTTTTCAGGACAGTCAGACTTGGACACTCAGTCATTGCAAAAGAATTCTCAGGTCACGAATGATGCCAATTGCTTGATTAGGTCAGTCCCATTGGTCCCTCCCTTGGTTACCATGATAATTCAGCATCCATGTTGGGCTGGGGAGGTCATTCAGGAGAACTGTGTGTTCAGGAATGGTCCCTTCAGTATGAAGCTTTTCACATGAATGTGTTGAAACTGATGGCGGTGGTCATGATATTAAAGTGAATTTGTCCACAAAGGAAATGGCATACTGTATAAGATCTTCATAAACAAACAAGTGGTGGTCTGTTGCCTCAGAAAGTGGGATTCTGCTCGAGAAATCTCATTTTAGTGACCCCTAAGGAGAGTAACATGATCATCTCACTATTCCATCTATCGTGTTCACTCAGCGTAATAGAGGCTGCCCTATCCAGGTAGACACTCTTGCATACAGAATGAACACTGAAACAGAGTTCTTTTTAGGTAGTGTCGGAGCTAGTTCTGGATCTCCAACTATACCTGTTCACTGCTACAAACTTCCACTATATGTATTTCTGATTGTGAACTCTCACGCAGTGGCAAGAGATGCTCTGGTTTAAATGGGAACAAATGGTTGTTGATCTGGCTGTTCCTTCAAAGAGTTTGTTTTTGTAGGCTTTGAATATCCTTCAAGGATTTTCAGGGACATCTGTACTATAGAACTATACTATAGAACTACATTGGCCCAACAGCCTGAGGTATCCACTACCTCAGCATATGAGACCAAAATACTCAAGCTTTGGTTTGCACAGCTGGACTAGAAAGCAGGAACAAACTACTTTAGTTCCTCCTTTCTGATCCAGAACCTTCACATTTGGGTTTACTCTCCTGTATTTTCAAAAGTTTTCTCAGCTCACAATTTGACTTTTTGATGAGTTGCAAGAGCTCTTCATCCACAATACAATACCATTCGGTGTGGAAGATGTAGGTGGTATTTCTGCGGAGTCAGTCACCCTGTCATAATCCCATGCTTGTTGGCTTCATTTCTGGCCCACCCCATTGAGGAGAGAAAGCCAGAGCCACCAGCTATATGGTCATAAGAATTTGTTTTAGCAAATCATCTCAAGCTTAACTCTCTGATGTGGATCTAAACTCGAATATGTTTCATAAGATCACCCAGTCTTTTAGACCATTGCCATCCACTCCTGTGGTTTCTTGGTCTTTGAATTGGATTCTTGGGTTTTGGGTTGGGTTGGATAACTCCAACATTTCTCTTAAGAACCATTACAAAATACTACCATTAGTTCATTAATGCACAATTTCAAAAGTCCTGATTCCAGGACTCCTTTTTTTTACCAAAACAAAACCTCGGCAGGGTCGGGACCCACTTTATTTCTCGGCTCTTTAGTCCGAAAATAGCACCTTCTGTCAGGGATCGACCTTAAAATTATATTTACAGATATTCACTTCTTCAGAAGGTAGCCCATTTTAAAAAACACCCAGATCGATAAGTCCCTTTCAACAGAGGATATCCATATCTTGATGACTCCTTTTTTAAAAAGCTGATCTTGTCTCCATCCCTATAAACCTTGATGAGAGTAAAGTTGCTTTACAATAGCATTCTTTGCTAAAAGGCAATTTCAGGTCACAGTTTTATGGGTTGGTCTAGACATAGGGTGTTAATAAACACTACCTGAAATAAATCCCAACAGTACAACATGCATGCGTAGCACTTAGGTCTTTCAGAACCCTTGAAGGGGTAGCCCAGAAGAAAGGGCCAAATCATCAGGCCCCTTTAGGCAGACAGTATTCTTTGGTCACTCTTGGTAGGAAAAAATAAGACTTGTTAGTTTCTTTTCTTACTATTGGGAACATGCACAGTTGTAGATTGGGCTTGGTGGCAGACAGTTTTCCTAGAATGGGCAACAGTCTATTGTACTTATTGATATTCTGGAACTAAACCCTTGGAGACTTCACCTCACTTTAACACCAAAAATAGCTTGGATAAATGAGAATCTTATTTTTATGGAGGTGCTGTGTGATTACCAAATCCATCACTCATCCCTAGCCTTGAGCAGGATGTTGGAGTGTTGTTATATACCTTTGACATTGGTGTTCGGGGGGTTTGTTGGGACATATGTTTGCTGGCAAGGACTGGAATGACTATTTTTTTTTGGGGTAGCCGTGCATGACGTCACTCATAACAGACTATTTTCAGCTACTGAGGTGCTGTGACAAGATCAATGAGCCTGAACTTACAAGGTCTTCCCTATACTCACTGAGTTCCTGCATTGACACACTGGCTCTAGAGCAGGGGAGAAAATTTTTCTTTGCTATTTATGTCGTACTGCACTTTCTGTTGCAGCTTTTATCAGGAAAGTCCTTGGACACCACACAGCACCTCCCCAAAAGTAAGTTCTTTCTTTGTCAAAACTCTTTAAACATGTGATATTTGAACTGTTGCTATATTTCCTTATAAACATTTATTTTTAAATATTTAACTTAGCCGGTGAATATATAATAGCTGCTGCTCAGCGGCTCGACAGAAAACACACTCAAAAACTCGCGAGCGATCGCTATGAAGGTTGCGGGTGTGCCCACCAGCGCCAACTATCGGCCAGATACCACTCCTGCATGTAAACAAACCCTTCAATTCTTCTCTGTCGACCTTGACGACAAGACGTATCAATACTCGCTGTATAACCTGGAGTTTTCTCAACATATTTGGTGAAGTACTTCATTTTGGTTTGAGCTTTCGCAGTGCAGGTGTTTTTCCTCAACTTAAACTCTTGAACTCTTTATTGAACAGATTTAATTGTTGATGACTTGGATTGTGTTTTGGACTTTCTTTGACTAATTCAAAATGGCTGACCCTTCACAAGTACCTAGATTTCGTAAGTGTAATGCTAGGGACTGTAATAGGCGTCTTCCAAAGGCATCTCTCGACCCACATACTGTTTGTTCCAATTGTCGGGGTAAAACCTGTCAATTGGGAGATCGGTGTGAGGAATGCGTGGGCCTTTCGGAATTCGATTGGCTCGAATACGATAAGTATGCACGTAGGCTAGAGAGAGATAGGGTAAGGAGGAGTTCCTCTAGGTCAGTAGATTTTTCCTCTCCACATGCCCCTGAACCTAATCCTTCCCCTGTAGTGGTTGTACCTAACCCCCCTTCTGGCACTCAGGAACCATCTATGCAAGACATGTTACGTGCTATTCATGCCTTGGGGGAAAGAGTTGAAGCGTTAGCAACTGATCGTAATCAACTCATGGCTGACGTTAAAGAGCTTAAGTGTCAGAGTGCCACAGCGGAAAATAGTGGGAAAGTGATTAGTGCGCAAAGTGTTGTGAACAGTGTTGCGACCGAGGGTTCGTCTGTTCGTGCCTGTCGTTCACCTAGTCCGAGACCTCTTGCAAGCTCCCAAGCCCAGGGGAGAAGTAATGTCGTACGACTTATGGGTTCGAGAGGCCTTGATCAGCGAACAGACGTTCCCTCTATGGTATCAGGCGTATCTCACTAAGATCGCCCCTACCATAAGACGAGAGAGCCCATTTTCTCCTCGTCTTCCGAAGGCTTTTCGCATAAGAAACCGTGGAGCAAGGTTTCTAGACCCCTTAAGCGAAAGTCGGTCCCTTCAGGACAGGTCCAGCGTCCTGGATGTAGTCATTGGGACAGTTCTGACCCATTGCAGTCATCGGATGACTGCTCGCCGCCTAAGCAGCAACGTTACACAGGCTCAGAAAGTCTTGGTGTAGGCAAGGTTGTGCCGTCTCAGACGTTAACCCCGTCGTTTACCGCACCCATTCCCGTGGACCCTAAATGGGTTATACTGCAGGACATGCAGACTAAGCTCGCCTCCCTTATGGAAGACTATTCTGCCGATAAGGTTCCCGTTGAGCCTAGCCGTTTATCTCATCGAGATCCTGGCCTTCAGCCGCCCAAACGAACCTTTGTGCGTCCTGTTGACGTTGGCGTAGCCAAGTCACGTCAGTCACGTTATGTAGAGCCTCACTCGATGCGGTCTCGTGTGGATTTTCAGCCTCATTTGGACGTTAGGCCACTTACTAATGCTCCTGTTGACGTTCAGGACGTTCGCCAACCATCGGAGTTGACTTGTTTTGACGCTGAGCGTCAACCACCACAGTCTAGAGTTGTTTTGACTGCTCAGACTAGGCAGTCAAAACAGTCTCGAGTGGACGCCGTGCGTCCTCACGCACCTGTTGTTGTTGACAGTTCACAGACTGTCAAGCAGTTACATGACGTTGCGTCCTGGTCCGCTACTAATGCACCAGTGCGTGTGGACGCTGCGTGCCAAGCATTGCCAACCCCTTTGCTTGTTTCTCAGCAGTTGTCAGATGAGGATCCTTCAGATGAGGATCCTTCAGATGAGGACGTTGCTGACCCTCAGCCTGAGGATCATCCTTCAGATGTAGACGAACCCAGAACAGTTCCTCCATCAATGGACTTTAAGAAAGTCATGTTAATTTTTAAGGAGTTGTTTCCCGATCACTTCGTCGCTGTTGCTCCTCGTTCACCGCCGTCTGAGTTTGTTCTAGGCGTACCTGCTGACATGCCAGCCTTTACAAAACTTGTGCTCTCTCGCTCATCCAAGAGAGCTTTACGGCTTTTAGGCGACTGGTTGGAAACCAAGAGGAGTTTGGGGAAGACGGCCTTTGCCTTCCCTCCATCTAAACTCTCGTCTAGATCGAGCGTCTGGTATGCCACGGGAGAAGTTCTCGGCTTGGGAGTCCCTGCCTCTGCCCAGGGCGACTTCTCAAGCCTTGTAGACTCTCCCCGCCGCCTAGCCATGAGACGCTTGAAGATTAGTTGGTCCTCCTCGGACCTTGACCATCTGCTGAAAGGCATTTATAGAGCCTTTGAAGTTTTCAACTTCCTTGACTGGTGTTTGGGAGCCTTAAGTAGGAAAATCTCATCGGCTGATAGAGATGTCTCCGTACTTATTATGTCCTGTATGGATAAAGCCATCCGCGATGGTTCCAATGAGCTCTCCTCCTCTTTTACGTCGGGAGTCCTAAAGAAGCGAGAGTCCCTTTGCTTTTTTCTGTCGGCAGGAGTTACTCCCTGTCAAAGATCTGAACTGCTCTTTGCTCCCTTATCTAAGTTTTTGTTCCCGGAACATTTAGTTAAGGACATAGCTTCTTCACTCGTGCAGAAGGACACCCATGACTTGGTTGCGTCCTCTGCTCGCAAAGGGACTCCTTCGACATCCTTTTCTGCAAGACCTAGGATAGACACTCCGGCGTCCAGATTTATTCCGCCCTTTCGTGGCAGAGCTCCCAGCAGGGGAAGTACTCGTGCCGAGGGAAAGAGAGGAAAGAAGAGAGGAGCCAAGTCCTCACGTGGCAGAGTCTGACTGCCCGCAGCCTCAGACAGCAGTAGGAGCCAGACTCAAGAACTTCTGGCAAGCCTGGGAGAAGAGGGGCGCAGACCAACAATCTGTGAGGTTGCTCAGAGAGGGGTACAAAATTCCATTTGTACGCAAACCTCCTCTAGCGACTTCCCCCATCGACCTCTCTCCCAGGTACCGAGAGGAGTCAAAGAGACAAGCCCTGAAACTAGAAGTGTCTCTTTTGCTAGAGAAGGGAGCGGTGGTGAAAGTCTCGGACCTTCAATCACCGGGGTTTTACAACCGTCTCTTCCTAGTACCGAAGAAGACAGGAGGTTGGAGACCGGTGCTAGACGTCAGTGCACTCAACGTCTTTGTTACGAAGACAAAGTTCACCATGGAGACCACGAAATCAGTCTTAGCAGCGGTCAGAAAGGGAGACTGGATGGTCTCTCTCGACCTAAGAGACGCATACTTCCACATCCCCATACACTCAGATTCCCAACCTTTTCTGAGGTTTGTTTTCAACAATGTGGTTTACCAGTTTCGGGCCCTGTGCTTTGGCCTAAGTCCTGCTCCTCTCGTGTTTACGAGGCTTATGAGGAATGTAGCAAAATTCCTCCATTTATCGGGAATCCGAACCTCCCTATACTTGGACGACTGGCTTCTCAGAGCCTCGTCCAGTCATCGCTGTCTGCAGGATCTTCATTGGACATTGGATCTGACCAAGGAATTGGGACTTTTGGTCAACCTGGAAAAGTCCCAGCTGATTCCATCCCAAACTATACTGTATTTAGGGATGGAGATTCGCAGTCCAGTTTTTCGGGCTTTTCCGTCTGCCCCCCGAATAGAGCAAGACCTGCTCAAAGTCCAACTGATGTTGAAGAGAGAACGTTGCTCAGTCAGGAATTGGATGAGTCTAGTAGGAACTCTATCATCCCTGGAGCAGGTTGTCTCGCTAGGAAGGCTACACCTTCGACCTCTCCAGTTCCATCTAGCTTTTCACTGGAAAAAGGACAAGACGTTAGAGGCGATCTCAATCCCGATCTCCGAACCAGTAAAGACATGCCTGAATTGGTGGAACGACAATATCAGTCTGAGAGAGGGACTTTCCCTAGCAGTTCAGAACCCAAACCACGTACTATTCTCGGACGCGTCGGATTTGGGTTGGGGTGCGACCCTGGACGGTCGGGAATGCTCAGGTCTGTGGACCTCAAGTCAGAAGAGCATGCACATCAACGGCAAGGAGCTTTTGGCAGTCCACCTGGCCTTGATGAAATTCGAGAGTCTCCTTCGAAACAAGGTGGTAGAGATCAACTCCGACAATACCACAGCCTGGACATACATTTCCAAGCAAGGAGGCACCCACTCCCTGACGCTGTACGAGATCGCAAGGGACCTGCTCATTTGGTCAAGAGATCGAGGCATCTCCCTGTTAACGAGGTTTATCCAGGGCGACTTGAACGTCTTAGCAGACTGCCTCAGTCGGAGGGGTCAGGTAATTCCTACGGAATGGACCCTCCACAAGGACGTCTGCAAGAGTCTTTGGGCGACTTGGGGTCAACCCACCATAGACCTCTTTGCAACCTCGATGACCAAGAGACTTCCAATCTATTGCTCTCCAGTCCCAGACCCAGCAGCAATACACATAGACGCATTTCTTCTAGATTGGTCTCATCTGGACCTATATGCATTCCCACCATTCAAGATTGTCAACAAGGTACTGCAGAAGTTCACCTCTCACGAAGGGACAAGGTTGACGTTAGTTGCTCCCCTCTGGCCCGCGAGAGAATGGTTCACCGAGGTACTTCGATGGCTGGTAGACTTTCCAAGAAGTCTTCCTCTAAGAGTAGATCTGTTACGTCAGCCCCACGTAAAGAATGTACACCAAAGCCTCCCCGCTCTTCGTCTGACTGCCTTCAGACTATCGAAAGACTCTCTAGAGCTCGAGGCTTTTCGAAGGAGGCAGCCAGTGCGATTGCAAGAGCGAGGAGAGCTTCTACCATAAGAGTATACCAGTCAAAGTGGGAAGTCTTCCGAGACTGGTGCAAGTCAGCATCTGTATCCTCGTCCAGTACCTCTGTAGCCCAAATCGCTGATTTTCTCTTACACCTGAGAAAAGTTCGCTCCCTTTCAGCTTCCACGATCAAGGGCTACAGGAGCATGTTGGCTTCGGTCTTCCGGCATAGAGGCTTAGATCTTTCCAACAATAAAGATCTACAAGATCTTCTTAAGTCTTTTGAAACCTCTAAGGAACGTCGTTTGGCTACTCCTGGATGGAACTTAGACGTGGTCCTAAGGTTCCTCATGTCAGACAGGTTTGAGCCATTACATTCAGCCTCCCTGAAGGATCTCACTCTTAAGACTCTTTTCCTGGTGTGCTTGGCCTCGGCTAAAAGAGTCAGTGAACTTCATGCCTTCAGTAAGAACATCGGCTTTTCTACAGAAAAAGCCACTTGTTCTCTTCAACTTGCTTTCCTGGCCAAGAATGAACTGCCTTCTCGTCCTTGGCCTAAATCTTTTGATATTCCTTGCTTATCAGAGATCGTAGGCAACGAACTGGAAAGAGTGTTATGTCCCGTTAGAGCTCTTAAGTTCTATTTAGCTCGTACTAAGCCATTACGAGGAAAATCTGAAGCGTTATGGTGTTCGGTTAAGAAACCATCCTTACCTATGTCAAAGAATGCTTTGTCATATTTTATCAGATTTTTAATACGAGAAGCTCATTCCCACTTGAGTGAGGAAGACCAATCTTTGCTTAAGGTTAAGACGCACGAAATTAGAGCTATAGCAACCTCCGTGGCCTTCAAGCAAAATAGATCTCTGCAAAGTATCATGGACGCGACTTTTTGGAGAAGCAAGTCAGTGTTTGCGTCATTTTACTTGAAAGATGTCCAGACTCTTTACGAGGACTGCTACACACTGGGTCCATTCGTAGCAGCGAGTGCAGTAGTGGGTGAGGGTTCTACCACTACACTTCCCTAATTCCAATATCCTTTTTAATCTGTCTCTTGAAATGTTTTTAATATTGTTTTTTATGGGTTGTACGGAACGCTAAGAAGCCTTTCGCATCCTGGTTGATTTGGCGGGTGGTCAAAGTCATTTCTTGAGAGCGCCCAGATTAGGGGTTTGATGAGGTCCTGTTAGTATGGGTTGCAACCCTTCATACTTCAGCTCCTGGGAGTCTTTCAGCATCCTAAGAGGATCGCTGGGCTTCGTGAGGAAGACAGACTTACAAGGCAGAGTAATCGTCTAAGTCAACTTCCTTACCAGGTACCTATATATTTTGGTTTTGTTATATTGATAACTGTCAAAAACTCTTAGCTTATACGCTGTAAACTTAATTAACTCTGGTCTCTACCCACCGCCTTGGGTGTGAATCAGGTATTATATATTCACCGGCTAAGTTAAATATTTAAAAATGATATTTTAATTATAAAATAAATTTTTGAATATACTTACCCGGTGAATATATAAATTAAAGGCCCTCCCTTCCTCCCCAATAGAGACGCAGCGGGACGAGAAGAATTGAAGGGTTTGTTTACATGCAGGAGTGGTATCTGGCTGATAGTTGGCGCTGGTGGGCACACCCGCAACCTTCATAGCGATCGCTCGCGAGTTTTTGAGTGTGTTTTCTGTCGAGCCGCTGAGCAGCAGCTATTATATATTCACCGGGTAAGTATATTCAAAAATTTATTTTATAATTAAAATATCATTTTATCCATGGATAAAGGGTGTATTGCATTACAGTACTTTATCTTTGAGTGGCATTGTTACAAAGACTGATATGCTTCAGGCAAAACATGCCAGTACTACTAATCATAGGCAGGGCTTAATTCTTTATATCTAGAATTATCCTCCCTTTTTTAAATTAATTCAAGAACATAAAAGGATAGTTAACGCTAATTCTTCAAAACAGAATAGCATAAAGCAAAAGTCTTAAACACCAATGTACATACTGTAACTACCTGTTTGGATAAGACAAGAATATTACACATACAGTACATTACTCTGAATTGTGTATATCTAATTAAGATGAAAATAAACATCAATATGCAAATTTAAGTACTGTGGGTATTTACAGCAATATCTTACACAAAAATTTCTTTCAAGCTTTGGACAATTAATTTTAATGACCAGACCATCATTTACCTGGAAAAAAATAATCACTGCACATTCTCCACTGAGCAATGAAATGGAGTTATAGTAAGGTACATTCCAGGCAAAAGGAATGTAATTGCCGACACGGTTAGTCACTTGGGTCAAGTGGTAGAAAAGTGGTCCCTTCATCTTGTGGTTCACAGTCTTTTGACTTTGTGGGGTTCCATGTCAAAAAATATGTTCGCCACCTGCTAGTAACTTCCGACACCTCTTCATAATTTTTAACAACCAAGTTTCCAGCATCGTTGAAATCATACTCCCATTAAAGACCTCAGGTTTGTATAACTAGGAAAAACATTTTTAAATAAGTTACGTTCGAGTTGTTACCATATTTTCTTATGAACAGTTGTTATTTACAGCAACTTAATGCCCAACTATTTTATTTAGAAGGTTTTTTATTTTAATCAAATTCTGTTCTTTCACACCTTGATAACAAACTCCATGCAAAGATAATTAATCACATAAAAGATTTGTTACTGTACTAAAGAAACTTTTCACAGCTAATTTTTGAGGTTCCAAATTAAAGATTACAAGTTCCCTGGAATTTTATTTGATTTTCAGATATTAAGAAATTTCTTACCTTTGAGGCAGCTAGTTGCTTACCACTTTCTAATAATGCATTAAAGTACTTTCTGTGATCTCTTCAAACATTTATTAAAATATTCAAAATCAAAACAGTCAAAATTTAAGTTGATAAATTGCAATATAGAACCAAAGATAATGAACCTGAATGTATGCTTTACAATACATGTCCAATTTTCAATATTCACAAAACTGTAGATGGCTAACAGATCTCTAAAAGCTAAGCTTATCTTTTCTTTACAATAGAAAGCCTTAAACAAATAGGTGGTTTGCAAAATTTCATAAAGGAGAAACCTCCGGACACCAGCCAACAAAGGATTTACGGCACTACTGGTCAGTGCAGACATTAAATTTGACAAATTGAGGCAATGGCTTACAGACACGGACCTAAATGAAAACCACAAAGGAGGAATGAAGACACTAAATGACATAAGTTTCTTAATTCTATATTCAAGAATTTGAGAGAAACCATTCCTCAAAGCAGTCACCAAGCTCAACTAAAAATTTAACTACTGGTGTTTCTTATGCTATGATCAACAGGCGTATAAAAATATTTCAGTTACTTAAGATAATAAAGCTAGAAGCTTAGGGCTGATGGAAGCAGGATACAGCACAGTGTTTGTACTGTACAGTACTTAGAATTCGAACTGCCACTTGCCCTGGGCACCCCAGCCGGTACAGAATCCAACATGAGTTACCTATGGGAAAAAATATGCATTCTTACTATAAAAAGGGGTAAATATTAGTAGCTATCATGATGTTGATAACTTTTATTTGATCTATGTTGTGATGCATCCTCATATTATCACACATGTTCAATATATTCAGAAATAAAATAAAATTTCTAACCTTCCATGGCTCTGGGTCAGTCCACTCCATGAATGGATCAGAATCTTGGTAGCCAACCCTTATGTGTCCATTCCTGAAGGTTACATAAAACTTTCGTTCCTCATCACAGCACAGAGCATCGGGAGTGTCAACCTTGATCATATCATCACCTAAAAAAAAGAGACAATTTTAAGTATTGGCTCTCTAAAAAACCCAAAATTTTAATTCACACTTTGTAAAGCACAAATTACAACACATTTCACTTATTAAACTGAATCTTAAAATCTCTTTCACACAACACAGCATAAAACAAAAATTAATGGCAACAAAACATTGTTATAAAAGGAATTTCATAAAAATACCTGCCGTGGAATAAACCACACTATCATGCTCTTTCCCTTGAAATAATATTGTTTACTAGACACTAAACTAAGCTTTTATGCAAATTGCTTTTAACAATTTCAGCAAATATAAATTCATTCAAGTACAGTATCTAGCTCTAATCCTTCTGCAATCTGTATAAAATAAAAATTCACAAACAATGACAATAATTTTTCAAATAATAACAGGTGCAGATATAAAATAATACCTGTGATGCCAATATTTACAAAAAGGCCCTCACCATCCAAGTCTTATTTTACTGAAGACTAAAGAACAATGACTATTCAATTGCATTCTTGATGAGAATAATTCCCCCCCCCCCAAAAAAAAAATATGTGCTTAAAAATCTTATGCATGACCACCAGAAAATTAATACAAGAGGACAACAAATGCTACCTTGGAAAGTAAAATTAAATAATTAAAGACAATATAAAAGAACATTCAAGCATTTCTGTTCTTTCCTGTATAGCCACATTTACAGTACTGAGAAAAATACAAATAAAGTTTGATGAAAATTGCATGCACTCTACATACTTCATCTCGAGGAAAAAAAATAGACTAAGGCATACACTGAAGTTACTTTTCCTTATGAAAGATTTAGATTTTAAAAATCTCTAATGTAAATCACTTCAATAAAATGAGATGATTTACCCTCCTCACACTACATTCATAGTACTTGCTTATTAGTCCTTATCCTGGATGTTTTGATCCCTCTGAGGAAAATCTTTGCAGAAAATTTTGCCAGATAATGGACTAGCACACAACTTAGCATGCTCAAAACTGCCCATTGTTCCTTCCATGGAAGACCTCTATAAACCTCTCCCTGTAAAACAATTTCATCTATAGCATGCATTAGCACTGTTTTCTGCAGACAATACTAAATTTTTCTGCCATATCCATTCAGGAAGTGATCAGATGGATGTATTTAATTTGGGCCATAGACTGGTAAGAAGGTGCAACTAAGCAAACACCATAGACAGTTATACTATAAAAGTAGAATTAAACTATATTAGACAGCAAGACAGATATCAGGATGTGGGAACGTAGGAAAAGTTGGAGACTAGATGTTGGTGGAGCAAAGGGCCAAAAGCAAGTTGAAAATTTAAAGACTATTTAGTTTATTATCAAAATGAGGAGATTTACCACACCAGTGGCTCAAACTTAACTCATAAAGCAATTCCTAAGTACAGGTAAGACCATTTAATAATGCTTGCCTGATGTGTACCATGAGAGAAGCAGTACATGGGACATTAATGGGTGTCGTCTTATTTTTCATTGGATACCTTTGGTCCGTCCCCACCCAACTCCTACATATTTAACATGCTCATAATTAAAAGCTACTCACTAATCTTATGAGAATTCAGACTACTATCAAAACTACAATGAAATTATAGTTCAATAATAAACAGTTACAATGGAAGTGCAATCATTTTCTCAATAGAAACTACAGAGTAACTTTTATTCTAGGCATTTTCCAGTCTTCATTTAGCTGAATTATTAGCATTCCATTATTGAAAAAATATAGGGAATTAAACATGGTTTGTAACGATAACAAAATTTCAGCATCCCACAAAATTTCACCGTACTTACCTTTTCGGCACTGATTGCATTCTTTGTAGTATAAAAAAGGGAGGAAGAAGTACAGATTTAACTCCCATCATGCATCTATAAACTGCAAAGGATTTGTATAAAAAAAACAAAGTGCACACACTACATCGTATGGATTACTCTAATGGAAAGCAAATAGTTCAGGAAAATTCAATCATGTTAAAAGTCTGCCATTAAGGTTTGAAAATCATGGGATTAAGATATTAACCCACAAGTTTCCATAGAAATACAGGGAGCATCAAACAATTACATCGGACCCAGGGGGTTCCATTGTAATGAAAATACTGTAGTCGTTTGTCACAACCCTTGCAATTTTCTTGTAAATGTTCCTTTTGGATATTCATATTTTAATGAAACCTTTATCTAGTAAGAGAATTATAATGTAGTGATCTTATGATAAGTATTTGGTAGACAGCAGACCATTGGACTTTCATTTACAAATCCAGTTTTATTGGTGAGGGAACTACCTTCGTTAATAACAAGCAAGCATTCTTGAATGCTGAATTTGTGCAATGCAAGTTTGGCTTGCATGAGCCAAGTGCTTTGATCATCAGTGATACGCAATTTCCTGTTGCTAACGAAACTAGAATAAAGAGCAAAATAACTAAAGAATGGTGCACATTGCCGTTTAACAATATCATTCAGCTTACCCGTTTTGGTTCCATTTTCAACTGCCGTTAAAATTTCAGAATAATTACTTAAAAATGATATTTTAATTATAAAATAAATTTTTGAATATACTTACCCGGTGAATATATAATAGCTGAGCCTCTGGCGGCTCGACAGAAAAAAACACAAAACTCGCGAGCGATCGCTATGAAGGTTGCGGGTGTGCCCACTAGCGCCAACTATCGGCCAGATACCGCATATACATGTAAACAGACCCAATTTTTCTCATCCCGCTGGGTCTCTATCGGGGAGGAAGGGGGGGCCTTTAATTTATATATTCACCGGGTAAGTATATTCAAAAATTTATTTTATAATTAAAATATCATTTTTAAATATTTAACTTAGCCGGTGAATATATAATAGCTGATTCACACCCATGGTGGTGGGTAGAGACCAGAGTTAATTAAGTTTACAGCGTATATGCTTAGAGTTTTTGACAGTTATATCATAACAAAACCCAAATATATAAAGGTACCTGGTAAGGAAGTCGACTTAGACGATTACTCTGCCTTATTAGTCTGTCTTCCTCACGAAGCCCAGCGATCCTCTTAGGATGCTGAAAGACTCCCAGAAGCTGAAGTATTAAGGGCTGCAACCCATACAACAGGACCTCATCAAACCCCTAATCTGGGCGCTCTCAAGAAATGACTTTGACCACCCGCCAAATCAATCAGGATGCGAAAGGCTTCTTAGCCTTCCGTACAACCCAAAAAACAATATTAAAAACATTTCAAGAGACAGATTAAAAAGGATATTGGAATTAGGGTAATGTAGTGGTAGAACCCTCACCCACTACTGCACTCGCTGCAACGAATGGACCCAGTGTGTAGCAGTCCTCGTAAAGAGTCTGGACATCTTTTAAGTAAAATGACGCGAACACTGACTTGCTTCTCCAAAAAGTCGCGTCCATAATACTTTGCAGAGATTTATTTTGCTTGAAGGCCACTGAGGTTGCTATAACTCTAACTTCGTGCGTCTTAACCTTAAGCAAACATCGGTCTCTCTCATTCAAGTGAGAATGAGCTTCTCGTATTAAAAATCTGATAAAATATGACAAAGCATTCTTTGACATATGCAATGATGGTTTCTTAACTGAGCACCATAATGCCTCAGATTTACCTCGTAATGACTTAGTACGAGCTAAATAGAACTTAAGAGCTCTAACAGGACATAATACTCTTTCCAATTCGTTGCCTACGATCTCTGATAAGCAAGGAATATCAAAAGATTTAGGCCAAGGACGAGAAGGCAGTTCATTTTTGGCCAGGAAACCAAGTTGAAGTGAACAAGTGGCTTTTTCTGTAGAAAAGCCGATGTTCTTACTGAAGGCATGAAGTTCACTGACCCTTTTAGCCGAAGCCAAGCACACTAGGAAAAGTGTCTTGAGGGTGAGATCCTTCAGGGAGGCTGAATGTAATGGCTCAAACCTGTCTGACATGAGGAAGCTTAGGACCACGTCTAAGTTCCATCCAGGAGTTGCCAAACGACGTTCCTTAAGAGGTCTCGAAAGACTTAAGGAGATCTTGGAGATCTTTATTGTTGGAAAGATCTAAGCCTCTATGTCGAAAGACCGAAGCCAACATGCTCCTGTAGCCCTTAATCGTGGGAGCTGAAAGGGAGCGAACCTTTCTCAGATGTAAAAGAAAATCTGCGATTTGGGCTACAGAGGTACTGGACGAGGACACAGATGCTGACTTGCACCAGTCTCGAAAGACTTCCCACTTCGACTGGTATACTCTAATGGGAGAAGCTCTCCTCGCTCTTGCAATCGCACTGGCTGCCTCCTTCGAAAAGCCTCGAGCTCTTGAGAGTCTTTCGATAGTCTGAAGGAAGTCAGACGAAGAGCGGGGAGGCTTTGATGGACATTCTTTACGTGGGGCTGACGTAACAGATCTACCCTTAGAGGAAGACTTCTTGGAAAGTCTACCAGCCATTGAAGTACCTCGGTGAACCACTCTCTCGCGGGCCAGAGGGTAGCAACCAACGTCAACCTTGTCCCTTCGTGAGAGGCGAACTTCTGCAGTACCTTGTTGACTATCTTGAATGGTGGGAATGCATATAAGTCCAGAAGAGACCAATCCAGTAGAAACGCGTCTATGTGGATTGCTTCTGTATCTAGGACTGGAGAGCAATAGATTGGTAACCTTTTGGTCAACGAGGAGGCAAAGAGGTCTATAGTGGGTTGACCCCAAGTAGCCCAAAGACTCTTGCCCACGTCCTTGTGGAGGGTCCATTCCGTGGGTATCACCTGACCCCTCCGACTGAGACAGTCTGCCAAGACGTTCAAGTCCCCCTGGATGAATCTCGTCAACAGGGAGATGCCTCGATTTCTTGACCATAAGAGAAGGTCCCTTGCGATCTCGTGCAGCGTGAAGGAGTGTGTGCCTCCTTGCTTGGAGATGTACGCCAAAGCTGTGGTGTTGTCTGAGTTGACCTCTACCACTTAGTTTCGAAGAAGCTTTCGAATATCATCAAGGCCAAGTGGACTGCTAATAGTTCCTTGCCGTTGATGTGCATGCTCTTCTGACTTGAGGTCCACAGACCCGAGCATTCCCGACCGTCCAGGGTCGCACCCCAACCCAAATCCGACGCGTCTGAGAACAACACGTGGTTTGGGTTCTTGACTGCTAGGGATAGTCCCTCTCTCAGACTGATATTGCTGTCCCACCATTTCAGGCATGCCTTTACTGGTTCGGAGACTGGGAATGATACCGTCTCTAACGTCTTGTCCTAGTTCCAGTGAGAGGCTAGATGGAACCGGAGAGGCAGAAGGTGTAGTCTCCCTAGTGAGACAAACTGCTCCAGGGATGAGAGAGTCCCTACGAGACTGTTCCAACTCCTGACTGAACAAACGTTCTTTTTTCAGCATTAGTTGGACTTCGAGCAGGGCTTGTTCTATTCGGGTGGCAGACGGAAAAGCCCGAAAAAACTGGACTGCGAATCTCCATCCCCAAATATAGAATAATCTGGGATGGGATCAGTTGGGACTTTTAGGTTGACCAAAAGTCCCAACTCCCTGGCCAGACTCAACGTCCAATGTAGATCCTGCAGACAGCGAAGACTGGACGATGCTCTGAGAAGCCAGTCGTCCAAGTACAGGGAGGCTCGGATCCCCGATAGATGGAGGGATTTTGCCACATTCCTCATGAGCCTCGTAAACATGAGAGGAGCAGGACTGAGGCCAAAGCACAGGGCTCGAAACTGGTACCCCACATTCCTGTAAACAAACCTCAGAAACGGTTGGGAATCCGGGTGTATAGGAATGTGGAAGTATGCCTCCTGAAGGTCGAGAGAGACCATCCGGTCGCCTTCCATTAATGCTGTCAAGACAGCCTGGTAGACTTCATCGTGAAGTTTGTCTTGACAATGAACACATTGAGCGCACTTGCCTCTTACGTACTCCTGCAGTGAACATGGCTGCCAGATCATTGGAGCCATCCCTGAGGGACTTGTTCCTGCAGAGAACGTAGTTGTCAGATCATTGGAGCCATCCCTGAAAGCCTTGTTTATGCATGACATAATTGTACAGCAAAACTTCAAACGCTCGAAAAAAACTCCTAACAGGAGATGGTCTAGCTCTGAAGTCGACCAAAAAATCTTGGAGCGTCTCATGGCCAGGCGCCAGGGAGAGTCTATGAGGTTTGAGAAGTCTATCTGGGCAGAGGCAGGAACTCCCAAGCCGAGAACTTCTCCCGTGTCATATCAGACTCTCGCTCTATAAGCCAGCTTAAAAGTAGGGAAAGCAAAGGCTGTCTCCCCCAAACTCCTCCTGGTGATTAACCAGTCGCCTAGCAAACGTAAAGCTCTCTTAGAAGAGCGAGAGAGCACTAGCTTATAAAACAACGGCTTCGAGGTAGCTAGGCCTAGTGTAAAGTCTGACGTTTAGGCGAACGAGGAGCAGCAGTTACAAAAAGATCCGGACAAAGATCCTTAAAAATCAGCATGATTTATTTAAATTCCATAGAGGGCTGAGCAGCTTTAGGCTCCTCTCCGTCTGACAGAGTCCTCAAGGGAATATCAGTAGGAGGGGGATCAGCAACTTCCTCATCTGAAGGAACCTTGTCCGACAATAGCCGAGTCTCAAGCAAGGGAGAGACCTGCTGTGGTGGCAATGCTTGACAAGCAGAGTCCACACGCAAAGGAGCAACAGTATCAGTCAAGGACGCTATGTCATGTAACTGCTTAAAGGACTGACCAGTAACAACAACAGGTGCGGGAGGACGTTCGACGTCAACTCGAGACTGCCTTGACTGCTTAGACTGAGCAGTCAAAACAACTCTTGACTGCGGTGCTTGACGCTCAACGTCAAAACAAGTCAACTATGCTGGTTGGTGAACGTCCTGAACGTCAACAAGAGCAAGCGGCAGCGGCTGAACGTCCACAAGCGGCTGAGAGTCAACACGGGACTGCATCGAGTGAGGCTCTACAAAACACGATTGACGTGACTTTGTAACGTCAATGTCAACAGGACGAGCAAAGGATCGTTTGGGCGGCTGACGGCCAAGATCTCGATCAGCTAAGCGGCGAGGATCATCGTGAACCTGCTCAACAGAATAGTCCTCCATAAGAGAGGCAAGCTTATTCTGCATGTCTTGCCGTACAACCCATTTAGGATCAACGGGAATGGTTGCGGTAAGAGACGAGGGTAACGTCTGTGACTGCAAAACCTTGCCTACAAAAAGACTCTCGGAGCCTGTGTTACGCTTTTGTTTAGGCGGCGAGCAGTCTTCCGATGACTGCATAGGGTCAGAGCTGTCCTAATTGCTACAAACAGGACGCTGGACCTGTCCTGAAAGGACTGACTTTCGCTTAAAGGGCCTCGAAACCTTGTTCCACGGTTTCTTATGCGAAAAGCCTTCGGATGACGAGGAGAAAATCGTCTCGCTCGTCTTATGGTAGGGGCGGTGTTGATGAGACACGCCTGAAACCATAGAGGGAACGTTTGTTCGCTGATCAAGTCCTCTCGAACCCATAAGTCGTACGACATTACTTCTCCCCTGGGCTTGGGAGCTTGCAAGAGGTCTCGGACTAGGCGAACGACAGGCACGAACAGACGAACCCTCGGTCGCAACACTGATAACACTTTGCGCAATTATCACTTTATCACTACGATTTTCTGTTTTGCACTTACTTCACTGAAATCGAATTTTTCAACAATTCACATTAGGTATGAATAAAACTGATTACTACCTGAAGCACGCAATTCTACCCTCATCAAAAGGTTATAATTGCGAAATAAGTCGTATAATGTAAGCACATTAATACAAGCAAAAAACAGTAAACATATATTAAGATAAAAAAATCAGTGGCTGGGAAGGAGACTAAACACTAGTTCATTCAAAACTACGTTTTCAATCTCTCACCGTACAGTGCCTTGGGACGAGAATAAAAACTAAAAACGTTTTATCCTTTCTCCCCGTACAGAGACTAGGGACGAGAGTAAACTCGAGAACAACGTTACTCGCTTGGGACGAGAATAAAGATCGGAACGTTCTCTCTTCCTCTCTCTCTCTCCGTCTCTCTCTCTCTCTCTCTCTCTCTCTCTCTCTCTCTCTCTCTCTCTCTCTCTCTCTCTCTCTCTCTCTCTGATTTCGCACCGAAGAGAAGAGCCCACTTACCTTTCGTCAATAAACAGGTTATTTGACCAAAGGAAAAAACTGAAAGGTTTTTCAATTAACAAGTTCCTTTAAAATAGTATTTAAAACATTTAAGTTTGAAAGAAGAATGAACAAAACGTCAGAATTGATTTACTCTTTCTGCAAAGTGAAACCGTGATTCTCTCTCTCTCTCTATCGTAACGATAGAGCGCAAACTGCGTAGCATAAATAAACTAAACGTTAGTTCATCTTTGAAACAGTACGAAGACTATTCAAAGAAAATCTTTCATGAAATATCTACTAAAAAATATTCATATAATAAGTTTTAAATCATTTGCTCTGTAAAAGTTATTTACGATTGAAAGGGCTCAATGTTGTTTAACTTCGGTTTCCAAGTTAGGACCGCCTACTCTCGGATTAGAGGAATAGGAAAGGTCGCATATAAATAAATCATTAAAATTTATCTTGATGTTTATTATAAATGGAAAGCTAATCGAAGAGGCCTAATAAAGGCGGTTGAGATATAAAATATATAGAGGAAAATCTATTTATAACGTGATAAGATAATTGCTAAAAGCCTAAAACACACTTCCGTACTAAGGGAAGGGTCGGCCATTTAAAAGTCAAAGAAAGTCCAAAAAACAATCCAAAGTCATCAAAAATTAAATCTATCCAAAAACGAGTTCAAGATTTAAGTTGAAGATAAAACACCTGCACTGCGAAAGCTCAAACCAAAAGGAAGTACTTCACCAAATATGTTGAGAAAACTCCAGGTTATACAGCGAGTATTGATACGTCTTGTCGTTAAGGCCGACAGAGAAAGAAATTGGGTCTGTTTACATGTATATGCGGTATCTGGCCGATAGTTGGCGCTGGTGGGCACACCCGCAACCTTCATAGCGATCGCTCGCGAGTTTTTGTGTGTGTTTTCTGTCGAGCCGCTGGAGCAGCAGCTATTATATATTCACCGGCTAAGTTAAATATTTAAAAAGCTTACTATCTACACAATTTTATTCATAGTTAAAATCAAATCTCATAAATAAGTGCTAAATGATGTCATCAATACAATTCCTCAGCTTCCGGAAAATAAAGCTTTGTCCCCTGTCTGGGGTAAAATCATTTGACTGAAGTAAACCTTTAATTTCAATATATACAGTAGTATACTCATTGGACTGTTCGAAAAACTCATGCTCAAAGCCTGTTAAACCAGTTTTAATCAGCTTTTCAGAAAGCATTATGAAACCTCAAAAACTTAATTCTTGCAATATTCGAGTGAAATTTTATGTCCAGCAAAAGAGCTCATAGATAAACCAAAATTATTTTACCTTTACTAAGCCGAATAGCCGACTTCTGGTTTTCCCAACCACCAATGAAGATCTCATACATAGGTGTGGTCTCTTCTGGTCCTGATGTTAAAGCCAAATGGGCGTCATTGCTGCAGGCGACGCTGAAGCGGAATGTGTCGCCGTAGGCTGGCTCGAACTGATAGGTCAAGCTGTCATCACTGTGTAATTTACGTTCATCTGCAAGATTTTCAATATTTTACAGAATTTGGTCTTAACAGTTTATGAACAATTCTTACATATGACATAATTGATAAGCAAACGTACAGTCAAATATAATTTTTCAATTCATTTGCTTATGTCTTTGCAAACAAAAATAATGTAATTTATGTTCATTTACAAAATATAAAGTACTCTACGGTATTTGGGCTTAAACAGTTTATGAACAATTTTTACATATGGCAAAATTAACAACCAAACCTAGGGTGAAATATAATTTTTGAAAGATTCATTTACTTGAGAGTTTGCAAACAAAAAGAATCTAATTGTACAGTATTATGATGAGTAAGGAAATACTACTCACTGTGGAACTGCCACCAGCCAACAGCACCCCATCCTGTGGAGTAACCAAAGTGGGTGATTCCAAAAGGTTCTGGAATGGGGCACATCATGAGTGGCTCCCACTCTCCACCTTTCCCAACTCTGATTTCATCGTGATCGAAGGCAATCCAGAACTCTCTGTATTCCTCTTCACTCAAGATGTCAGGAGTATCCACTTTCACCAGGTCATCCCCTGTTGGAAAAAATAGTCGACTGAAGTCTCAAATTTTAGAGTTCATTAATTCTCAATCATATAATTTTGAATTCCTACAGTATTTTCAGTCAGAACCTCTATAAAATAACCCATATGAATAGTACTTCGTTTTGTCTGTGGAGACCTAATTCTTATTCTAAAAAGATATGGTTAGTATGACCGTTGAACCATAAGATTTGAAAATCAATGTTAGATTATACAATGCTAGATCAAGATTCTCAATTCTTATTATGCTTTTGCTCACCATTTTTTTTTTTCAGAAGTAGATGCTATAGTTTTAAATTTCTGCCACTGAGATTATATAACGAAGAGTCAAATTACATGCATAAGTGAAACTCATACAATTATATAAGCTTTAGACAATTCTGATTGTAAGGGCATTATAACAGAGAAGAATAACATAACTCTTAAAAAGCACAAAATACATAAAACTAAAACTTCAACAGTACTTACTTGAGCCCTCTTGATTGCAATGAAACAGAAAACAATGATTACAAACTACATCAAAGGACAAAAATTTATAAAAAAAAAAAAAAAAAAAAAAAGTAAAATTCAATGGATGAACATCTGAGTGATGTATGTTCCCAGTTCAGTATCATGCCTTGTGTTAAAAATTTAAATTCCTCTCAAAGAAGTCGAAAGCAGCACACAGGCAAAAATATTTGATATGCAAATTACTTTAAAAAATTTCCCAGATATTTTCTTAAGGTATAAATAATGCACCTTCCAGGCAATTCATAACTTTAGCCCTAGTATAAATATGATTTTTCATTACACACATCTGTTGCATCTCTTCATTACTCATGACTCAAACTTAAGAATTGCACTTTGTCTGTGTGCCCCTGCTACTCTCTCGCTCTCTCACATTCCCTCTCTGTTTCTTTCTCTCCCTCTTTCTCTGTGGGAGGATGCCAGAAAACCTCAAACCAATCAATCTCTCTGTGGGCCCCCACCACTCTCTTTCAGGGCCTACCATTCTTTCTGTGTGCCAGCCACTTTATTTGTGAGCCCTCTCCTACATTCTCTGAGCAAATGACCCCCCCCCCCAACACACTCTTAGTGGAGTCACCGCACATTCTTGCTGCACCCCCACACACTCTTGCAGTGCAAGTTACTCACAATGTAGCCCTTTATTTAACGGAAACAATTTTTTAAGTCACTTTACT
Source organism: Palaemon carinicauda (assembly GCF_036898095.1). NCBI lineage: Eukaryota > Metazoa > Arthropoda > Malacostraca > Decapoda > Palaemonidae > Palaemon > Palaemon carinicauda. The sequence goes on from NC_090761.1 coordinate 28,428,954, forward strand.
GCTGCTCTACTCTCGATTTACTATTTCTTTAAGAATATCCTTTCTTACCTAAGTTTTAATTTTATTGCCACATGATTTTATCAAAATAAGTCACTTTGGTGTCATTTTGGTGCACAACAGAGGAAAGGTTGAAGAGCCTATGTGGTCGTATGTTCTGAATTACTATATAGCAATTATACATACATTGGTATAAAGACCCATGTATATGTAATTTGGAGTTTCTAATGGTTGAAGTCTGTTACTTTTTCTGATGGTGGTACACATGTATATAGACTGATGTAGAATTAAATTTGAGTTTTGGTGGCATATTGAAAATTCCATATATTCAAGCAGCCTTCAGTCATCTCATTATCTCATATTTGGCTAATAACTGAGCATACTGACCCATTACACTTATAAGTTTAATTAATGTTTATCTAATATTTATGAATATTCATGAAGCCTAAATTATTTTTTTACATTGCCACAGGTAGATAAAAGTAAATACGGTATATACCCAGTCTCAGAGACATCTCTTCCATTATAAGTATAAGTGGTGTAGTGAACAATTATACATTCGTGAAACTTTTAATTATCATGATGCAAATACAATTTATTATGGGAACAGTTTTTATAGTCATATTTCATATGCTGTGTAAACAGTCCCAGGTATATTCTATTAGGGGACATTATGATCTATATTCTAAGATCAATTCATATCCATGAAACTTACATTTATTTGGACCCATGTATATATAAATTATATTAGTGTGTAGGAAATTAATCATATCTTAAAAGAGCGGGCATTTTCCAGCTTCTGGCTGGGTGTTAAATCTACACAGTGGAACGGGGGCATCAAACCCCAGTGCAATTATAGTTATTCCTTCCACCTCTCTCTTCCCACTTGTTGAGGAGCTGGGAGGGCCTCTCTACTGAAGAGCCTAACTTCAGGCATGAGAGGCTCGCTTTCATTACCTTCCCAGCGAGATGGAACAATTTGTCTCCTCTCTGAGTGACTTCCCCAACACCACCAGGACATGTCTCCATGAATGATCATGTAAATTGAGGGAGAGATCAAAGGGTCCAAAATGGAAAAAGCCAGCATTGAGGACCAACATTGCAGATCAAGGTCTGAGAATCTTCTCGAAGCAAGAAGATGAAGAAGAACGTCTGTCATGAAGTCCTTTTCAAGCAGGCTTTTGATGTGAATTTAGATTTGGACATGGTTTAAAAGAATACAATTTTTTTTCTTTTTATCTACAAATGCCTTTTTCGACCAACTTTTACCAACAAATGTTTGATTTCTTGGCTTAATTAGATAACATTATTAATCTAAAAGAGCTCTCACAGAAGACAGTATTTTTAATAACCATAATCTTTGGAGCAAGATTCTGCAAATTAATTGTAACATGCAGAGGAGGAGCAGTTCCTAGCACTCCCTCCTGGCAATTTCCTGATACTGACCAGGAGTCTTCTCTTTCTGGCAAAGAATGAAAAGTTCTTCACAGTTCAGATCCTCTCTATTTTGGCTTTACAACCTCCTTGGGATAATTGCTGACCATTGTCTAATCTGGAAACTGAGTTACAGGATACTGAAAGTCTTCTGAAGGTAGCCTGGCAGCGGGAGGGATCCTCGAACAAGCCTTTTAGCATATATGCCATGATGGAAATCTAGTCTCCCTGTTGGAGATTCGCTCTCTTGGGGCTTGATTCCCACTCATGTGATTCAAATACAGTATTGGTTATTCTTATGCTCATTGTTATGTAGGTAACCTGTCTTTGTAGTTCATAAATACTTTTCTAATATTCTTGTACTAGTTCTTGGGGCTACACAATTCCTAACCCACAAATGGGGCTTCAACAAAGGAAAACCCTATTTTCTCAGGGTCCTACGAAGTCCCGAAGGTCTTCCTGCCTTTCTAGACCAGAGTATAATGAGGTGGGTTATAAATGGGGCCTACTCTTATAGGAAAAAAATATCTTTCAATAGCATAAAGCCTTGTTATTTTCCTAGCAATTAAATGGCTCTCAATGGATGACGTGTAGTTTAGAGGTGTTCGTGACGAGTTTTGAAAACCTGAACCCATGGTTCTCCATTGTACATGCTTGCAAATCAATATACAAGCCATAGGAAAGAAAGAAAATATTTCTTTGGTATATCCTGTTAATACAGCATTGGATTCCCCTATTTCTTTGGTATATTCTGTTAATAAAGTATTGGATTCCCCTATTTCTTTGGTATATTCTGTTGTACAGTACAGTATTGGATTCCACAATATTTTTTTGGTATATCCAGTTATGTAGTATTTGATTCCTCATTCTAGCCCAACAGGAAAATCCTTGGAGAACACAGTATCACCCAAAGGTATATTTTCCCTTGTCAAAACCCCTAGTTTATAGATGATCTCGGCTGTAGCCTACATGGATGCTTGGTCTCTTCCTCATTATTTTGGTTCTCTTGGCTTTTTTGGAATCCGTTACAGACAAAAACTACAAAGTGTAGATTTACATAAATTTCTGTGTATAGCTCAGATTTGTAAAAAAAAAAAATATATTGGATAATCTAAATGAGAATAAAGGTCGACTGCAACCTCAATAGTGTTGGCAGATGCACGGAACCAGATTGCAGCATATGAAAAGAAAAATTCAATAGTAAGGCTTACAAAAGTGTGATAGATATGGTGACAAATACCTGTTTAGTCAAAAGAAAACAGGGTTGCAGATAATGAGATGTATAAGAACAAAGAGATGCACACTTCGAGACATAAGACAGTAAATGTGAAGTGAGGGGCAGTTCATAATGGAAAAGGAGCTGGTAAAAATGCTAGTTAAAAGCACTGAACAAGTTGCCTTGTGGCTACTACTGTCTAAGACGTTCCTGCCTTTCTAGTTTACCATATGATTTAGGCATGGAAAATTAGGTCAGTCCACTTCTTTTATAAGTCTACCATCTTAAAAAATGACACATGCAGTGACAGAGCTTGGATGGATTCTCCCTATCTGTAGGGAATTGATCATTAAAAGTACTTTGATTTAAAAAAATCACACCTTATCTTCTAAATTAATCTTTCGTCTTTATTTTCAAAACCATCAACATTTTCTTTCTCTCTTGATTTGGTCCTGTTTATTATTTACTATTTACCTTTTTATAGATTATTCTTAACTTTCCCAACTTTCTGTGCGGGGCTCCTTTTCCTCATGTGGTCCATGGGCTTGTAGCACTTTGCTTTTTCAAATAGCTTGGAAACAAATTTTCTTCGATGC
>NC_090761.1:28437196-28447196 GCF_036898095.1 Palaemon carinicauda
GAGCTAGCTAACTAGAGAGTTTGTCTCGTGTTGCGTGGATATGGTTGAGAGAGCAATACAGTACTTGGTAACTCTGATGTCTTGCCTAGCCCCACGCTTCCAGAATTCGCTCTCCTGGAACATTCTGGAAGTAGCTAAATCTCTTATGTAAGGCGACCCCAGGGTTGCAGAGATAGATAGAGAACTCCAGCCTTAACCCTGGATAGGTACGGTGGGTCGTTTGCGACCCCGAGCGTCAAAAAAAAACAGGTTTTTCTCACGTGACTCACCCGTGACTGAATTTGTGGGTGATCGACCTGCAGGAGGTGTCTCCCCTACACGCTCTAGTAGTGTCCAGATGTGCATTGCTGTAGCTGTACTCCTTCCCCGATTTCTGAGACGCGTCGGGGTCGTTCGCGTCCGAGTTTACCCTTCTGAGGTAGTTTGCATAATTATCAAAGTTATTACGTATTATGAAATTGTCGTAGAATGGTGCAACTTGTATAGGTTATCAGTTGTGGAAAGTCTTGGTGGATTGTTTGGCTACCATGTGCATGTTTTTTTTTTTAGTTAAAATGTCGTTCATCACCACGAGGACCATTTTACCGCGAATGCCCCTTTTTCATTTTTTTTCATTTTTTTGCCAAGTCATTTTTCCGTAAGATATTGCCAAATAGTGTCGTAAAACTTTTGCTTGTTTAGTGTTGGAAAGTGTGTCTAGATGATCTGGCTACCCATGCATGACTTTGTTTTTGTCAGATACGACGTAGTTATTGGTATATTGGGTATTTAACTGCGGTTACCAATTTCTGTTTTTTTTCAATATTTGTAAAAATTACTACGTAGTAAGGAATTGCCGTATATTATTCATTTTTTTTTCATGTTTATGTGTTAGAAAGTGTGCCTTGATGGTTGGGCTAACACGTGCATGTCTTTTTTTTTATCTGAGATGTCGTATATTAGAATGTCGGGCATTTTACCGCGAGTGTCCCTTTTTAATTTTTTTAAATTTTTTTGCCAAGTCATTTTTCCGTAAGATATTGCGAAATAGTGTCGTAAAACTTTTGCTTTTTTAATGTTGGAAAGTGTGTCTAGATGATCTGGCTACACATGCGTGATTTTGTTTTTGTCAGATACGACGTAGTTATTGGTATATTGGGTATTTAACTGCGGTTGCCAATTTCTGTTTTTTTTTCAATATTTGTAAAAATTTACTACGTAGTAAGGAATTGCCGTATATTATTGATTTTTTTTTCATGTTTATGTGTTAGAAAGTGTGCCTTGATGGTTGGGCTAACACGTGCATGTCTTTTTTTTTATCTGAGATGCCGTATATTAGAATGTTGGGCATTTTTCCGCGAGTGCCCCTTTTTATTTGTTTTGCATTTTTTGCTTAGTCATGTTACCGTAAGGAATTGGCAAGTAGTGTCGCAAAACTTATATTTTTATAGTGTTGGAAAGTGTTTCTAGATGATCTGGCTACCCATGCCTATTTTTTTTTTAGCCAGATATGGCGTATATATAAGTATGTGTTCGATTTTCCTGTGATTGCCATTTTTTCGTTTTTTCCCATTTCTTTCAAAATTACTACGTACTAAGGAACTATCACAGAGTAATATTTCATTTATATGTTTATTTGTCGGAAAATATGCCTTGATGGTTTGCCTAGCACGTGGCTGAAATTTTTTTTTTCTGAAATGCCGTATATTAGAATGGTCATTTTTCCACGAGTGCCCCTTTTTATTTGTTTTGCATTTTTTTGCTTAGTCATGTTACCGTAAGGAATTGGCAAGTAGTGTCGCAAAACTTATATTTTTATAGTGTTGGAAAGTGTTTCTAGATGATCTGGCTACCCATGCCTATCTTTTTTTTAGCCAGATATGGCGTATATATAGGTATGTGTTCGATTTTCCGGTGATTGCCATTTTTTCGTTTTTTCCCAATTCTTTCAAAATTACTACGTACTAAGGAACTATCACAGAGTAATGATTCCTCTAGATGTTTATTTGTCGGAAAATTTTGTTTACTTTTTTTTTGATTGAATATCATCAAATTTTTTTAGCTAAAATATTGTTTTACATTTTTTTTTTCGATTTTATTTCCCTTCAAAAAAAATTTTTTGGGTCAGAATTTTAATTTTATAGTCGTAAAATAATCGACAATTATCCAGCAACCCACCATACAATTTTTATGCATATCCAATAATAATTAGATTAGTAAATAACACCTTGAAATTGACATACCCTTCCTACATTTCAAGTGGCAGATTAGGGAGTCTGAGTCAGTGTGGTTGGCGGCCATTTTGTGGACATATCCGAAGTGTAAGCTGCCCTATCTATATATATTCTTGTTCCCTATAGAATTTGTGATATTTTGGTATATTTTTACCTGCATAAATATCATATTATATATTAAATATATGTATTTTTTTACGAAATTTCCAAGTACTCAAAAATTACCTTTAGATATGGCCCCTGATATAAATGTAATTTACAAAATAATGAAGATTTTTTTTACATATTTCTATTTTAGGATAACATATGTTTATTCCCTAAAAAAATTAGCCACTTCCTATTTCATTTGGGTACCCAAAAAAATTCATGAAATTTGGACAATTTTTTTTGGCCAAAAAAAGTTACCCTTTTTTTCTCATTTCAGATCTTCACCTCCATGGGTCTGATTCCATCCAAAATACATCAAGATGTGTCCTAAACATTCAAGAATCAATTCCTAAAAGGATTTGTGTATATATGTATAAACTTTTTTTTTATGAATTTTTATGTCAGGTCTTTTTTTTTTCTACTTAATTTTTTAAAATATTTATAATAAATAGTTTTTCTGCAGATGAGTAGTATTTATCTTTACAGTTGTTTTAAGCATTCATTGAAGTTTTTTTTGGCAAAAGAAAAAAGGAGGTTACTGCAAAAACTGATTTTTCAAGAATTTTTTTTGGCGTCGGGGTCGTTCGCGTCCGAGTATACCCTTAAAGGGGTGTCCGAGGACCGTACCTATCCAGGGTTAAGATCGCCATCTCCCTTCTCTCTCACTTTTGCATGCAGCTCAGTGTATTGTTTTAAAAGTGTTCAGTGAAAAAACAAAGTTTTGGTATGACGAGTTTTGTAATCGTAGCAAGTACATATAAAAATTGTCTTAGCATTTTTGTAAATGGCCCAGTAGGAAGGTGATAGGTTCCTGTACTGTGATCTGGTTATCTATTTTCATTAAATGTCAAACTTAAATATTGTGAAACACGTGATTGTATAATTTTCATAAGTATTTCTTTTGTCTTAGTCTAAGGTTTATTAAGATTCAATATTTCAAGTCAAGTGGTTATATGATTTTCAGATCGTAACATTTTTGTCTTAATCTAAGTTTTGTTCGGACTTAATATTTCCAGTGATTTATTTTGTTTTATGTAAATTCTTTCATAGTGTTGTAATTTATATACAACATGCCCATTTTTGTAAAGAGTGTATTATTACAATTACCATTGCTTAAGGAAGCATTCGCTTGTATCCTGTTAAAGAATCATAGTAAGTAATATTTTGAATAATTCTAAATAATAATTACCCAGTTTTGTCTTGGGACCACTGAAGAGACCTTTGGATATTTAGTGTTTTATATATTGCTGTCTGGGAGTTATTTAACTGTCTCACAGTTTGTGTATTAATATTTTCAAGTGTAACAGATTTAATGTAAAAGCAAACAGGTGAATTTGGAACTAGGGAGGTAGTTTAGCTTGGCAGCCGTAATATACTGTATATAATATTATATGTTTGGTTCCCAGGCACGAACCTACACACACACACACACACACACACACACACATATATATATATATATATATATATACACTGTATATATAACCCTGTATATATATAATGCCCTATATTGAGTGAGAGGATGTACAAGAAATGTAGGAAATTTCCTGCCTATTTCTGTCCTTTATTATACACAACTAAAAACACTGACATTGGGAATAACAATAAATTTTTTTAACAACACATAATCTTCAAAACATCTAAAGATATTAAGTTTACATCAATAACGAATATGGTCTCCAGAGTGAAAGGAAAAATTCTCTTAATGCGAGAAGGTCTAAAAGGCTTTCGATAGGCCTAGAGATACCTGTGGAATTTCTTTGAGGGCAAAGTTCAGAGGAACCCAGCCGATAGCTCTTCTTGTGGGACAGGTAGGCGTACATGGGGGGGGGGGGGTTGCCAAACAATAGGTTCCAAAAATGGGAATATGATTAAAATCTCATTCACGTAACATTCCCATGATCATACATACAACGATGGCGTCATGAATTAAGGCTAAGCCAAACAGACAATGAACAGTATATGTCCACAAAAGTGTCCATATGTAATGTCAAGAGCTTTAAAATAGCCAAAAGACGAACTTAGTTTAATTCTATTATATTTAAATTTATTTCAAATCATAGTAAGAAGAGATTTCTTACCGAGTAAGATAAAATGGAGAGATCAACTAAGATCGCCTACGCACATAAATATCCTAGGCAATGATATAGCAGCTCCTCGTGACGTAAGACGTTGCTATATAGGAAAAGAAGGATCTCTCTCTCTCTCTCTCTCTCTCTCTCTCTCTCTCTCTCTCTCTCTCTCTCTCTCTCTGTGTGTGTGTGTGTGTGTGTGTGTATGTGTGTGTGGCGTTTCCCCACAAACACGCGTGCACAGACCGTGGAGAGTGATCGGCGCTGCCTGCAGGAGGGAACGAACCGGGGAAGAAGAAGAAAAGGAAGGGAAGAGAGAAGACATGACTCATGATCTATGCGGCGTTGGCGGAGTTATATCCTTGCACCAAAATCTCCCCCAATACAAAATACTAACGGCTTAGGCCACGAAAACGTTCTAGTAACTTAAGTGTTCTAGTAGCATACTAAGTGTTCTGGTGACTTATCAAGTGCTGTTTTGTAGTTAAGTTTCAAAGATGACTACAGGATGAGGGGGGGGGGGAAGCGGACACCTGCTAGAAAATTCAATACTTCAAAATCACGTCATAGCTTAGTTAAGATATTGTACATTCACGATACTTACAGGCCGCTTAATAACCAGGAAATAAGTTAGCTGATATTTCATACTAACAGGCTTACTCTGATTTCAATAACAAGCAACTTATATTAGCAAGGCCACTTGCATCTTTTTATTATTATCAAAGTGACTTTCATCTCTTATATTAACAAAGTGACATACCTCGCCCATCAATTCAAATTGTATCTGGAATATTAAAGTTATGTGTAGCTGGTAGATATTATCAAAGCGACTTGTAGCAATGATATTATCAAAGTGTCTTGTAGATAAGATATTATCGAAGCAACTCGTAGCTAAGATATTATCAAAGCTATTTGTAGTCCAGATATTATCAAAGCTACTTATGGCTAAGATATTATCAAACAGACTTGTAGCCAAGATATTATCGGAGACTTGTAGTCAAGATATTATTAGAGACTTGTAGCCAGGATATTATCAAAGTGTCCTGTAGCTAAGATATTATCAAAGTTATTTGTAGCCCAGATAATTATCAAAGTTATTTGTAGCCCAGATAATTATCAAAGCTACTTATAGCCAAGATATTATCAAACAGACTTGTAGCCAAGATATTATCAGAGACTTGTAGCCAAGATATTATTAGAGACTTATAGCCAGGATATTATCAAAATACCTTTGTAACTAAGATATTATCAAAGACCACTGTAGCCAAAATATTAACAGACACGTAGCTAAGATTTTATCAAAGCTGCCAGGATGTTATCAAAGTAACTTTTAGCCAAGATATTACTCGAGTGACTTGTAGCCAAGCTATTATCAAAGTGACTTGTAGCCAAGCTATTATAGAAGTGCCTTTGTAACCAAGATATCAAACCATCTTTAAGCCAAGATATTATCGAAGCCTCTTGTATCAAAGATATTATCAAAGCAACTTGTAGCAAAGATATCAAAGTGACTTGTACGAAAGATATTATCAAAGCATCTTGTATGAGATATTATCAAAGCGACTTGTACCAAGATATTATCAAAAGCGACTTGTATCGAAGACACTATCAAAGAGCTTTGCATCAAAGATATCAAAAGCAACTTGTATCAAAGATATAATCAAGGAATACATTACCAAAGATATGATTGATGACAACAAAATATATTACCACAGTAACTTTTATCCAAGATATCAACAAATCGATGGTGAAGGATCTATAATTCCGTTACGAAGTTATTTCTGAATAATATGAATTCAAAAGAACGAGGATCAACAGGAATAACTTCAAGATAACCAAAAAAAAAGGATAAAAATTATTTCTTAGCCACAATGATACTTCCAGAAAGGTTTGGAATTTTGGATATGAAGTCTAGGGAACTTAGGGTATGAAGACTCTAGAATTTAGGGTTTTGAAGTCTCTGGGCTTTAGGAAATGAAGTCTAGAATTTTTGGTAGGAAATCTCTGGAATTTAGGGCATGACGTCTCTGGAATTTAGGGCATAAAGTCACCGGAATTTAGGGTATGACGTCTCTGGATTTTAGGGCATAAAGTCTCCGGAATATAGGGTATGACGTCTCTGGATTTTAGGGCATAAAGTCTCCGGAATTTAGGGTATGACGTCTCTGGATTTTAGGGCATAAAGTCACCGGAATTTAGGGTATGACGTCTGGATTTTAGGGCATAAAGTCACCGGAATTTAGGGTATGACGTCTCTGGATTTTGGGGCATAAAGTCTCCGGAATTTAGGGTATGTCTGGATTTTGGGGCATAAAGTCTCCGGAATTTAGTATGACGTCTCTGGATTTTGGGGCATAAAGTCACCGGAATTTAGAGTATGACGTCTCTGGATTTTGGGGCATAAAGTCTCCGGAATTTAGGGTATGACGTCTCTGGATTTTGGGGCATAAAGTCTCCGGAATTTAGGGTATGACGTCTCTGGATTTTGGGGCATAAAGTCTCCGGAATTTAGGGTATGACGTCTCTGGATTTTGGGGCATAAAGTCTCCGGAATTTAGGGTATGACGTCTCTGGATTTTGGGGCATAAAGTCTCCGGAATTTAGGGTATGACGTCTCTGGATTTTGGGGCATAAAGTCTCCGGAATTTAGGGTATGACGTCTCTGGATTTTGGGGCATAAAGTCTCCGGAATTTAGGGTATGACGTCTCTGGATTTTGGGGCATAAAGTCTCCGGAATTTAGGGTATGGCGTGTCTGGATTTTGGGGCATAAAGTCTCCGGAATTTAGGGTATGACGTCTCTGGATTTTGGGGCATAAATTCTCCGGAATTTAGGGTATGAAGTCGCAAGAAATATAGGGTATGAAGTCTCTGGAATTTAGGGTATGAAGTTTGGAATTCAAGGTATAAATTCTGGATGATTTTTTGATAACACTGACCTGGAACCTGAGGGTCTCTCCCTTGATGGGCCGGAATCTGTACTCCTTATTTTCATCAGTACCGTGGGAGGGCCAGTTGTCATCACCTGAAATAGGAAGAGACAAAACATTGAGATATGCATACACATTTCTCTCTCTCTCTCTCTCTCTCTCTCTCTCTCCTCTCCTCTCTCTCTCTCTCTCTCGCTCTCTCTCTCTCTCTCTCTCTCGTGACCCACAACAGTAAAATAACACAATTTTCTCTAATTCATTGGATGGGGAATATATATATATATATATATATATATATATATATATATATATATATATATATATATATATCCTGTGACCACAACAGTAAAATAACACTATTTTCTCTAATTCATTGGATGGAGAATATCTCTCTCTCTCTCTCTCTCTCTCTCTCTCTCTCTCTCTCTCTCTCTCTCTCTCTCTCTCAGCTGTAACCCACAACAGTCACATAATTACTTCTCCAATTCATTACTTAAAACAACGTTTGGTGAAATCAAAAGATAATAATCTAATTTGGGATCTGGATTTTTATACACACACATACAAAAAGAGAAAACATTATTGACAATGTTACCAACTTCCATTATTATCTTAATAGATTTTTTTATAGTATTTTTCCCCAACATTCACTTAAATTCGCTATATAAAAACTCAATAAATTTTAAATAGATTTTATAACCTGTGCATCCCAAAACCCACCAAATCTGTCCATAGATGAAAGCAAGGCAACTGCAGATCTATTATTATTATTATTATTATTATTATTATTATTATTATAAGCTAAGATACAACCCTAGTTGGAAAAGCAAGATGCTATAAGCCCAAGGGCTCCAATAGGGAAAAAAAAGCACAATGAGGAAAGGAAATGGAAATAAATAAACGATATGAGAAGAAATTAACAATAAAATATTTTAAAAACAGTAACATCATCAAAACAGATATAGAAAGACTTATGTCAGCCTGTTCAACATAAAAACATTCGCTGCGAGTTTGAACTTTTGAAGTTCTACCGATTCAACTACCCGGTTAGGAAGATCATTCCACAACTTGGTCAAAGCTGGAATAAAACTTCTAGAGTACTGTGTAGTAAAATTTTACGAACTAGACAACAGTAATCTTTGGAATGGCTTGGGATAAGGATAACCTCGGCAAAGCCATCCCATTTTGATGTTATTGTGAACCAAAACGAGGTTACATACTTTCTTTTCTCTTATTTCAAAATTTCCTTTGCTCTCTGCGCTATTTTCCCTATTGGAGCCCTTGGGTTTATAGCATCTTACGTTTCTAACTAGGGTTGTGGCTCAGTAAGTAAGTAAGTAAGTAATAATAATAATAATAATAATCATAATTATAATAATAATACATCTTTCCTTTAATGCAAATAATTCCTCGTTATCATTAAATGATCCTATTCATAGCTGTAGAATAATAATAATAATAATAATAATAATAATAATAATAATATTCCTTCCTCTCTCAAGACTACGTGCAACCCACAAGAACGACCCAGACCTTCTCAATTCTCAGGAACGAGTTCCTTGGAGGAATAGCCATCATACCTCCAATGGATGGAGACACTCTGCTTTCCCCCCCCCCCCCCCCCAAGGATAAAGGGCATTTATCCCCCGGGTTCCTTCTCCTTTTCAGGTCTGAGACAGGAACGCGGGACCATAGCCATGCCAAATAGCGTCACTATGGGAAAGCCACAAAGAGAGAGAGAGAGAGAGAGAGAGAGAGAGAGAGAGAGAGAGAGAGAGAGAGAGGAGAGAGAGAGAGGACTATAAAAAGGGTGTAGGAGAGAAGGATTGCGCGAACGTCTATAAATAGAGGTTACCGAAAGGACCTTGGAATCTACGAGTCTAAAAGACAAATAAGGAAAAGCCTGAACTGCGTCTCTGATTAATCAAAGAGTCTCTTGATAACGAATTAATGCAGATCGGACAAATTAAAATTCCAGGACTACTTCTTTGAAGATTGTGATGCACAACTTGTTTGGTTCAAGAAAAAAATGACTATCTATTTGGTAATATAATAAACACGCTTTCGTGGTCATAAGCTGGATTAATGTAACTGAAATTTAACTTGAATAAAAGCATAGTTGGTAAAAAATAAAGGTCATAAGATCAATGAAACTTTTAAAGGTTTAAAGATAGCTTATATAATTTTCCTTTCTGAGTGGGGGATACCTTAACGTGGTGAGAGGGTTTGTGCGTCGCCGTGATCAGCAAAGCCGTACTAGTCAGGAATATCCATACTAGGTTGATTTGCTTTGATTGATCAGTCAAGTCTCCCACCATCACCAATCCGCACTGGCCAGCGTGGTGATAGATACTGGCCAAACCCCAGACATGAATAAGGACATACCTGAGGCCTTTGTCCTCCACTGGACTAGAAAAGGCTGCATTTGTTGTTGTCTATATAAACATGATAAAAGTCCAGGCCCCCTCTCCTAGCTAGGACTAGGGAGGGGCAGGCCATGGCTGCTTATGACACGGCAGATAGACCTACAGGCTCCCCTCAAAGACCCCACCCTTACCTCACAAGGATGGTGAGGTTGCAGACACTACGAGAAACTAATGAGCTCGAAAAGACAAGAACTCTCGTACAGTTAAATGCTA
>NC_090761.1:28452196-28467196 GCF_036898095.1 Palaemon carinicauda
TAATAAGTTCAATAACGCAATGTGAAAATTAATTTGCTGACTATTCGCACACTATTCTATCTTGTTTTTCTTCCTCTCCTTATTTTGAAGTTTTTATTTTATATATGAAGGATTTATTTTAATGTTATGGTTCTTAAACTTCTCTTTTAGTTTATTTCCTTATTTTCTTTCCTTACTGAGCTATTTTCCCTATTGGGGCCTTTGGGCTTATAGCATCCTGATTTTCCAACGAGGGTTGTAGCTTAGCAAGTAATAATAATAATAATAATAATAATAATAATAATAATAATAATGAGTTTCTTTACCACAAAATGACGACAAATAATTTCCAGCCAATAGACTTTACATTTTTTTAAATATTCATAACAAATATTCATATTCAAATACCTTTCAGAAAATCTATATAACAGGAGCAGAAGATAAGTATGAGGCTGCAAGCTCCCACTAGACATCCGAATGACTGAAGCTATATTAAGGCTTTCAAGAGGAAACTGAAGACTCTTGTTCTCTTAAGTGCTTCGATAATGTGGATTTAACAATAGACGAGCGATATGCGTTGTGAAATGCTGAATGCTTTGGAATGTATAAGATAAAATTACTCTCTTGTTTCATGGTACACTCCAGCACCCTATTCTATCTTGTTTCTCCTCCTCTTGTTACTTTTTCAGTCTTCATAGTTTATACATAAAATGTATAATGTTGTTACTGCTCTTGAAATATTTTGATTGTTCATTAGTTCTCTTGTAGTTTATTTATTTCCTTCCCTCACAGGGCTATTTTCCCTGTTGGAGCCCTGCTTTTCCCCACTAGGGTTGTAGCTTAGCTTATAATAATATTAAGAGCACAAGACTTCTCTACCTAACCTAGGACCCAGGGAGATTTGTTAAAGGTTTAAAGGGCACTCATGAATGGCAGAGGCAAGGGACAGTGATAATAGCCCTAGCAGGACAATGATATAGAGACTGACCATATATACAGGCAGCCCTTAAAGTAAATTAAATAGCTTGATTTATGGATTTGAGCTATATAGCCCAGCGCTGGGGACTGCACGGCCAATTACCTAATTGAATCTGAGGTAAAAGCTAGAAGAGGAAGAAATGAAACAAGAAGAGGTGAAATAGGACAGGAAACTAAGCTCAGCTAGGTAACGTACTGACACAACGCCGCAAAAGACCCTTAAAATAATGGCCACTACGCATGCGTGACGGGCACTGACAGTAACATGGGATTACATAAGACTATCAACGGCTGAAAAAACTAGAAAACATCCAAGAGGCCACGTCTTAACAAGGCTTGATAAGTCCGTGAACATGCGAGAGCCTCGGCCCACACAGCTCTTAACCAAACTGGGACCGGGTCCATTGAGCCAACTATACACCCCCATTAAATTCATGACCTTTCGCTCTTTCCTATTCAGAACGTGAAGGGGAGAAGGGGAGGGAGTGAGAAGGGCAGGGAAGGACCAGCGTAGGACTGCTATAAGCGGTAAGTGATCCAAGTGGTGTGAGTGGGAGGCAAGAGAAGGCGTATGGACCAGCATGTGGGTGAGACACCTCACAAAAGAATTTGATATTTGCAGCTGTGAGATGCTATAGATTGAGAGAGAGAGAGAGAGAGAGAGAGAGAGAGAGAGAGAGAGAGAGAGAGAGAGAGAGAGAGAGAATCGGTATATTGAGTCCTTCGATTCTTCGATTTTACGGGAATCACCAATAACAAGACTTAAATTGATGATTATTAATTCAGATATTTTTATTCTAAATCTACAATTTCTTACGAAGGATCCAGCTAGTTACCCGAAATCTATCATCAATTAATGTGGTGTATAAAAATTGTGAAAATCTCTGTGCAATGAACTAGTCCAATGTTAAACTAAATTATAAAACACATAAAAGCAGAAATTACCGAAGCAGAGGTCTTGCAAATCAAATGCATTACGAGCTATCTTTGAAGCAGCTAGTACAGCTGGCTTCATTAATACCGGAACACTTCACGGGAAGCTAAACAGACGACTGACATCTGTAATTTGTAGCAGGAAACTCTGCGTTTAGCAAAAGAGAAACGGTTGCCAACGCTGACTTTAAAACAAAATGCAGGGGCTAGTAAACTGTTACATACACAATATCTTTTGGGATATTCGCTCCGGGGGCAGTAATCCAATGATACCTCTACAGGTAAAATTCTCTGTTATATTACTCGCAGGAAATATCTTAAGAAGCTGCCTAGAGGAACTCCCATCAGGACGACATGGCTATCTCACCCAAAAATAAATTTATTTCTGTCAAAATTCTTTTTTTTAATCGTTCTAGGACTGCTGAATACAAAAATATTGTTATTTGCTTAATAGCACTTCTCATGAAGTGGGTTGTGGTGGAGTGTTGGTAACGTCCTTGCCTGGTGATTGCCAAACTGGGGTTCGAGTCCTGCTCAAACTCGTTAGTTCCTATGGTCGCTGCAACCTTACCATCTTGTGAACTAAGGATGGAAGGTTTGGGGAGCCTGTAAGTTTGCCTGATGTGTCATCAGCCGACATTGCCTGGCCTTCCTTGGTCTTATCTTGGGTGGAGAGGAGGCTTGGGCGCTAATCATATGTATATATGGTCAATCTTTGGGGCATTGTCCTGCTAGCTACGGCAATGTCAATGACCCTTGTCTCTTCCAATCATGAGCGGCCTTTAAAAGAAACTTTAAAACTGTACAGATGGCTTCATTAATTCCGGTACACATCGTGGAAAGCAAAGATGTCAGTGTACCAGAGTTAATGACGCCAACTGTACCGTTTACACGACTGATCACTAAGAGATACAAATATGAACCAAGAGAGGTCTTCTTCCTTCTCAAAAGCTATTCTCATCTCATACAACTACTAATTTTTTTTAATATATGGAATTAAATTTGACAACACTATAAAGTTACTTACTGTAGCGGTTTCGAAACCTCCGAGTACAGTCAGCGGCATTAATACTGGTACACCGAAAGCTCATTTGCTTCCCACGAAGTGTACCGAAATCAATAGGGTTAACTGCTCCAATGTAATTGTTCATTAGCTATCTTCCTCTTGGTAAGGGTAGAAGAGACTCTTTAGCTATGGTAAGCAGCTCTTCTGGAAGGACACTCGTGGCAGAGACTCTTTAGCTATGGTAACCAGCTCTTCTAGAAGGAGACTCTTAGAGCAGCTCTTCTAGGCCTTCTAGGAGGACACTCGTAGAAGACTCTTTAGCTATGGTGTCTTTAGCTATGGTGAGCAGCTCTTCAAGGAGAAGGACACTCTTAGAAGACTCTTTAGCTATGGTAAGCAGCAGCTCTATGGGAAGGACACTCTTAAAAGAGACTCTTTAGCTATGGTAAGCAGCTCTTCTGGAAGGACACTCGTGGCAGAGACACTTTAGCTATGGTAACCAGCTCTTCTAGAAGGAGACTCTTAGAGCAGCTCTTCTAGGAGGACACTCGTAGAAGACTCTTTAGCTATGGTGTCTTTAGCTATGGTGAGCAGCTCTTCAAGGAGAAGGACACTCTTAGAAGACTCTTTAGCTATGGTAAGCAGCAGCTCTATGGGAAGGACACTCATAAAAGAGACTCTTTAGCTATGGTAAGCAGCTCTTCTAGAAGAAGGACACTCTTAGAAGAGACTCTTTAGCTATGGTAAGCAGCTCTTCTAGGAGGACACTCTCAGAACAGACTCTTTGGCTATGGTAAGCAGCTCTTCTGGGGGAAGGAAAATCGTAGAACAGACTCTTTAGCTATGGTAATCAGCTCTTCTAGGAGGAAACTCTTAATAGAGACTCTTTAGCTATGGTAATCAGCTCTTCTAGGACACTCTTAGAAGAGACTCTTTAGCTATGGTAAGCAGCTCTTCTAGGAGGACACTCTTAGAAGAGACTCTTTAGCTATGGTAAGCAGCTCTTCTAGAAGGACACTCTTAGAAGAGACTCTTTAACTATGGAAGCAGCTCTTCTAGGAGAAGGACACTCTTAGAAGAGTCTTTAGCTATGGTAAGCAGCTCTTCTAGGAGAAGGACACTCTTATAAGAGACTCAACTATGTTAAGCAGCTCTTCTAGGCAGACACTCTTAGAAGAGATTCCTTAGCTATGGTAAGCAGCTCTTCTTGGGGAAGGACACTCGTAGAAGAGTCTTTAGCTATGGTAAGCAGCTCTTCTAGGAGAAGGACACTCTTAGAAGAGACTCCTTAACTATGGTAAGTAGTTCTTCTAGGGGAAAGACACTCGTAGAAGAGACTCTTTAGTTATGGTAAGCAGCTCTTCTAGGAGAAGGACACTCTTAGAGGAGACTCTTTAGCTATACTGAGCAGCTCTTCTAGGAGGACACTCGTAGAGGACTCTATAGCTATGGTAAGCAACTCTTCTAGGAGAAGGACACTCGTAGAAAACACTTTAACTATGGTAAGCAGCTCTTCTAGGAAAAGGACACTCTTAGAAGAGACTCTTTAGCTATGGTAAGCCGCTCTTCTATGGGAAGGACACTCGTAGAAGAGACACTTTAACTGTGGTAAGCAGCTCTTCTAGGAGTGCACTCGTAGAAGATTCTTTAATTATGGTAAGCAGCTCTTCTAGGAGGACACTCTTAGAAGAGTCTTTAGCTATGGTAAGCAGTTCTTCTAGGGGAAGGACACTCGTAGAAGAGACTCTTTAGCTATGATAAGCAGCTCTTCTAGGAGAAGGACACTCTTAGAAGAGACTCTTTAGCTATGGTATGCAGCTCTTCTAGGAGGACACTCGTAGAAGACTCTTTAGCTATGGTAAGCAGCTCTTCTAGGAGAAGGACACTCTTAGAAGAGAGTCTTTAGCTATGGTAAGCAGTTCTTCTAGGGGAAGGACACTCGTAGAAGAGACTCTTTAGCTATGATAAGCAGCTCTTCTAGGAGATAGACACTCTTAGTAGAGACTCTTTAGCTATGGTAAGCAGCTCTTCTAGGAGAAGGACACTCTCAGAAGAGACTCTTTAGCTATGGTAAACAGCTCTTCTAGGAGGACACTCTAAGAAGAGTCTTTAGCTATGGTAAGCAGTTCTTCAAGGGGAAGGACACTCGTAGAAGAGACTCTTTAGCTATGATAAGCAGCTCTTCTAGGAGGACACTCTTAGAAGTCTTTAGCTATGGTAAGCAGTTCTTCTAGGGGAAGGACACTCGTAGAAGAGACTCTTTAGCTATCATAAGCAACTCTTCTAGGAGAAGGATGTTCTCAGAAAAAAACCCTTCAGCTATGGTAAGCAGCTCTACTAGGAGGACACTCGTAGAAGACTCTTAACTATGGTAAGCAGCTCTTCTAGGAGGACACTCTTAGAAGAGGGTCTTTAGCTATGGTAAGCAGTTCTTCTAGGGGAAGGACACTCGTAGAAGAGACTCTAACTATGATAAGCAGCTCTTCTAGAAGGACACTCTTAGAAGAGAGTCTTTTTAGCTATGGTATGCAGCTTTTCTAGGAGGAGACTTGTAGAAAATTCTTTAGCAATGGTAAGCAGGTCTTCTTGGAGAAGGACACTCTTAGAAGACTCTTTAGCTATGGTAAGCATTTCTTCTAGGGGAAGGACACTCGTAGAAGACTTTTTAACTATGGTGAGCAGCTCTTCTAGGAGGACACTCTTAGAAGAGAGTCTTTAGCTATGGTAAGCAGTTGTTCTAGGGGAAGGACACTCGTAGAAGAGACTCTTTAGCTATGATAAGCAGCTCTTCTAGGAGAAGGACACTCTTAGAAGAGACTCTTTTTAGCTATGGTATGCAGCTTTTCTAGGACACTTGTAGAAAATTCTTCAGCTATGGTAAGCAGCTCTTCTAGGAGGACACTCGTAGAAGACTCTTCAACTATGGTAAGCAGCTCTTCTAGGAGAAAGACACTCTTAGAAGAGACTCTTTAGCTATGGTAAGCAGTTCTTCTAAGGGAAGGACACTCATAGAAGAGACTCTTTAGCTATGGTAAGCAGCTCTTTTTGAGAAAGACACTCTTAGAAGAACGTCTTTAGCTATGGTTAAATTCAGTGCACAATTGGACACTTATCAATTGATTAACTTCAGTGAACAACTGGACACTTATCAATTGGTTAACTTCAGTGAACAACTGGACACTTATCAATTGGTTAACTTCAGTGAACAACTGGACACTTATCAATTGGTTAACTTCAGTGAACAACTGGACACTTATCAATTGGTTAACTTCAGTGAACAACTGGACACTTATCAATTCGTTAACTTCCGTAAACAACTGGACACTTATCAATTGGTTAACTTCAGTGAACAACTGGACACTTATCAATTCGTTAACTTCAGTGAACACCTGGACAATTATCAAGTGGTTAACTTCAGTGAACAACTGGACACTTATCAATTCGTTAACTTCAGTGAACACCTGGACAATTACCAGTGGTTAACTTCAGTGAACAACTGGGCACTTATCAATTCGTTAACTTCAGTGAACACCTGGACACTTATCAAGTGGTTAACTTCAGTGAACACCTGAACACTTATCAATTCGTTAACTTCAGTGAACACCTGGACAATTATCAAGTGGTTAACTTCAGTAAACAACTGGACACTTATCAATTCGTTAACTTCAGTGAACACCTGGACACTTATCAAGTGGTTAACTTCAGTGAACACCTGAACACTTATCAATTCGTTAACTTCAGTGAACACCTGGACAATTATCGAGGGGTTAACTTCAGTGCACAACCAGACACCTATCAATTGGTTAACTTCAGTGAACAACTGGACGCATATCAATCGGTTAACTTCAGTGAACAACTGGACACTTATCAATTGGTTAACCTCAGTGAACAACTGGACACTTATCAATTGGTTAACCTCAGTGAACAACTGGACACTTATCAATTGGTTAACTTCAGTGAACAACTGGACACTTATCAATTGGTTAACTTCAGTGAACACCTGGACACTTATCAATTGGTTAACTTCAGTGAACACCTGGACACTTATCAATTGGTTGACTTCAGTGAACACCTGGACACTTATCAATTGGTTGACTTCAGTGCAAAACCAGACACCTATCAATTGGTTGACTTCAGTGAACACCTGGACACCTATCAATTGGTTAACTTCAGTGAACACCTGGACACCTATCAATTGGTTAACTTCAGTGAACAACTGGACACCTATCAATTGGTTAACTTCAGTGAACACCTGGACACTTATCAAGTGGTTAACTTCAGTGAACACCTGGACACTTATCAAGTGGTTAACTTCAGGGAACACCTGGACACTTATCAATTCGTTAACTTCAGTGAACACCTGGACACTTATCAAGTGGTTAACTTCAGTGAACAACTGGACACTTATCAAGTGGTTAACTTCAGTGAACAACTGGACACTTATCAAGTGGTTAACTTCAGTGAACAACTGGACACTTATCAAGTGGTTAACTTCAGTGAACAACTGGACACCTATCAATTGGTTAACTTCAGTGAACAACTGGACACCTATCAATTGGTTAACTTCAGTGAACACCTGGACACCTATCAATTGGTTAACTTCAGTGAACAACTGGACACCTATCAATTGGTTAACTTCAGTGAACACCTGGATACTTATCAAGTGGTTAACTTCAGTGAACAACTGGACACCTATCAATTGGTTAACTTCAGTGAACACCTGGACACCTATCAATTGGTTAACTTCAGTGAACACCTGGACATTTATCAAGTGGTTAACTTCAGTGAACACCTGGACATTTATCAATTCGTTAACTTCAGTGAACACCTGGACAATTATCAATTGATTAACTTCAGTGAACACCTGGACACCTATCAATTGGTTAACTTCAGTGAACAACTGGGCACTTACCAATTGGTTAACTTCAGTGAACACCTGGACACCTATCAATTGGTTAACTTCAGTGAACACCTGGACACCTATCAATTGGTTAACTTCAGTGAACACCTGGACACCTATCAATTGGTTAACTTCAGTGAACACCTGGACACCTATCAATTGGTTAACTTCAGTGAACACCTGGACACCTATCAATTGGTTAACTTCAGTGAACACCTGGACACCTATCAATTGGTTAACTTCAGTGAACACCTGGACACCTATCAATTGGTTAACTTCAGTGAACACCTGGACACCTATCAATTGGTTAACTTCAGTGAACACCTGGACACCTATCAATTGGTTAACTTCAGTGAACAACTGGACACCTATCAATTGGTTAACTTCAGTGAACAACTGGACACCTATCAATTGGTTAACTTCAGTGAACACCTGGACACTTATCAAGTGGTTAACTTCAGTGAACACCTGGACACTTATCAAGTGGTTAACTTCAGTGAACACCTGGACACTTATCAAGTGGTTAACTTCAGTGAACACCTGGACACTTATCAATTCGTTAACTTCAGTGAACACCTGGACACTTATCAAGTGGTTAACTTCAGTGAACACCTGGACACTTATCAAGTGGTTAACTTCAGTGAACACCTGGACACTTATCAAGTGGTTAACTTCAGTGAACACCTGGACAATTATCAAGTGGTTAACTTCAGTGAACACCTGGACAATTATCAAGTGGTTAACTTCAGTGAACACCTGGACAATTATCAAGTGGTTAACTTCAGTGAACACCTGGACACTTATCAAGTGGTTAACTTCAGTGAACACCTGGACACTTATCAAGTGGTTAACTTCAGTGAACACCTGGACACTTATCAAGTGGTTAACTTCAGTGAACACCTGGACACTTATCAAGTGGTTAACTTCAGTGAACACCTGGACAATTATCAAGTGGTTAACTTCAGTGAACACCTGGACAATTATCAAGTGGTTAACGTCAGTGAACAACTGGACAATTATCAAGTGGTTAACTTCAGTGAACAACTGGACACTTATCAATTCGTTAACTTCAGTGAACACCTGGACAATTATCAAGTGGTTAACTTCAGTGAACAACTGGACACTTATCAATTTGTTAACTTCAGTGAAGACCTGGACACTTATCAAGTGGTTAACTTCAGTGAACACCTGGACAATTATCAAGTGGTTAACTTCAGTGAACAACTGGGCACTTATCAATTCGTTAACTTCAGTGAACACCTGGACACTTATCAAGTGGTTAACTTCAGTGAACACCTGAACACTTATCAATTCGTTAACTTCAGTGAACACCTGGACAATTATCAAGTGGTTAACTTCAGTGCACAACCAGACACCTATCAATTGGTTAACTTCAGTGAACAACTGGACGCATATCAATCGGTTAACTTCAGTGAACAACTGGACACTTATCAATTGGTTAACCTCAGTGAACAACTGGACACTTATCAATTGGTTAACCTCAGTGAACAACTGGACACTTATCAATTGGTTAACCTCAGTGAACAACTGGACACTTATCAATTGGTTAACCTCAGTGAACAACTGGACACTTATCAATTGGTTAACTTCAGTGAACAACTGGACACTTATCAATTGGTTAACTTCAGTGAACAACTGGACACTTATCAATTGGTTAACTTCAGTGAACAACTGGACACTTATCAATTGGTTAACTTCAGTGAACACCTGGACACTTATTAATTGGTTGACTTCAGTGCAAAACCAGACACCTATCAATTGGTCAACTTCAGTGAACAACTGGACACTTATCAATTGGTCAACTTCAGTGAACAACTGGACACTTATCAATTGGTCAACTTCAGTGAACAACTGGACACTTATCAATTGGTTAACTTCAGTGAACACCTGGACACTTATCAATTGATTAACTTCAGTGCAAAACCAGACACCTATCAATTGGTCAACTTCAGTGAACAACTGGACACTTATCAATTGGTTAACTTCGGTGAACACCTGGACACCTATCAATTGGTTAACTTCAGTGAACACCTGGACACCTATCAATTGGTTAACTTCAGTGAACAACTGGACACCTATCAATTGGTTAACTTCAGTGAACACCTGGACACCTATCAAGTGGTTAACTTCAGTGAACACCTGGACACTTATCAATTCGTTAACTTCAGTGAACACCTGGATACTTATCAAGTGGTTAACTTCAGTGAACAACTGGACACCTATCAATTGGTTAACTTCAGTGAACAACTGGACACCTATCAATTGGTTAACTTCGGTGAACACCTGGACACCTATCAATTGGTTAACTTCAGTGAACACCTGGACACTTATCAAGTGGTTAACTTCAGTGAACACCTGGACACTTATCAATTCGTTAACTTCAGTGAACACCTGGACACTTATCAAGTGGTTAACTTCAGTGAACACCTGGACACTTATCAAGTGGTTAACTTCAGTGAAGACCTGGACACTTATCAAGTGGTTAACTTCAGTGAACAACTGGACACTTATCAATTCGTTAACTTCAGTGAACACCTGGACACTTATCAAGTGGTTAACTTCAGTGAACACCTGGACACTTATCAAGTGGTTAACTTCAGTGAACACCTAGACAATTATCAAGTGGTTAACTTCAGTGAACAACTGGACACTTATCAATTCGTTAACTTCAGTGAACACCTGGACACTTATCAAGTGGTTAACTTCAGTGAACACCTGAACACTTATCAATTCGTTAACTTCAGTGAACACCTGGACAATTATCAAGTGGTTAACTTCAGTGAACACCTGGACACTTATCAATTCGTTAACTTCAGTGAACACCTGGACAATTATCAAGTGGTTAACTTCAGTGAACAACTGGACACTTATCAATTCGTTAACTTCAGTGAACACCTGGACACTTATCAAGTGGTTAACTTCAGTGAACACCTGAACACTTATCAATTCGTTAACTTCAGTGAACACCTGGACAATTATCAAGTGGTTAACTTCAGTGAACAACTGGACACTTATCAATTCGTTAACTTCAGTGAACACCTGGACACTTATCAAGTGGTTAACTTCAGTGAACACCTGAACACTTATCAATTCGTTAACTTCAGTGAACACCTGGACAATTATCAAGTGGTTAACTTCAGTGAACAACTGGACACTTATCAATTCGTTAACTTCAGTGAACACCTGGACACTTATCAAGTGGTTAACTTCAGTGAACACCTGAACACTTATCAATTCGTTAACTTCAGTGAACACCTGGACAATTATCAAGTGGTTAACTTCAGTGCACAACCAGACACCTATCAATCGGTTAACTTCAGTGAACACCTGGACACTTATCAAGTGGTTAACTTCAATGAACAACAGGACACTTTTTAATTGGTTAAGAATGTTGATTATGCAACAACTTTCACTTGGAAACATAGGTGGATTTAGTTTCAGTAGTTTCAAGTGATGGAACGAATAACATTGTATCAGATATTTAACTTCAAGGGCTTCTTTCCTGGTCCTGTACAGCAGGGGAACCCTACTTTCTACAGGACCTTAACAGTCATTTTTTACTATTATTATTATTATTAATAACTATTATTATTATCATTATTATTATTAATAATAATAATAATAATAATAATAATAATAATAATAATTATTATTATTATTATTATTATTATTATTATTATTATTATTATTAACTAAGCTGCAACCCTAGTTGGAAAAGCAAGATGCTATAAGTCCAAGGGCTCTAACAGGGAAAAATAGCCCAGTGAATAAAGGGAATGAGGAAATAAATAAACGACATGAGAAATAATTAACAATTAATAAAATATTCTAAAAACAGTAACATCAAAACAGATATTTCATATATAAGCTATAAAAAGACATGTCAACCTGCTTAACATAAAAAAATTTGCTGTAAGTTTGAACTTTTGAACTTATCGTATGCATTCCAATGCATTCAGTATTTCACACATGCATATTGCTCGTCTTTTGTTGAATTCACACTATCAAAGCACTTAGGGAATAAGTCTTCAATTTCCTCTTGAAAGCCTTAATATCTTCAGTCTTTCGGATGTCTAGTGAGAGCTTTTTGTATAGTCTCGGGGCCGCATATTTAAAGGCTCTATCTAGTGTGGAGGCGTGCAATAGTTCTCCAGTTCATGATCTTATAACTTTTCAATTTCCCTTACGGAAAAACACCGATAAAGAAAATAAGGTTTTACAAATAAATCTTATTTATCTCCAGGAAGTAACTATGAAAATATATATCAATATTATCTATGGTCACGGTAGTTTAACAATTAATAATCACTGTTTGTTGATTGCATTATAACTATACATTTTCATATCGTTCATTTATTTCCTTATTTGCTTTCCTTATTGGGCTATTTTCCTTGTTGGGACCCTTGGGATTATATCATCTTTCTTTTCCAACTAGTGTTGTCGCTTAGCTAGTAATAATAATAATAATAATAATAATATAAATTAAAAAGAAAACAATAACATGTGCCAATTGATGGAAAAGACTAACTTAAGGACAGACCTAGGTCCTATGAAGATCACCATAATAATAATAATCATCATCATCATCTCCTCCTACTACGCCTATTGACGCAAAGGGTCTCGGTTATATTTCGCCAGTCGTCTCTATCTTGAACTTTTAAATGAATACTTCTCCATTCATCATCTCCCACTTAAGGCTTCATAGTCCTCAGCCATGTAGGACTGGGTCTTCCAACTCTTTAGTGCCTTGTGGAGCCCAGCTAAACGTTTGGCGAACTAATCTCTCTTGGGGAGTGCGAAGAACATGCCCAAATAATTTCCATCTACCCATCGCCATGATCTCATTCACATATGTGGATACTTCATAAAAAACACATGCAAAGAGTGTCAATATAATCTCTTACTTGTGAGAAACTGTTATTACTAGAAATATTTATTGTAACTATGGATTGCAACCTACGTGGAAGTACAACTCGAGCCACAAAATAAACAAAAAGTGTCCGTGCCAAGAAAAGTATTGCTTCTGTACTGATTGAACTAAATTAGTTGTTTATCTAAACAAGGATAAATCTAAAGCTGTGTAAAATGACTCAAGATAGAAGTGGGCGTCAAGAATATTTAAGAGTATTGCTACACATTGTGCAGACAACAAATTGTGTCAACTGGAAAGTATAGCCTCTGTACCGATTGAACTAAATTGGCTGCCTTTTTAAAGCAAGAACAAATTTAAAGATGTGTGCAATGATTTAACGTATCAGAAGTGAACATCCAGAAAATTTAAGAGAATTGCTACACATTGTGCAGACAACAAATTGTGTCAACTGTAAAGTATTATCCCAATTGACCATGGAGAGAGAGAGAGAGAGAGAGAGAGAGAGAGAGAGAGAGAGAGAGAGAGAGAGAGAGAGAGAGAGAGAGACACACACACACACGAACCATCGTTGGAATTCTGCATATTACAGTTCAAGGTTTGAAAAAAACATTGTTGACCAAGAAACGAGAAAACGAAGACCACAGAACCGGCAAGTTTGGGAAGTACAAAAAAGGACGAATTCCTCCCTGCCAAAGGATCAACTAGAGGAAGGACTTCCCCTGTAATTTTCTATAGAGCGACGTCAATTTTCTGGCATGTCTTCGGAGACATCAAAGAGTCACCCCAGCAAAGGAAAGGATTACGAGTTCCAAAAGGGATCTTCCATTTTTGTTGCGTTTTCGACCGACCAGACTTTCGTGGCTCCTACCTGTGACCCTCTTATTGATTTCGAGGAAGGGCTGGGCGTCAGACAAGACTTAACTCGGTCAGCTCAGAGAGAGAGAGAGAGAGAGAGAGAGAGAGAGAGAGAGAGAGAGAGAGAGAGAGAGAGAGAGTGCATAATGCCAAAGTACTTCAAAAGTTACAAGGAGTTACAAGGATTTTGGATGTCTGACTTTAGTCCATCCGCAGATTCCATTGTTCTTGGGTAGAGAAATTCAGTTTAAACGTTTAGAGTTTTTACGATCCTGTCTAACTTATTCTTTAATTCGTTTACCGTGTTACTGTTCACTACATTCGCTGGTAATCTGTTCCATGTATTTGCTATTTAGTATGTAAAGAAAACAACACACTGAGTAGTATTGTATAGATTGGTGTTGTTATAGTCTATATTTGTTATTCTTTTAAGAATTTTAATGTCTATTAGCTGCCCCCTCAGTCGTCGAGGTTGTAGATCAAATAAGTCCAAACGTTCCATCCTTCGCCTATATCTAAATTGTCTTAGTGTTGGGACTAATTTGGTGGCTATAGCTTGTACTTCTTCCAGTCTATCTATACCCTTCTGAATACTTGGAGCCCAGAATTGGACTCTATATTCTTGATGTGGTCTTACTAGTGATGTCTACAGCTGAAGTACAATGCCTTTGTTTCTGTATTTGAATGGTCTCTCCGTGTAACCTATTAGTTTTTGTGCTTTGTTTTCAACTATAATGCTTTTTTGGTGAACTTCAAATCTTTGCTAACAATATTGCTGAGATCTTCCCCCTGGTCCACACTTTCTATTTCATTACCCAGTAGTGAGTAATGTGGTTGCGGGTTAATATAACCTATGTGTATGGCTTTACATTTCCCACAGTTAAAGAGGCATTTGCCAATTTCTGGACCATTCTTCCAACTTAATTAGATCTCTGAAGGCTTATACACCTTTTGAGTTATCAGCGTTTATGCCTAGTTTAGTATCATAGAAAAATTTTGCTATTCCACTAGTTGATCCTAAATCTAAGTCGTTAATGTAAATCATAAAGAGTAATGGGCCAGGGATGGGTCCCTGAGGTACTCCGCCTATAGCAGCTGTCCACTGTGAGGCTTCTCCATTGATTACAACTCCCTGGTTTCTGTTTGTCAGCCAATC
This sequence comes from Palaemon carinicauda, assembly GCF_036898095.1. NCBI lineage: Eukaryota > Metazoa > Arthropoda > Malacostraca > Decapoda > Palaemonidae > Palaemon > Palaemon carinicauda. The sequence continues at coordinate 28,466,898 of NC_090761.1, forward strand.
TACAATCCATTCAGCTGCCTCGTCAATGATGCAGAGTGCTTTAATTTTAACCATTAATTTCTTTTATGAGGGACTTTGTCAAAAGCCTTTGGAAAGTCTAGGTATATGATCTCTATTGCCATGCTTTTATCACATATGCTAAACATGTAGATAAAACCTAACAAATTTTTTACACAGGATCGCTTTTGTCTAAAACCATGTTGGCTGTCTATCAAAAGAATGTTTTTCTCTATATGTTCTATTATTGAATCTACTATAATTCATTCACAAATTTCGCAAGGCACTGAAGTTAGACACAC
>NC_090761.1:28477403-28592403 GCF_036898095.1 Palaemon carinicauda
CATATATATATAAATATATATATATATATATATATATATATATATATATATATATATATATATATATATATATATATATATATATATATATATATATATATATATATATACATATACATATATGTCACGTGGTGGCCCGGGGAATTGGGTAAAACTCGCTGGTAAGAGACTGATGTCTCGCCAGGTAAATCCTCGGACAGCTGTTAGCGTCAGGTTCCAATTCTTTTTATGGGCTCTCGTGACATGGTTGGTTTCGACCTGGCCTTTCATTAGAAGGGGCTAGCGTTCGATCCCAAGTATGAGGTAGAAATTTATTTCTATTTGAACACGATGTTGTGTTGATATTTATCCATATTGACTCATTAGGGGTAATTTGAATGAATTACTACCAATTGTGTCACGTGGTGGCCCGGGGAATTGGGTAAACCTCGCTGGTAAGAGACTGATGTCTCGCCAGGTAAATCCTCGGACAGCTGTTAGCGTCAGGTTCCAATTCTTTTTATGGGCTCTCGTGACATGGTTGGTTTCGACCTGGCCTTTCATTAGAAGGGGCTAGCGTTCGATCCCAAGTATGAGGTAGAAATTTATTTCTATTTGAACACGATGTTGTGTTGATATTTATCCATATTGACTCATTAGGGGTAATTTGAATGAATTACTACCAATTGTGTAACGTGGTGGCCCGGGGAATTGGGTAAAACTCGCTGGTAAGAGACTGATGTCTCGCCAGGTAAATCCTCGGACAGCTGTTAGCGTCAGGTTCCAATTCTTTTTATGGGCTCTCGTGACATCGTTGGTTTCGACCTGGCCTTTCATTAGAAGGGGCTAGCGTTCGATCCCAAGTATGAGGTAGAAATTTATTTCTATTTGAACACGATGTTGTGTTGATATTTATCCATATTGACTCATTAGGGGTAATTTGAATGAATTACTACCAATTGTGTCACGTGGTGGCCCGGGGAATTGGGTAAAACTCGCTGGTAAGAGACTGATGTCTCGCCAGGTAAATCCTCGGACAGCTGTTAGCGTCAGGTTCCAATTCTTTTTATGGGCTCTCGTGACATGGTTGGTTTCGACCTGGCCTTTCATTAGAAGGGGCTAGCGTTCGATCCCAAGTATGAGGTAGAAATTTATTTCTATTTGAACACGATGTTGTGTTGATATTTATCCATATATACATATATATACATATATATACATAAATATATACTTATATATACATATATATAAATATATATATATACACATTTATAGATATATATATATATATATATATATATATATATATATATATATATATATATACATATAAAAGAATGCTGTCATTAGCCGAATACTACAGGATTTGTGATGATTGGTTACCAGAATGCATGAAATATCACAGGAGGAGTTTGGGCTTAATATAAATAGAAGGAAGACAGAGATCATGAGAACGGGATATGCAATGGAAGATGAAATATCATTGGAAGAAAAAAAAGATGAAATATCATTGGAAGAAAAAAGGATTAATGGGGTAGAATCATATCAATATTTAGGAACTATGATCTCCAATACAGGGTCTTTAGAGTTAGAGTTTAGTGAAAGATTGAAAAAAGCAAATCAGGTAATGGCTAGGTTAAGTAAATTTTGGAAATTAAATCGGTTAAACGTTTAACTGGGATCCACAAACACTAGAAGAGTTGGAAGGCTCATGTCCACATGGTTGAGGACTATGAAGCATGAAGTAGATAATGAATGGAAAATTGATATAAAAAATAAAAAAGCGACAGATTGTGAAACCTAAGCTAAGCCATTTGTGTCAATAGCCATAGGATGATATATATATATATACATATATATATATATATATATATATATATATATATATATATATATATATATATATATATATATAAATATGTATATATATATATATATATATATATATATATATATATATATATATATATATATATATATATATATATATATATATATATATATTATATATATATATATATATATATATATATATATATATATATATATATATATATATATATATATATACATATATATATATATATATATATATATATATATATATATATATATATATATATATATATCAAAGAGTTTAGTGAAAGATTCAAAAAAGCAAACAGACAATGGTTAGGTTAAGTAAAATTTGGAAATCAAATCGCCTGAAATTACACATAAAAATCCGACTATACTGTATATCAGTTTAATGAGATCGGTGTTACTGTATGGACATGGGTTGTGGTATGACAATGAAACAACCTCCCATAGATTCAGTAGATTTGAGAACAAAGCCCTCAGAAGGATATTGGGAGTTAATTGGCAGGACAGGATTAGAAATGAAATAGAAAGAGATTACTCAAGTGCCATATGTTGATGAGATCATGATGAGGGGTAGATGAAGATTGTTTGGGCATGCTCTTCGCACTCCCCAAGAGAGATTAGTTCATCAAACATTCAGTGGGCTCCACAAGGCACTTTAAGAATTGGAAGACCCAGGACTACATGGCTGAGAACTATGAAGTGCGAAGTAGGAGATGATGAATGGAGAAGTATTCAATTAAAAGCTCAAGATAGAGACGACTGGCAAAATCTAACAGAGGCCCTTCGCGTCAATAGGCGTAGGAGAGGAGGATGATGATGATGATGATGATGATGATATATATATATATATATATATATATATATATATATATATATATATATATATATATATATATATATATATATATATATATATATATGTATATATTAAAACTAAAATTGAGTTGGTTTGTTATCAAAAAATGTTATTTTCCTTAGTAAAATAAATTTTTGAATATACTTACCCGTTGATCATGTAGCTGCAGCTCTGCTGCCCGACAGAAAAAACCTACGGGCGGAATACGCCAGCGATCGCTATACAGGTGGGGGTGTACATCAACAGCGCCATCTGTCTATTAGGTACTCAAGTACTTCTTGTCAACAAAGAACCAATTTTCTCCTCGGTCCACTAGGTCTCTATGGGGAGGAAGGGCGGGTCCTTTAATTCATGATCAACGGGTAAGTATATTCAAAAATTTATTTTACTAAGGAAAATAACATTTTTCAATATTAATCTTACCCGTTGATCATGTAGCTGATTCACACCCAAGGGGGTGGGTGGAGACCAGCATACATGTTAACATTAGAAGCTAAGTATTCCGTATTTCATTTTAGCATTTATTCAAAATAACAAACATAAAATTAATAAGTACCTGGTAAGGAAGTCGACTTGAACAATCACTCTGCCTTTTTAAGTACGTCTTCCTTACGGAGCCTCGCGATCCTCTTAGGATGCTGAGTGACTCCTAGGTGCTGAAGTATGAAGGGCTGCAACCCATACTAAAGGACCTCATCACAACCTCTAATCTAGGCGCTTCTCAAGAAAAGAATTTGACCACCCGCCAAATCAACCAGGATGCGAAAGGCTTCTTAGCCTTCCGTACAACCCAAAAACAACAATAAAAACATTTCAAGAGAAAGATTAAAAAATGTTATGGGATTATGGGAATGTAGTGGTTGAGCCCTCACCTACTACTGCACTCGCTGCTACGAATGGTCCCAGGGTGTAGCAGTTCTCGTAAAGAGACTGGACATCTTTAAGGTAAAATGATGCGAACACTGACTTGCTTCTCCAATAGGTTGCATCCATTACACTCTGCAGAGATCTGTTTTGTTTGAAGGCCACTGAAGTTGCGACAGCTCTAACTTCATGTGTCCTTACCTTCAGCAAAGCATGGTCTTCCTCATTCAGATGAGAATGAGCTTCTCTAATCAAAAGTCTGATGTAATAAGAAACTGCGTTCTTCGACATCGGTAAATCAGGTTTCTTAATAGAGCACCATAAAGCTTCTGATTGTCCTCGTAATGGCTTCGTACGTCTTAAATAGTACTTAAGAGCTCTTACTGGGCAAAGTACTCTCTCTTGTTCGTTTCCAACCAAACTGGACAGACTTGGAATCTCGAACGATTTGGGCCAAGGACGAGAAGGGAGTTCGTTTTTAGCTAAAAAACCAAGCTGTAAGGAACATGTAGCCGTTTCAGATGTAAATCCTATGTTCCTGCTGAAGGCGTGTATCTCACTGACTCTTTTAGCTGTTGCTAAGCAGACGAGGAAAAGAGTCTTCAAAGTGAGATCTTTAAAAGAGGCTGATTGAAGCGGTTCGAACCTTGCTGACATCAGGAACCTTAAAACCACGTCTAAGTTCCAACCTGGTGTGGCCAACCGACGTTCCTTTGAGGTCTCAAAAGACTTAAGGAGGTCCTGTAGATCTTTGTTGTTGGAAAGATCTAAGCCTCTGTGGCGGAAGACTGCTGCCAACATGCTTCTGTAACCTTTGATCGTAGGAGCTGAAAGGGATCTTACCTTCCTTAGGTGTAAAAGGAAGTCAGCTATCTGAGTTACAGAGGTACTGGTTGAGGATACTGAATTCGCCTTGCACCAGCTTCGGAAGACTTCCCATTTTGACTGGTAGACCTTGAGAGTGGATGTCCTCCTTGCTCTGGCAATCGCTCTGGCTGCCTCCTTCGAAAAGCCTCTAGCTCTTGAGAGTCTTTCGATAGTCTGAAGGCAGTCAGACGAAGAGCGTGGAGGCTTGGGTGTACCTTCTTTACATGCGGCTGACGCAGAAGGTCCACTCTTAGTGGAAGAGTCCTGGGAACGTCTACTAGCCATTGCAGTACCTCGGTGAACCATTCTCTCGCGGGCCAGAGGGGAGCAACCAACGTCAACCTTGTCCCTTCATGAGAGGCGAACTTCTGCAGTACCTTGTTGACAATCTTGAACGGGGGGAACGCATAAAGGTCTAGATGGGACCAATCCAGAAGAAAGGCATCTATGTGAACTGCTGCTGGGTCCGGAATCGGTGAGCAATAAATTGGGAGCCTCTTGGTCATCGAGGTAGCGAACAGATCTATGGTGGGCTGACCCCACAAGGCCCATAGTCTGTTGCAAACATTCTTGTGAAGGGTCCATTCTGTTGGGATGATCTGACCCTTCCGTCTGCCATGACATTCATGTCGCCTTGAATGAACCTCGTTACTAGAGATATTCTTCGATCTCTTGACCAGGTGAGGAGGTCCCTTGCGATCTCGAACAACGTTATCGAATGAGTCCCTCCTTGCTTGGAGATGTACGCCAAGGCTGTGGTGTTGTCGGAGTTCACTTCCACCACCTTGCCTAGAAGGAGGGACTTGAAGCTTCTCAAGGCCAGATGAACTGCCAGTAGCTCCTTGCAGTTGATGTGCATTGCTCTTTGATCCGAATTCCACGTGCCCGAGCATTCCCGACCGTCCAGTGTCGCACCCCAGCCCGTGTCCGATGCGTCCGAGAAAAGAAGGTGGTCGGGGGTCTGAACAGCCAGTGGTAGACCTTCCATGAGCAGAATGTTGTTCTTCCACCAAGTCAGTGCAGACTTCATCTTCTCGGAGATAGGAACTGAGACCACTTCTAGCGTCATGTCCTTTCTCCAGTGAGCAGCTAGGTGATACTGAAGGGGTCGGAGGTGGAGTCTCCCTAACGCGATGAACTGGTCCAGCGATGAAAGCGTCCCTATCAGACTCATCCACTGTCTGACTGAACATCGGTTCCTCTTCAGCATGCTCTGGATGCATTCTAGGGCTTGACTGATTCTGGGGGCCGACGGAAAAGCCCGAAAAGCTTGACTCTGAATCTCCATACCTAGATATACTATAGTTTGGGATGGGACGAGTTGGGACTTTTCCATATTGACCAGGAGACCCAATTCCTTGGTCAGATCCAGAGTCCATTTGAGATTCTCCAGACAGCGACGACTTGACGCAGCTCTTAAAAGCCAGTCGTCCAAATAGAGGGAGGCTCTGATGTCTGCTAAATGCAGGAATTTGGCAATATTCCTCATCAGTTTGGTAAACACTAGAGGTGCCGTGCTTAGGCCAAAGCACAGGGCTTGGAACTGGTATACCACCTTCCCAAAAACGAACCTTAGAAAAGGTTGGGAATCTGGGTGGATGGGGACGTGAAAGTACGCGTCCTTTAGGTCTAACGAGACCATCCAGTCTTCCTTCCTGACCGATGCTAGAACCGACTTCGTCGTCTCCATGGTGAACGTCTGCTTGGTGACAAAGACATTCAGAGCACTGACGTCTAGCACCGGTCTCCACCCTCCTGTCTTCTTCGCCACTAAGAAGAGACGGTTGTAGAATCCCGGGGATTGATGGTCCCGGACTATGACTACCGCTCCCTTTTGTAGCAAGAGAGACACCTCTTGCTGTAAAGCTAGCCTCTTGTCCTCCTCTCTGTACCTGGGAGAGAGGTCGATGGGAGTTGTTGCTAGAGGGGGCTTGCGCAAGAATGGAATCCTGTACCCCTCTCTGAGTAACTTCACAGACTGTGCGTCTGCACCCCTGTTCTCCCAGGCTTGCCAGTAGTTCTTGAGCCTGGCTCCCACTGCTGTCTGAAGAAGGTGGCAGTCAGACTCTGCCTTTTGAGGACTTGGAACCCTTCTTCTTGTTGCCACGTTGACTAACGGCACGAGTACCTCCTCTGCTGGAGGTTCTGCCACGAAAGGGCGGAATGAACCTAGACGCTGGTGTGTCCATCCTAGGTCTAGGCACGGAAGGTAAAGCTGTGACTTTACGTGCGGATGACGCCACCAGGTCATGAGTGTCTTTCTGGATCAACGAGGCAGCAATCCCCTTGATCAGCTCTTCAGGAAAGAGACACTTCGATAGCGGAGCAAACATCAGTTCTGACTTCTAACATGGGGTGACTCCCGCCGACAAGAAGGAGCAAAGGTGATCCCGCTTCTTGATAACTCCAGACACGAAAGAAGCCGCAAGCTCGCCAGACCCATCCCGTATGGCTTTGTCCATGCAGGACATGATGAGCATGGCAGAGTCCTTATCCGAAGGGGAGGTCTTCCTGCTCAAGGCTCCCAAACACCAGTCCAGGAAGTTAAAGATCTCGAACGCACGGAAAACTCCCTTCAAAAGATGGTCCATATCCGAAGAGGTCCAGCAAATCTTGGAGCGTCTCATAGCCAGTCTGCGGGGAGAGTCTACCAGACTTGAGAAGTCGCCCTGGGCAGAGGCAGGAACTCCCAAGCCGAGAACTTCTCCCGTGGCATACCAGACGCTAGATTTGGAAGCAAGCTTGGTCGGGGGAAACATGAAGGATGTCTTCCCAAGTTGCTTCTTGGCCTGCAACCACTCTCCCAGTACCCTTAAAGCTCTCTTGGATGAGCGAGCGAGTACGAGCTTCGTAAAGGCAGGAGCTGCTGACTGCATGCCTAAAGCGAACTTAGAGGGAGGTGAGCGTGGAGCTGCAGACACAAACTGGTCCGGATACAACTCCTTAAACAGGGCAAGGACTTTCCTAAAGTCTAAGGAGGGAGGCGTAGTCTTGGGTTCATCTATGTCAGAGTGTTGGTCGTCCAAATGCGCAGCTTCGTCGTCATCAGAGATTCCTTCATCCGAATGCTGAGGAGGAAGCGGCAAAGGAGGAGATAAAAGCTGAACGGCTGAATCCGGCAGCACGGGTGCATGCGTAGCTGCACTGGATCCAACATCATGCCGCTGTTGGTCAGTCTGAGAGCTGGCAACAACCAAAGCGGAGTGGCGGTGCGTGGTGGGGACTGCCGTGGGTTGCGGAGACTGCCGCATCGCGTCAAAACACGGCAGCTTGACTCCACCTTCCTGCTGATGCGGTAGCTCACGCATGTCAACGGAGGGTGCTGCACGTCGGCTAACGTCAACATGCGTCTGGCAGGGTCGACTGCGCATCGGTGGTGGAGCTCTCACAGCCGGAGTGTGGGAGCAGGCAGCCGCAGTGTCAGCTGAGCGCACAACCGTGGCAGGTTGTAGGTTAACGGGTGCATCGTCAACCTTCTAAGCACGATACTCCTGCATGAAGGAAGCTAGCTGAGTCTGCATAGACTGCAGCAAAGACCACTTAGGGTCTACAGCGGTTGGTGCGGCAACAGACGGAGTGATTGCCTGCTGCGGAACCACTCTACCTCTCTTGGGAGGCGTGCAGTCTTCGGAAGACTGCGGCGAGTCCGAACTGACCCAGTGGCTACACCTGGGCCGTTGGACTCGCTCGGAAGGGACCTTGCGCTTGAGAGGTCGTGAGACCTTGGTCCAGCGTTTCTGTCGAGAAACCTCTTCCGCAGACGAGGAATGAATGGGCTCACTCGTCTGTTTGTGGGTGGGACGATCTCTTCAAGATACGTCCTCAACCACGGAGGGTACGTCTGTACGCTGATCAAGGCCTGTCGAACCCTTTGGTCGTACGACATTGCTTCTCCCCTGGGCTTGGGAGCTTGCAAGAGGTCCTGGACTGGGAGGACAACAGGCACGAACAGACGCACCCTCATGCGTAACACTGACACTTTTCACTGCACTGACACTCACTACACTTCCCACTGCACTTTTCTCCTTCAACTCTTTGACGTCAGCCAAGAGTTGATGGCGGTCATTCGCTAATGACTCAACTCTGTCACCAAGAGCCTAAATGGCACGCATCATATCCGCCATCGAAGGATGATGAGAGCTAGTAGAAGGGTCGGGTGTAACCACTACAGGGGAAGGAATAGGTTGTGGGGCATGGGGAGAGGAAAAATCAAAAGAGCGAGATGAACTCCTCCTGATCCTATCCTTCTCTAGCCTAGCGTGCATTCTTAAGGAATTCTTGAAAATCGAATTCCGAAAGCCCAGCGCATTCCTCACATCGATCTTCCAATTGACAGGCTTTACCCCTACAATTGGAACAAACGGTGTGAGGATCTATAGAGGCCTTCGGAAGACGCCTAGAACAGTCCCTAGCGCTACACTGCCTGTACTTGGGGACTTGAGTAGGGTCAGACATCTTGAATTAGTCAAAGGGGGAAATCCAAAATCTATCCAAGTCGTCAACAAATAATCCAAAATCGAATCAATGAAAGTGATAAAGTATTGATGATAACTTCTGTACAGCGAAAGCTAATAACTAGAGAGAATACTTCACCAAATAGCGTGAAAATCAACTCCAGAAACAACAGCGTATCAAGTAGGTCTTGCCGGTGGCACGACAGAGAGAAAATTGGTTCTTTGTTGACAAGAAGTACTTGAGTACCTACTAGACAGATGGCGCTGTTGATGTACACCCCCACCTGTATAGCGATCGCTGGCGTATTCCGCCCGTAGGTTTTTTCTGTCGGGCAGCAGAGCTGCAGCTACATGATCAACGGGTAAGATTAATATTGAAAACTAGACTATAACTGTGTCTAGAATGTTAAATTATTTTTATCATTTGAAAGCTATAACTGACCTACCACTTTCCTTTAATAGCAACCCACCTCCATCAGAGTAACTAAATTTGGAATTAGGTTGTTTTACCCCGTGTTTGTGTGTGTTTTTTTTTTTGTGTGCTTGATTGTTTATGAACCCTCTCTTGGCCACAGTTTTAATCATAGATTAATGAAACTTACAGGGATTAACTTATGTAAAAAGATGGAAATGATTAAATTTTGGAAATTCAAGGTCAAAGGTTAAGGTCACGGTCAATAAAAATGTCCAATTCATGTAATAAGCCATAAGTTTGGACATCGTTATCACAGACACTTCAAAATTGGTTCATATTTGGAAGCATGAAAATCCACACCAAATATATGTTAAGGTCGAAGGTCAAGGAAGAGTTCAAGATCAAGCAAAATGTAAAACTCCAGTCATCAACCATATGGCTACAATTTTTATTGTAAACTAATGAAACTTGTAGGGATTTTAAACTGCTATGTAAAGAGCTGAAAATGATTAAGTTTTGGCAGGTCAAAGGTCAAGGTCATGGACGAGCAAAATGTCAAAATCAGTCCAACAGGTCAAGAAATAAGTTGCCCTGATGGAGGTATGCATTCTACTGAGTGCCCCTCTATTTTATTAAGGAATTCATTTTAGAATATTTACTAAGATACTATTATACCAAGAGCAAATATAAGTTGGTTTTACAGGGCCAAATTTCATCATGAAAATTTCTATTAAAAAAAAAAAAAAAAAAAAAAAAACTATCTTTCCTTATACACATTTATGAATGAAAATCACCAAAAATACGACTAATTCTATATGGAATAGGAAAGCATAAAGATGTACCAGCTTACCTGTCGGAATTGTTAGTAAAGAGGGTCCAGATTACACTATTATGCCCACTTCGGTACCCTGAAATGGAGGAAGGGTATGTCAACTTTTACGTGTAATTAACTTCTCTTAGTATTCTTGGATTTGCAAGAAATTCTCTAGTGGCTTGCTGCATGCTTTACCTTTATTTTGCAACTATATAATTAAAATTGTGACCTACTTAAAATTTTCCTAAGTAAAAAAGGATATAAATCACATAATATACCTTTTGTAAAGATTAAAATCATAATATTTGTGTAAATATGTATACCTTTTTATTATTTTGGTTACTTACCTAGAAAAAAATCTGGGCACAAGGCAACAGAAAGATGTCTGAGCAAGATATACAATAAAAAGAAAATACCGTTACAATGTACGACTGTGTGTGAAACACAAGCAGTACAGCAGTGTCTCTCTTGTGATCATCTTTGTCTGGGCATCTATGAAACTAGATTCGTTTGTGCCCAAAGGGATTTTCAGGGTCAGACCGATTGTCCTTGAACTTGAAAGTGTCCTTCATGGGTTGACAGATTTCCTTCGATAGATACTTTGCTGTATTACGCCGATGCTGTATACTGTATACAAATATATACAACAACAACAAACAGAAAATGCAGCTGTTTCTAGTGCTGCAGGGCCTTATTCATGCCTGGTCTTTGGCCTGTTTTCATCACTACGCTGGCCAACTGCGTATTGGTGATAGTGAGAGACTTCTGTTTTATTGCTCACAGCAAGCCAACATGGTGGGTGACCCTGACTTTGCTGATCATGAGGATACACAAACCCTTTCACCATGTTAAAGTATCCATATTCAGAAATGAATATATATATATATATATATATATATATATATATATATATATATATATATATATATATATATATATGTGTGTGTGTGTGTGTGTGTGTGTGTGTGTGTTTCTGAGTAGGGATACCTTAACATGGTGAAAGGGTTTGTGTATTGCCATGATCACAAAGTCAGGGTCACCCATACCAAGTTGGCTTGCTGTGAGTAATAAGCCAGAAGTCTCCCACCATCACCAAAATGCAGTTGGGCAGCGTTGTGATGAAAACAGGCCATGCCGAGGCATGAATAAGGTCCTGCAGCACTAGAAACAGCTGCATTTGTTTGTTGTTGTATATATTCGTATACAGTATACAGCATCGGCGTGATACTGCAATGTATCTATCGAATGAAATCTGTCAACCCATGAAGGACACTTTCAAGTTCAAGGACAATTGGTCTGTCCCTGAAAATCCCTCAGGGCACAAATGAATATAGTTTCATAGCTGCCCAATATCATCCCAAACCCAGAGCACTATAATGACTTCCAATCACTAGTTTGGGAAGTTTCAAAGAAACATCCCTAGAAGCTGCAGGAAGAGCTACATCGTAGGTCTCAATGAACAATCAAAAGAGCAGTACACAAGGTACAGTCATGCATATTACGAAGATCCCTTTGCTGAAAGTACTTTGGAACTTAGAGAGGACCTTTTAGCTTCAATCAGCAACGAAAGAAAAGAACGATTGCAGAAGTCATAACTTCCATAGAAATGGCCCATTATTATCATCATCACCAGCTATGCTGCAACCCTACTTGGAAAAGCAGGATGCTATAAGCCCAAGGGCTCCAGCAAGAAAAAATAGCCCAGTGAGGAAAGATAAGGAAATGAATATATCACAAGAGAAGTCATGAATAATTGAAATAAAATATTCTAAGAATAGTAACAACATTAAAATAGATCTTTAATATATAAGCTATACAAACTTCCAAAATCAAGAGGAAGAGAAATAAGATAGAATAGTGTGCCTGAGTGTACCCTCAAGCAAGAGAACTCTATCCCAAGACAGTGTAAATCCATGGTACCGAGGCTATGTCACTACCCAAGACTAGTGGACAATGGTTTGATTTTGGAGTGTTTTTCTCCAAGAAGAGCTGATTACCATATCTAAAGAGTCTCTTTTACCCTTACCAAGAGGAAAGTAACCACTGAACAACCTGAACAACTAAAGTGCAGTAGTTAGCCCCTTTAGCGAAGATGAATTGATTCATAATCTCACTGTTGTCAGGTGTATGAGGACAGATGAGAATGTGGAAAGATTAGGGCAGAATAATATTATCTGTAGGCAAAGGAATAATGAGCCGTATACAGAGAGAGGGATCCAATATAGTACTATCTGAGCAGTCAACGGACCCAATAACTGTAACAGTAGTATCTTGGCAGCTAATAATCCTAGGCAACCATTGATAAAGTGAACTCAGAAAAAAGCCCCAACCACGTAGTGACCAACTATTGCTAAACAGCAAGCCTTACAACAAATTGGAGTTACTTAAAGAAAATGAGACAAGACATAGGCTGTGTTATGCAAGACAGTGATGACAACTTCCAACTGCTCACCTTGGAAGAACTATTATGCTGCCATGAAACATTACAAATCTTGGAAGGTGGTTGGCCTAGATGGTATAACAACAAAAATTATCTTACATTTCAGAGACAAAACAAAAGCATGGCTCCTGTTGCTATCCAATTCCTGAGCAATGACCTACCAAATCCCAAAGATTTGGAGAAGAGCAATAGTAGCAGCCATCATTTCCAAAAGCTAGCGACCAATATCCTTACTGTGTATCCTGTACAAATATCACAAACAAATGATCTTAGCCGGTATCAAAACTTGAAGAAAAACTGTCAACAGACCAAGCTGGGTTTAGACCAGGTCGCTGCTACTGCAGTCAGGTATTAAACCTTTGCTTCCCTTTTTTTGTTGTAAAAGCCCACATTTCAAATCCTTATATTTACAGTGGTTTTATTACTGTACTATAGATCTTGAATTTTAGCTTGATTGACATTTTCTTATTATATACCATGCCTTCTACCTCCCTCCACTTCCCCAAGGCTGCTTTTATCCCATTCTCAATTTCAGTCTCATATCTTCCCTCCTATTTTATATGAGATCCCAAGTATCTACAGTAAATTGTTCCACCTGTTTTATAACAAAATCTTTACTCTCATGTATGGCTATCCTGTCCCTATTTTCTTTATTGCTCACCATAGCTTCAGTCTTTATCAACTTAGACATTCATATACAACCAAGCAAACATCCAATTCATGTGTGTAGGGGTGAGAAGAAAAACAAAAAAAATCCTACACTCACCTCATAAGGAGATGGATGCCTTTCATGGTGTTTCTGCAAAGAGACCAGGTTGATGAACCCCTCTTCTGCACAATTTCCCCCTAGTAGGTGCCACAAATAAGACGATTGATTACTCCTGTCACATGTTGCGCTGCTTGGATATGTTTCAGGTACTATCTTTAGGGGATTCAGCATTATGAAGCTTCATCTGTGGTGGATAATATGGGAGGGTGGGCAGTGTCACCCTAGCAGTACCAGCTGAACTCGGTTGAGTCCCTTGTTAGGCTGGGAGGAACGTAGAGAGTAGAGGTCCCCTTTTTGTTTTGTTTCATTTGTTGATGTCGGCTACCCCCCAAAATTGGGGGAAGTGCCTTGGTATATGTATGTACTATCTTATAGGTTCCCTTATGCCCAGACCAATCTGTAAAGCTCTGGATGTCCTGAAATTGCCTATCTATAGCAAATGTCGAGGAAACCATTTTTTTCGCACTGCATTTTAGGGATAGAGAGATGATTAGGTTTTTCATAATGGAGGTAATCAGAATATGGATACCCCTTGCAGAAAGGGACTTCTTGGTCTGCTATTTTGAAAGACTACCTTCTGAAGATGTGGATCGCTGCAGATATAATTGTAAGGAATACACTGGTCAGAGATCACAGTTCCCAGAGTGTAAAACTGTAATATAAAGACAATCCTTCCTCTGAAGAGGCTTTTCATTTTTGGTCAAAAACAGGAGACTCGGAGTCAAAGAGTCAAAAGACACCCAGGAATGATAGTGATAAACTCCTGTTCTCCAAGTAATGCTGTAAACTCACTGACTCTTGCTCCCTTAGCTACTGCTGTCAGAAAAATATTCTTCTATAATAACTATTTTAGTGAAGTGCCAGAATGATCTAGTCTGGCCAAAAACTTAAGCACTCTATTAAGTGCCCAGGATGCTAAAGGAGGTTACATTTATTAAAAGGGGAGGTTTAGGCTACCAACACATTGAGTCAAGCTTGAATCTTACATAGGTGGCCCAAATAAATTCAGGTGGGAAAAAATATAATACATATCAAATGTAAAATATTAAAAAGTAAATTACATGTTAACTATAAGTGATAAAAGATAAATTAGAGATGAAAATGTGCCATAAATAGAAATTTAAATTCTATGAATCCTTTTCTTCTTAAAATCTTAAAAACGAACTTAAAATCTTATAAAAAGTCATGACTAAATTTTATGACCAAAACATAAATATCTTTGTTCTAAAAGCTCTGCTTTTCTAAAAAAAAAAAAAAAAAAAAGTCTTATGGTTCAAATTGTGCCACCCTCACTGCACTTTGGAACTGCCTCAAAAGATGTGCTCATTAAATCCACGGGTCAATCTTTTATGCCTAATAATAGCCTAATCTGGATAGTCACTAAAGTTCTTTCGTCTTTCTGGTCCTCTAATTTCCATGAAGCAAGAATTGACTTGACTTACTTTAATTTATTACTTTTTGATTCATTATTCCACATGGTTTAACATTTCCTTATTAATATGGTTATAAAATAGTAGGGGGCCTATGTATGAGTATTTTTCTTTTTCCATTTCAAATTGATGCAAAAGTTATGTTTTCAATATCAATTTCATGGCAAGAGCCTATGACATAATTCTAGTTCGAGTGTCAAGCAGTCAGATAAAAAATGGCCTCTAAAATTCATTTCAAGATTTTTTTTTCTTTTTTTTGTCTTATGCCTCATAACTTCTGTACTACAGTATTGAACTTAGAATGGTGATTTTGGTCTCCATATCTTTGTTTTCATGTATGATTCATAACTTACTAACTTATCACTAATAGTGTTCTTCATTTACCATTTTATTGGTCTCTTTTCACAGGAGGAAAAATGTCTACATTTGCATACCCAATTGTATTTTCAGATAATATCTTTCTTAAAATATATCAGGTAATAACAAATTTTATTTGCTAAGCCCCTTGTACTTAATCGTTGTATCTTTTCAGGTTGTTTCTAGAATGGTCGAGGCCAGGATATGGCATTGTATATTTTGTGCTAAAAGCAAACAGAGGAATTGCTTGTTTGTCCTCTGCAAATCTAGTACTATAGTCAGTCACAAAGAGGGAGACTATACAGAAATTATTGGCCTTTTAAGTCAGTTCAGAGCAACTTGTGCTGGTCTTCACACAGAATTAGAATCTCCAGATGAAGAATCCATTCAGAAGAATCGTGCATCTTGACATAAGTCATGTCATCAGTTTTACAGGGCATCTGCACTTGACCTTGCAAAAAGAAAAAGTCCTAATGAAGGATTGCCTCCTGCAAGAAAATTTCCTGGCAGAGTCATGCAGCTGTTAACGAAACAAGTGCATGAAACCATTCTTTCCAGAAGGTTACACTCACCCAGAAGATAAATGACTAGGCAGTCATGGTGGGGGTGTACCAACCGTGTGTCACACGATTGTACATAAATTATTTTGTATATATTATGCTTGTATCTGCGCTCTTCCCTCGCACTAAAAAAAAAAAACCAGAATAAACATGTCTGTGTGTCGCCTATGTAACATTGTCATTTTCTCGAACATGTATTTTCCTGTTGCCTTGAGGTTTTGTATATAAAGGAGAGTGTTCTTTAATAAAGTTACTCAGTTGATTGCATCCTGCCTTTGAGTCATAACCTTTCTCTCGGCCGTCACAGGGGAAAAGCGCATTGTGGCACTCCTTGCCAAAGTTGATGTGGTTGCCAATGAAGCCAAGTGCCATTGGAATTGCTATACAGGATTAAATTGCAGTTACAATGTAATTTTTAAACAAGACATAGCTAGCGAAAGAATAGAGACCACCACAAAAAGTAAACTGCTCTATTTTGTAAAGGAAGAAGTCACTGGAGGTAGAATTGCAAGATCTGACATATACGATGACCAAGAGATTAGAACAATGTGGAATCCAGAAGACTGTGAACTGGACTTCTCTAAAGGAAAGTCCTGGAATATTTCCTAAATTTGACAGGGAAGAAAAGGTATCCAAGACCGAGTTTTTATCATTTGATCAAAGACGGCTAAAAATTTTATTTTTATTAGTAAAATAAATTTTTGAATATACTTACCCGATAATCATGTAGCTGTCAACTCCGTTGCCCGACAGAATTCTATGGAGGGATACGCCAGCTATCACAATACTAGAAGGGGGTGTACTTACCAGCGCCACCTGTGGCCAGGTACTCAAGTACTTCTTGTTGACACCTCCTCAATTATTCCTCGGTCCACTGGCTCTCTATGGGGAGGAAGGGAGGGTCGATTAAATCATGATTATCGGGTAAGTATATTCAAAAATTTATTTTACTAATAAAAATAACATTTTTCAATATTAAACTTACCCGATAATCATGTAGCTGATTCACACCCAGGGGGGTGGGTGAAAACCAGTGTACAAGATTAAAGGATAGCTAAGTATCCCATATTTCATATAACAGTTATCTCAAATAACAATGAAATAATAAGTACCTGGTAAGGAAGTCGAATTGAACCGTTACTCTGCCTCTTTTTTAAGTTCGTCTTCCTTACTGAGCGCAGCGTTCCTCTTGGAGGCTGAATCAACCCAAAGGTGCCAAAGTATATGGGGTTGCAACCCCTACTAAAGGACCTCTACAAAACCTCTAACCCAGGCGCTTCTCAAGAATGAATCGACCACCCGCCAAATCAAAAGGATGCGGAAGGCTTCTTAGCCTACCGTAACAACCATAAAAACAACAATAAAAGCATTCAAGAGAAAGGTTAAAAAAAAAAGGTTATGGGATTAAGGGAATGTAGTGGCTGAGCCCTCACCTACTACTGCACTCGCTGCTACGAATGGTCCCAGGGTGTAGCAGTTCTCGTAAAGAGACTGGACATCTTTAAGATAAAAGGATGCAAACACTGACTTGCTCCTCCAATAGGTTGCATCCATTATGCTCTGCAGAGAACGGTTTTTATTAAAGGCCATCGAAGTAGCTACGGCTCTTACTTCGTGGGTCCTTACCTTCAGCAATGCAAGGTCTTCCTCCTTTAAGTGAGAGTGGGCTTCTCTAATCAGAAGCCTTATATAATACGAAACCCCATTCTTGGACATGGGCCTCGAAGGTTTCTTGATGGCGCACCATAAGGCTTCTGACTGTCCTCGAATAGGTTTAGACCTCTTAAGATAATATTTGAGAGCTCTGACAGGGCAAAGAACTCTCTCTAGTTCGTTACCTACCATGTTGGAGAGGCTAGGTATTTCAAACGATCTAGGCCAAGGACGTGAAGGAAGTTCGTTCTTTGCTAGGAATCCGAGCTGAAAAGAACATGTTGCAGATTCGGTCGTGAAACCAATGTTCTTGCTGAAGGCATGAACCTCACTGACTCTCTTAGCTGTTGCAAGGCAGACGAGAAAAAGAGTCTTGAGGGTAAGGTCCTTGAAGGAAGCTGACTGGAGAGGTTCGAACCTAGGTGACATAAGGAACCTTAAGACTACGTCTAGGTTCCAGCCTGGAGTGGATAGACGACGCTCTTTAGACGTCTCAAAAGACTTAAGAATGTCTTGAAGGTCCTTGTTGGAAGACAGGTCCAAACCTCTGTGGCGGAGAACTGAAGCCAACATACTCCTATACCCTTTAATCGTAGGGGCTGAAAGGGATCTCTCATTCCTAAGATGTAGAAGGAAGTCAGCTATTTGGGTCACAGAGGTATTGGTAGAGGATATAGAATTGGCTCTACACCAGCTTCGGAAGACCTCCCACTTAGACTGGTAGACTCTACGAGTGGAAACCCTTCTTGCTCTGGCAATCGCACTGGCTGCCTCCTTCGAAAAGCCTCTAGCTCTAGCGAATCTTTCGACAGTCTGAAGGCAGTCAGCCGAAGAGCGTGGAGGTTTGGGTGCAACCTGTCTACGTGAGGTTGACGTAGAAGGTCCACTCTTAGAGGTAGAGTCCTGGGGATGTCGACTAGCCATTGAAGTACCTCTGTGAACCATTCTCTTGCAGGCCAAAGGGGAGCAACCAGCGTCAGCCGTGTCCCTTCGTGCGAGATGAATTTCTGCAGAACTTTGTTTATTATCTTGAACGGTGGGAATGCGTACAGGTCGAGATGGGACCAGTTCAGTAGAAAAGCATCCACATGAACTGCTGCAGGGTCTGGAACAGGGGAACAGTACAGCGGAAGTCTCTTGGTTATGGAGGTGGCAAACAGATCTATGGTAGGTTGACCCCACAAGGTCCAAAGTCTGTTGCACACACTCTTGTGGAGGGTCCATTCCGTGGGAATGACCTGATTCCTTCTGCTTAGGCGATCTGCTGAGACGTTCATATCGCCCTGAATGAACCTCGTGACCAGAGTGAGGTTTAGACCTCTTGACCAAATGAGGAGGTCCCTTGCGATCTCGTATAGGCTCCTCGAATGGGTCCCTCCTTGCTTGGAGATGTAAGCCAAGGCTGTGGTATTGTCTGAGTTCACCTCCACCACTTTGCCTAGCAGGAGGGACTTGAAGTTCAACAGGGCTAAATGAACTGCTAGTAGCTCCTTGCAGTTGATGTGGAGTAATCCCTGTTCCTCGTTCCACGTTCCCGAGCATTCCCGTCCGTTCAAGGTCGCACCCCAGCCCGAGTCCGATGCATCTGAGAAGAGATGAAGATTGGGGGTCTGAATAGCCAACGATAGACCCTCCCTGAGAAGGAGGTTGTGCTTCCACCACAGGAGAGTGGTCTTCATCTCTTGGGTGATTGGGATAGAGACTGCTTCGAGAGTCGAACCCTTGTCCCAATGAGCTGCAAGATGGAATTGAAGAGGGCGGAGGTGGAGTCTCCCTAGCTCGACGAACAGGGCCAGTGATGAAAGGGTCCCTGTGAGACTCATCCACTGTCTCACCGAGCAACTGCTCCTCTTCAGCATGCTCAAGATGCACTCTAGGGCTTGGCTTATCCTTGGGGCCGATGGAAAAGCCCGAAAATCCTGACTCCGAATCTCCATTCCCAGGTACACAATGGATTGGGAGGGAATGAGTTGAGACTTCTCTATGTTGACTAGTAGACCCAGCTCTCTGATTAAGTCTAAAGTCCAATTGAGATTCTCCAGACAGCGACGACTCGTGGGGGCTCTCAACAGCCAGTCGTCTAAGTAGAGGGAGGCTCTGATGTCCGATAAGTGTAGGAATTTTGCTATATTCCTCATCAGATGAGTAAAGACCATAGGAGCTGTGCTTAGGCCAAAACACAGGGCTTGGAATTGGTAGACAACCTTTCCAAAAACGAATCTCAGGAAAGGTTGGGAGTCTGGATGAATAGGAACGTGAAAGTAAGCATCTTTCAAGTCCAACGAGACCATCCAGTCCTCCTGCCTGACCGCTGCTAAGACCGACTTCGTCGTCTCCATCGTGAACGTCTGCTTGGTGACATACGCGTTGAGCGCGCTGACGTCCAGCACCGGTCTCCAACCTCCTGTCTTCTTGGCCACAAGAAAGAGACGGTTGTAGAAGCCCGGGGATTGATGGTCCCGGACTATAACCACTGCCTTCTTCTGCACAAGTAGCGACACCTCCTGGTGCAATGCTAGCCTCTTGTCCTCTTCTTTGTAGTTGGGAGAGAGGTTGATGGGCGATGTGGTCAGAGGTGGTTTGAGGCAGAATGGAATCCTGTAACCGTTCCTCAGCCAACTGACAGACTGGGCGTCTGCACCTCTCTTCTCCCATGCTCGCCAGAAGATCTTGAGTCTGGCTCCTACTGCTGTCTGGAGATGCGGAGAGTCAGTTTTTTCCTTTAGATGTCCTGGAGCCTTTCCTAGACTTGCTCCTGTAAGAGTCTGGACGGGAGCTTCCTCGGCTGGGGGCTCTACCACGAAAGGGCGGTATGAACCTCGTAGCAGGGGTATCAGCCACTGGGGAGCGATAAGTCTTGGGGACTGAGGTAGCAACCTTAGACTTACGAGCCGATGAGGCTACAAGATCGTGTGTGTCCTTTTGTATCAGGGCAGCAGACAAGTCCTTAACCAGCTCTTCGGGGAAGAGGAACTTCGAGAGCGGAGCAAAAAGGAGTTGTGACCTTTGGCAAGGTGTAATGCTGGAGGAAAGGAAGGTACACAGCTGTTCTCTTTTCTTCAAAACCCCTGATACAAACATCGACGCAAGCTCACCAGATCCATCCCTAATGGCCTTATCCATGCAGGACATTAATAGCATGGCAGAATCCTTGTCCGCAGGAGAGGTCTTCTTGCTGAGGGCCCCCAAGCACCAGTCTAGAAAGTTGAACATTTCAAATGCTCTAAACACTCCTTTCAGTAAGTGATCCAGGTCTGAGAAGGTCCAGCAAACCTTAGAGCGCCTCATTGCAGTTCTCCGAGGCGAGTCTACCAGACTTGAGAAGTCAGCCTGGGCAGAGGCAGGTACTCCCAAGCCTGGTGCTTCTCCTGTGGCATACCAAACGCTCGCTTTCGAAGTGAGCTTAGTTGGCGGAAACATGAAAGAAGTCTTGCCAAGGTGTTGCTTAGTCTGCAGCCACTCCCCTAAGATCCTTAACGCTCTCTTAGAGGACCTTGCTAGGACTAGCTTAGTATAGGAGGACTTAGCTTGTTGTATTCCCAGCGAAAACTCAGATGGCGGAGAGCGGGGAATAGCAGAGACAAAGTGGTCTGGGTAAACCTCCCTAAGCAGAGCCAAGACCTTACGAAAGTCAATAGACTGTGGAGAAGGCTTGGATTCATCCACGTCTGACGAGGGATCCAGGTGTGCCTCCTCATCATCAGACGCCTCATCACCAGAGTGTAGCGAAGAGATCGGACCAGAATGCTGAACAGCAGAGTCAGAACGAGAAGGAACAATATTAGTGGTTTCCTCTTCAAGTAACTGTTGAGGGAGAACCTGAGGCTCAGACTGCAAAGGCTGAATAAAAGACGAAGCAGAAGGAAGGCGCATGGGTGGAGGAGGCTGACTCCTAGCATGAGTGGTTGAACCCAAGAGTTGCGCTTGCTGAGCGGTTGGTGGAAGCGGAGTAGCAAGTTCCTGTTCCTGTGGTGTGAGCGGAGCGTGATGAGGTTGAGGCTGCGCAGAACAAGGTAAATGTCTCGCAAGCTGAGGCTCCTGAGGTGCAAGGCCAAGGTGTAGTGGTGCTTGCCTTGTGGAGGGTTGAGCTCGCTGCAGCGAGAGCTGAGGAGACTGACTCATGGACGGGAGAGGTTGTTGTACCTCAACCGAGTGTTGCACCACTGGTGGAGCAGCAAGGGGAGGCGGAGGAAGAGAGGTATAATCCTCCTGATCCCATAGTAAAGGTTGCCTTAAAGAAGGCGGAGGCTGAACACCACTGGGAACAGCAAACTCAGAATGTGGCTCAACATCGTACGCCTGGCAGGTGGTACTGCGATCAGGCGGACCAAGCGCAGGCGGAGCGAGAGCAGGCGGAGGCGGAGGCGCAACACTCTCAGCCCGACACTCACGCATCAAGTCCGAAAGCTGAGCTTGCATGGACTGAAGTAGAGTCCACTTAGGATCAGCAGAAACTACAGTAGGCTGAGGTAAAGCCTTAACAGTCGAGCTCTGTTGTGGCAGAACCTTACTCCTCTTGGGCGGAGTGCAGTCGACCGATGACTGCGGCGAGTCAGAGCTGAGCCAATGACTGCAACCTGGCTGAGCACTCGCGGACTGGACTCTGCGTTTAAGCGGTCTCGAGACCTGAGACCAACGTTTCTTCCCTGACAGTTGATCAGCGGACGAGAAAAAAACGGGCTCAATCGTCTGCAGGTGGGAGTGACGGTCTTTGGAAGACACGCCCGCAACCACCGAGGATACTTCTGTGCGCCTAACAAGGCCTGCCGAACCCTTATGCCCTTCGACATTGCTTCTCCCCTGGGCTTGGGAGCTTGCAAGAGGTCCCGGACTGGGAGGACGACTGGCTCGCACAGAAGTATCCTCACGCACCACACTGGCACTGACACTAGCACTTGGCACTGCACTGACACTAGCACTCGTCACAGCACTGGCACTAATTCCACCCACTGCACTCTTGACCTTAAGTTCCTTGACTTCGGCCATCAGAGACTTATGGTCACTTACCACTGACTCTACTTTATCGCCTAAGGCCTGAATAGCACGCAAAACAACAGACATATCAGGCGGAGGGCAAACAGTAGGTTCGGGGGTAGCCACTACAGGGGTAGGAAAAGGTAGGGGATCATGAGGTGAGGAAAAAAGTGAAGAGTGAGAAGAACTCCTCCTAACTCTACCTCTCTCTAACTTAGTTGAATATTTCAAAAGACGGACAAATTCCAGTTCCGAAAGTCCGGCGCATTCCTCACATCGATTTTCTAACTGACAGGGCCTGTCCCTACAGTCAGAACAAGCGGTGTGAGGATCTACCGAGGCCTTCGGAATACGCCTATTGCAAGACCTACATCGTCTATGGGAGGGGGCTTGCGAAATGTCAGACATCTTGAATCCAAAGAGTTAGCCAAAAAGGGGGTTCCAAAATCAAGCAAAAGATCGTTAACCGTTAATCAGGACTATATAAAAGCTATCTAGCTAATATAAGAAGGTTTCCAGTAATGCGACAGCCGAAATCTGAGAGAATACTTCACCAATTAGCCGTGAAACAACTCGAAGATCATAAGCGTATCCCAGAACGTCTTGCCGGAAGCACGACAGAGGAATAATTGAGGAGGTGTCAACAAGAAGTACTTGAGTACCTGGCCACAGGTGGCGCTGGTAAGTACACCCCCTTCTAGTATTGTGATAGCTGGCGTATCCCTCCATAGAATTCTGTCGGGCAACGGAGTTGACAGCTACATGATTATCGGGTAAGTTTAATATTGAAAAATATCATATCAAAAGCCACTCAAAACATCACATGAGGAAGCATGTACATTACTAATGGCAAGTTAGATTCTCCATAAACTCATTTTGAATCACGACACAGCACTCACATCTGATGGCTCATTTCCCATTGGTTACGAAGAATCATCTGTTCCACAGCGTATAAAGTATTTCTTTTGTCAAATCCTTGCAGGCCCAAATCATCACCAGAACAAGAGAACTATAAAAAGATCCTCTCTATGAGTCTATCAGTCATGCTAAATATGACTTCTCTCTCTGAAAACTTGAATTGTGAGCCTCCACTCGCTGTGTTCACTCAAACTCCATTCCCAAACAAGAAGCTGGTAGAAATACTACACAAGTATGCTCTGAGCATGTCACATAAAAAAAATACTTAGTACTGAATGTAGATTTCAACAAGGTATTTCAGAAAAACAAGGAGCACAGGTATAGTCTGTCCTAAAAAATTGCATCAAGGCATTTTCACAGTTGCAGCCCTGGCTAACAATCCCAAATCAAGCACTGCAAGAGGACCTGGTATTTCAATATTTCAGTTTCCCTTTTCACAGATGGCTAGGTTGGGCCAAGGATGTCTATCAATCAACTTACAGAAAGCAGGAAAATGCAGCAGTGAACTTATCCTATCTCATTCATATAAGTTTGTACCACCTGTGGGCCACAATCTTGTCACCTGAGCTCTGGTAAAAGATGTGCAACCAGCGGCAACAAGTACACTTGATGAGGAGAAATAGAATGAATAGGCATGGATGGTTGTAGTGAATGATATTTCATATGTGGATTGTGATACAGAAAAACACACTCCGGCAATGTGGTCTTTCTATCAAGCTGCTCGATCAGATACCGCGGACAACCGGAAAAATGCATTGAAGCCCTCCTGCCACTTTTCCATGCAAAAGCCACCACTGCAGAAATAATTGAACATGGAATGGAACTTGTAAAAAAGATAACTGAGTACCTCAACTCACACCAACCCAATGTTGGTAGTGGACCGACCACTCTATGACCTCACCAAAAAAGAATGCAGTGGATTTTCCCTGACACTTTTGGGAAGGCAAGTTTGAGGTTATGCTAGGTGGGCTCCACATTGAAATGGCTTTGCGGAGCACCATAGGAGTTCTTCTGCATGGGTCTGGATGGCCTGAAATCCTGAAAATAGCTGGCCTAGTGAATGCAGAACTAGTAGCCACAGCCTTTCTGAAAGCATCAAATGTAATAAGAACAAGATATGCTCATCGAGTTACAGTACTGTAACGGTAATTGATAGCCTTCTGGCGAGCCTACGAAGACAGTGAAACCCAGATGGCTCTTGAGTATTGGGTTGTGGTAGCTTCCCATCAGAGTTTGACTGTCAAATTCTTTCTACTCATACACTAGTAACAGATCATATTCATATCCTGTTCTTTTCCCTCGATTACCATAATTATGCCAGTTGAATTCCAGTCTTTATCCAAAACCTGGAAGTAACCCTGTTCCAAGAGGGGGCTTTTAAGTAAAAAAAAAAGAGAAAAAAAAAAAATTCTAAAGCCCAACAAGCTTGACTTGGGCACCCAACTCACAGCCATAAATAAAATAATTTCCTAACATGGTAATTGTTTACAACACCACGCTCTCCACTTACTCAAAAATAATGCAATCCTGCAGTTCTCATCTTCTTGCACAGTAATTAGGTGGTTATTTAAATTCTGGGAAAGCAATAATTAGCAATATATGTTGAGGAAGGGAAAAGAAAAGAAAATAGCTCGGTTACTTCACTAAACGACTTGGAACTGACACGTCAACATAGTCAACCAAACAGAAGTTCGTGATGCCATCGTACAATTGATATACAGTACTGTATATTCAAAATATCCTTAATCAAAAATTGAGTGATTACTCAAATGTGTCACTATTGTAACTTGCATATTTTATGGACACTTTTGAGTAGTTAATCCAATTTTAATTAAGTATATTTTGAATATACAGTATATCAAATGTACGCTGGCATCACGAACTTATGTTTGTGTACGCTGGCATCACGAATTATGTTTGGTTGACGATGTTGACATGTCAGTTCCAAGTCGTTTAGTGAGGAAACCGAGCTATTTTCTTTTTATAACCCCTTCCCCCTTCCTCAACATATCTTGCTTATTATTGCTTTCCCAAAATTCAAATAACCACCTAATTACTATGCAAGAAGATGAGAACTGCAGGATTGCATTATTTTGGAGTAAATTGGGTGTTGTAAACAATTACCTCTAACATTACTATTGAGCTAGCATAAAAATGTATATACAATACGTAACAATTAAACATAAAGATATAGTCTAAATCGAGCACCTTCCTGAGGCGTGAACATAACTATAACAAAGACTAGATCGATATTCTTCGTCCAAATTGGACTTGCTAGCAAATAAATACCATAGTAAAAAACAATAATAAATAATGATAATAATATTGGTCATAAAACGTAAGTGATATAACCTAGATGACAGAGTACCAGAAGGGCAATATCAACTTGAAAAACTACCGAATCGAACAAAACCAAAATGGCTGCCGATACCGAGGACGGCCAATCCTCTTCCAAAATTAAAATCCACATAACTGGAACGAGAACAAATGCCCGGTACTGAAAAAACTGTCAGAACAAACTATGGTACTTAACATTGGTGAAGGTGAAGTAGCAACGTCAGTCATGTTGAATTAACGACAATCACTTGCGAAACACCTAACAAAATAAAAAACGACTTAGCGGGCAAGTCCAAAACAGAAGGATGACCTGGAGAGCGCGAGTAGTAGGTGTCGGTGGAGTAGTCCAACTGTATTCTCTAGGGCCTGTCACGGCCCTCCCCTTTGATGAAGGGATTATCTAAATGGAAGACAGCCTGTGAATAGTGGTTTACACACGCCCTTGTTAAATACACGACACCAACAAAGTGTTCGCGCGAGGGTTGTAACCTCTGCATTCCATGCTTTTATCTTTCTCTAGTATATTTGGAAGATTTATATTAGAAAAGTGTAAAGAAGGACCCTTTTCACCGGCCGTCACAGATCGACCCAGAAATTTTTTACAGCTATTTCTGCATAATAAAATGCGTTTGCAAGAATTTGAAACATTCTTTATCTATTACCAACACAAGTTCTTATGGCTGAAAGTTCTTAAGTCAAATGTTTATATCTTGCAAATTTACTATATATAATATCTATCTTTGAAAAAAGTCAAAAGGAAATTTAAACTTTGTATACAGTAGAGTAGTTTATTTATGAAATTCTAAGATTACATATGACACAAGAGATCATAGAAAATACAATAAGGTAAAAATATATCGGTGTGCTTTATTTAGTCGTCATTCCGTGAGATTGCTATAAAACGTAAAATACTTTGAGAGGTCACTAACCGAGTAGAGTACGTAGTTTAGTGAGGAGTACCAGTTACTCTTTTGTAAATATAAGAACATTACTAATGATAAAATACTTTTGATAAGCATATTAATAATCTATTGATGTAAGTATTCTCTCTCACTCGCTCTAAAAATGGTAAATTCTATGAAATTCAAATATGCATAACTTTCAAAAGCTCCAATTTGAAAAAAAGTACTGTAAATGATTCTAATTAGAAAAATGAAAAATGTATAAAGATAGAATAAGATCATAATTTCAGATATGCACAACTCTCACTATTTTCTCATTTGTGTAAAAGATTTGTAGCATAATTTCTTCCGTTATAAACCAGACGCCCCAGGATATTGGAAGGGGGTTGTGGGAGGGGAGTTTCCTCAGGCTATGGAAGAAAGGATGGTAACCTCCATCTGTAGCAATTGTGTCTTTTCCAGGTTATGAAGCATTTTACCATAAGTGAATTTTTGCTTATAATCTTTTATAAGAATTGGTCAACCAGGCGGTGAATCCACAGATAAGGAGGATAGACTGCGCAACACAAAAATTAAAAAGATGATGATTCTGATTATAATTTACCGTCTTTTTCTTTTAGCATGAAAATGCAGGACATTTCAAACTGCTAAGTCTTACAAGTTTGATTTCCCATTACATTTTCTTCCTTTTCATATCGATAATTATCATCAATCATAACATTATACTCCCTTTTCTATCTACCAATAAAAGGCTAATAAGAGAAGTACTTTTTTTTGGAGATAATGTAAAATTTTCCATAGTTTCATGATGGGATTTTTCAGTTATACAAACTCTTTCAATTGGGGAAGAGTAAAAACACCAAAAAAGCAAACTTTAAATCATATTACATACTTTAGTCATAAAATCATCTGTATTATATGAATTGCATAAATCAATAAAAACTAATTCTGAGGAAAACAATCCAACCAAGTAATCAGAATCCAAAAACAATCACTGAAGGTCAGTAACTGGCTATGGGAATTCCACTAAAAGTGGAACTGGCTATGGGAATTCCAGTAAATGTGAAAATAATTGGCTATGGAAATTCCACTAAAAGTGGAAGTACATTAGGTAATTATAAGAAAGGGAAAAGAAAATTAAAAAACACGAATTAGGAAAGAATAAATCTAAACGACAGAAAAATTTCATCAATTATAATCAAAGTTTCTGTAAAAGTTTTCATTTTATGAGTTTTACTTGGGCACTAACTTCCTACTGAGTCTAGGGCTTTCTTCCTTCCCTTTCTGTTTTTTTAAGCCTTCCTACTTATCTTTGTCTTGCTATTTCCATATAAAATGCTTTTGAACATTTACAGCAAAGGGCCAATCCATTTCAATTTTAAATATTTCTCAATAATTCCTTCTTTTGTAAAAGGAAAGACCCAACAATTCTTACTATGCTGTGTACAGTAGCACAGGAATTTTTGCAACATTTACTTAGAGGATACACTTATTTACCAAGAGGCTAGAGATCTTTGGCATCATCTGTGCTGTTGCTAAACATTTTTTTACTTGTTTTGTAAAGTTATTATACTTTAAGGTACAAAAAATGTTCTGCCTCCTTGAATCCCTACGTGGTCCTCCTACTTTCTGCATTTTATATATGGTCTTCTAATCATTGCAGTCATAAAAAAAACCTTATTAAATTCTGTACAATGTATCTATTGTGCCATGCATCGTAATATCTGATGTACAATGTTAAATTCTGCAAAAAAAAAAAAGTATCAATTGTGGCATGTTTCGTAACATTTGATGTATAGCGTTAAATTTTAACTGTCGGTGAGTAAAGTTAAAAGGAATATGAAAGTTGAACGTCTTTTTTTAATTTTACATTCAAGACCTTACGATTAATTTCCTTTTATCTATACCTTACTCATTATAAATTGCAAAATGCCACTTAGCACTTCCTTTATTAGGTATGCATATATTCATGCACAAAATGTAGAAATATCAGGATGAGATATGAAGCTCTGAGGAAGCAAAGCTATGGATCAAAGAACTTTTAAGTTTAAGAAGGAAGTATTGGAGCTGAATAGCTAATTGTACTGTAATGTTACATCTCAAATAGAACTTCACTTTACGCAAATGTTTTCACTAACCTTTTCACGTAATTTTCGTCATGAATACCTTTGTTTATATACAGTAGATATTTCTATATGTGTGCTTATATGTATTATGATAACTTGAACATGACCTTCCTAATGACCAATCTTGAACAATTGAAATTCTCTAAATAACGATAACAAAAATATAAAAATTCACAATATATTTAAATATGAACAAGCAACTTCCACAGCTTTATCTTAAACTTATTATCAATTTGAAAGTACAGTACATAAGTGGATATTTCACAAACTATTTCTTCAATTTCCAATTCAAAAGAATAATCATTTTGGAAACCTTAATTACTGTACGTAGATTTTATAAAATGCTTCCCAAAACAAATAGATGTTAGATGGTCCAATAAAACAGAGAGATGATAAAGAGGATAAACATAGCCTATTTATTTCTGCATACGCTAAAATGTCCGAAGCCAAAAAGAATTTTAAAGGTAAACCAATCATCTTGTATGCTTTCTTTTACAATTACAGAGGGTCCTCAACTTACAAAATTAATAGACTCCAAGAAGCGGTTTGTAATTTGAATTTTGTTAAATTTTGACCTATGGTAGAACCTAACCTGAATCCCGTGCTTACGATTTCCAGCTACAAAAGTCAACAAATAGATGGGTTTCATTGTTTTATTACAGTACTGTATTTCTTTGTCTTATATTTGTTATTTTTAGTTTGAATTGTTTGTATCTGAATGTTTGTAAGTCGAATGTTAGTAGGTTGGGGACATTCTGTATATTTAAAACACTAAACGGTTCTTCCGCGATAGGTTAAATACTTAATTCCATGCTAATGTATTGCATTGTTTTGGATGTTATTTATAACTTGCTGTTGACCAATTGGATGTCCGGCTACAGGTTGTGCAGGTGCAGCCTGACCAGGAATGGGCTGAGCTTGTTCCGACTGGGCAGCAACCTGCTGTATTGGTACAGGCTGAGCTGGTGCAGCCTGAGCTGCTACTGGCTGGCCCATCACAGGTTGTGCTGCAGGCTGACCAGCAATTGGTTGAGCTGCAATTGGTTGGCCAGCTATAGGCTGTGCTGGAACTGGTTGGCCTGCAGCAGGCTCAACTCCAATTGGATGTCCACCCACAGGCTGCTGCTGACTCCCAGTAGCCACTGCCGGAACCTGTATATTGTTAAAATATTTACATATTTGGCCTTAATCACACGGAATAACTAAACTAATTCTGGGAGAAAACATTAGCAATATGTTTTCTACAAAATGAACCTAACCTGTTTTTCAAAATTAGGAAAATTATCTCATCAGGATTCTTTAAGTTATCCTAAGTTTGTAAAAAAACAAACTTTCAAATCAATGGGATATCCTGCAAACTCCTTAAATTACGACCAATGAAGAAATTAGAAGCTTGGTTACTGTCTAGCGGCCTTTCAAAAAATTATCCCTCCATGCATAGAAGAAACAGAAAAAGATACCGTGTGTGTGTATTTGTGATGAAAAATCACATGCGCTACTTAAATTATTACCAGATCGATAAAATTTATAGGACTTATTAACCGTAACATCTGCTTCTATAATTTTGGAATTCCAATTAATGAAAAGTATTGGAATAAAAAGACAAATTACAAGCTTATCTTTTTAATTTTTCATTAGTTGTCAATGAAAGAGCATGCTTTAAATAAAAGGCAGTAACATTAAATAATGCTTTACATTCTCTGACATAGAGAGAGAGAGAGAGAGAGAGAGAGAGAGAGAGAGAGAGAGAGAGAGAGAGAGAGAGAGAGAGAGAGAGAGAGATTGCAGTCGTTATATAAGCATCTGAGGTTAGAAAATAATTTGATATGACAAATAAAAAGTCCGATTATCAATCAAAATTTTTTTAAACATTTCATCTGCTCACACATACATTTCTTGATATATTCTCTTATGCCTTGCTTTCATAGTTTGTCTCGAAATCTTGTAAAATACTCGCTATACTGTACTACATACTTTCTTTTTAAATGACATACACTCAAATAAGCCATTCACGCTATATAGAATATCATTAACAACAACCAACCCACATAAATACCTCAAGCTACAAATTTACAACCCACCACGTCTCGGAACTTGGAAAGGAAACTCTCCAAATGTAAAGACTGGGATAATGACAGCACACAGACGGAATGTGCATAAAATGTTATTTTCATTAGTAAAATAAATTTTTGAATATACTTACCCGATAATCATGTAGCTGTCAACTCTGTTGCCCGACAGAAATCTACGGTCGGGATACGCCAGCGATCGCTATTCAGGTGGGGGTGTACACAACAGCGCCATCTGTGGTCAGGTACTCCAGTACTTCTTGTCAACACCACTTCAATTTTTTCCTCGGTCCACTGGTTCTCTATGGGGAGGAAGGGTGGGTCAATTAAATCATGATTATCGGGTAAGTATATTCAAAAATTTATTTTACTAATGAAAATAACATTTTTCAATATTAATCTTACCCGATAATCATGTAGCTGATTCACACCCAGGGTGGTGGGTGAAAACCAGTGTACATGTTAATCAAGAAGCTAAGTATCCCGTATTTTATTTTATTAGTTATTCAAAAATAACATAAAATAAATAAGTACCTGGTAAGGAAGACGACTTGAACCATTACTCTGCCTTTATTAAGTACGTCTTCCTTACTGAGCGTAGCGGTCCTCTTAGGATGCTGAACGACTCTTAGGTGCTGAAGTATAAAGGGCTGCAACCCATACTAAAGGACCTCATCACAACCTTTAACCTCGGCGCTTCTCAAGAAAGAATTGACCACCCGCCAAATCAACAAGGATGTGGAAGGTTTCTTAGCCGACCGTACAACCCATAAAAAGTATTCAAGAGAAAGGTTAAAAGGTTATGGGATTATGGGAATGTAGTGGCTGAGCCCCCGCCTACTACTGCATTCGTTGCTACGAATGGTCCCAGGGTGTAGCAGTACTCGTAAAGAGACTGGACATCTTTGAGATAGAATGATGCGAACACTGACTTGCTTCTCCAATAGGTTGCATCCATAACACTCTGCAGAGAACGGTTCTGTTTGAAGGCCACTGAAGTAGCCACAGCTCTCACTTCATGTGTCCTTACCTTCAGCAAAGCAAGGTCTTCTTCCTTCAGATGAGAATGTGCTTCCCTAATCAGAAGCCTGAATTAGTAAGAAACTGAGTTCTTAGACCTTGGAAAAGAAGGCTTCTTGATAGCACACCATAAGGCTTCTGATTGTCCTCGTAAAGGTTATGACCTTTTTAGATAGTACCTAAGAGCTCTAACTGGGCAAAGTACTCTCTCCAGTTCGTTCCCCACCAAGTTGGACAGGCTTGGGATCTCGAACGACTTAGGCCAAGGACGTGAAGGAAGCTCGTTTTAGCAAAAAACCGAGCTGCAAGGAACATGTAGCCGTTTCAGATGTGAAAACTATGTTCCTGCTGAAGGCGTGGATCTCACTTACTCTTTTAGCTGTTGTCAAGCACACGAGGAAAAGAGTTTTTAATGTGAGGTCCTAAAAAGAGGCTGATTGGAGAGGTTCAAATCTTGATGACATAAGGAACCTTAGGACCACGTCTAGATTCCAGCCTGGAGTGGACAACCGACGTTCCTTTGAGGTCTCAAAAGACCTAAGGAGGTCCTGTAGATCTTTGTTGGTGGAAAGATCCAAGCCTCTGTGGCGGAAAACCGCTGCCAACATACTTCTGTAACCCTTGATCGTAGGAGCTGAAAGGGATCTTACGTTCCTTAGATGTAACAGGAAGTCAGCAATCTGGGTTACAGTGGTACTGGTTGAGGAAACTGCATTGGCCTTGTACCAGCTTTGGAAGACTTCCCCTTTAGACTGATAGACACTGAGAGAGGATGTTCTCCTTGCTCTGGCAATCGCTCTGGCTGCCTCCTTCGAAAAGCCCCTAGCTCTTGAGAGTCTTTCGAAAGTCTGAAGGCAGTCAGACGAAGAGCGTGGAGGTTTGGGTGTACCTTCTTTACGTGAGGTTGACGTAGAAGGTCCACTCCTAGAGGAAGAGTCCTGGGAATGTCGACCAGCCATTGCAGTACCTCTATGAACCATTCTCTCGCGGGCCAGAGCGGAGCCAACCAACGTCAGCCGTGTCCCTTTGCGAGAGGCGAACTTCTGAAGTACCCTGTTGACAATCTTGAACGGCGGGAATGCATACAGGTCGAGATGGGACCAATCCAGCAGAAAAGCATCCACGTGAACTGCTGCTGGGTCTGGAATCGGAGAACAATACAACGGGAGCCTCTAGGTTATCGAGATAGCAAACAGATCTATGGTTGGCTGACCCCACAGGGCCCAAAGTCTGCTGCAAACATTCTTGTGAAGGGTCCACTCTGTGGGGATGACCTGACCCTTCCGGCTGAGGCGATCTGCCATGACATTCATATCGCCCTGAATGAACCTCGTTACCAGCGTGAGCTTTCGATCTTTTGACCAGATGAGGAGGTCCCTTGCGATCTAGAACAACTTCCACGAATGAGTCCCTCCCTGCTTGGAGATGTAAGCCAAGGCTGTGGTGTTGTCAGAGTCCACCTCCACCACCTTGTTAAGCTGGAGGGACTTGAAGTTTATCAAGGCCAGAATAACCGCCAACAACTCCTTGCAATTGATGTGAAGTGTCCTTTGCTCCTGATTCCATGTTCCCGAGCATTCCTGTCCGTCCAAAGTCGCACCCCAGCCCGTGTCTGATGCGTCCGAGAAGAGACGGCGGTCGGGTTTCTGAACAGCCAAAGGTAGACTTCCTTGAGAAGAAAGCTGTTCTTTCACCACGCGAGAGTAGACCTCCTCTCTTCGGAAACAGGAACTGAGACCGTCTCTAGCGTCATGTCCTTTATCCAGTGAGCAGCTAGATGATACTGAAGGGGGAGGAGGTGGAGTCTCCCTAACACGATGAACAGGGCCAGCGATGAAAGTGTCCCTGTTAGACTCATCCACTACCTGACTGAGCATCGGTTCCTTCTCAGCATGCTCTGGATGCATTCTAGGGCTTGGTAGATCCTTGGGGCCGACGGAAAAACCCGAAAAGCTCGACTCTGAAGATCCATACCCAGGTAGACAATGGTCTGGGATGGGACGAGCTGGGACTCCTCAAAATTGACCAGGAGGCCCAGTTCCTTGGTCAGATCCATAGTCCATCTGAGAATCTCCAGACAGCGACGACTTGTGGGAGCTCTTAAAAGCCAGTCGTCTGACGGAGCCGGACACAAGATCATGGTACTGCTGCACAGTCAGTGAACTGTCAACCATGGGGAAGCGAGGAAGTACAGTGACAACCCGAAGCTGTCTAGACTGTCTGGGTCGTACAGACAACTCCTTATCGGGTTGCTGAGGTTGCCGCCTCAGCAACCCGATAAGGTTGTTGAACGTCTTCCCAGTGACACACTGACTCCGTAAACAAAAAATCCTCTAGCAAGGACTAAGCTTGGACTGCATGTCTTGCAACACAGCTCAAGGTCTATGGGAGCAGGTGTGGTAACAGACGGGGTTAGCGACTGAAGTGGAACCATTACCCTCCCTGGAAGCATGCTATGCTTAAATAAAAGTCCATAGGAGGCTAAGTAGCTAAAGGCTCCTCTCCAAATGACAGAGTCCTCAAGGGAAAATCAGAAGGAGGGAGAATAGCACTTTCTCATCTACAGGAACCATATCCGAGAAAAGCTAAGTTCTCTCAGTGAGGGTTTCACTGGTGCAAAAGCAGCAGACTAGAAGGCAACGTTATGAAACTGCTTGACAGTCTAGTGAGTTGGCAACAACCAAAGATGTGTGACTGAGAAGCATGCGGTAAGGTATGCAGAGCATGCTGTATGCAGAGCATGCTGTATGTAGAGCATGCTGTAAGGTAAGCAGAGCATGTTGCATGGCGTGCGGCTTATGCTGCATGGGATGAGGCTCATGCTGCATGGGATGAGGCTCATGCTGCATGGTATGAGACTCATGCTGCATGGGATGAGGCTCAAGCTGCAAGGGATGAGGCTTATGCCGCATGCGTTGAGGAGGATGCCGCATAGTATGAGGCTCCTGCCTCATGGGTTGAGGCGGTTATTTATTCTTAAAAGGAAATCTGAACCTGACCCTAATCTAGCTGTCCGAGGATTTACCTGGTGAGACATCAGTCTCTATACCAGCGAGTTTACCAGATTTCCCCGGGCCACCACGTGACACAATTGGTAGTAATTCATTCAAATTACCCCTAATGAGTCAATATGGATAAATATCAACACAACATCATGTTCAAATAGAAATAAATTTCTACCTGGGATCGAACGCTAGCCCCTTCTAATGAAAGGCCAGGTCGAAACCAACCATGCCACGAGAGCCCATTGCCGCATAGCATGAGGCTCCTGCCTCATGATTTGAGGAGGACGCTGCGCAGAGAGAGGCTCATGCTGTGAGAATGCGGTTGCTGCATGCGTTGAGGCGGCTGCCTCATAGCATGAGGTTCCTCAAGAGTTGAGGCTCTTGCCTCAAGAGTTGAGGCTCTTGCCTCAAGAGTTGAGGTTGCCTCAAGAGTGGAGGTGGCTGCCGCAAGAGTTGAGGTTGCTGCCTCAAGGATGGTGGAGGTTGCCGCAACGCAAGAGGTTGCTGCATAGCGCTGGTATCTGGCAACTCCCAATGTGGCAGCTCACGCGTGGAGGTAGGTTGAGGAACCTCAACATCATACGTCTGGCAGGGTGGACTGCGCAGAGGTGGAGTTGAGGTTGCTGCCTCGAGGATGGTGGAGGTTGTCGCACCGCAAGAGGTTGCTGCCTCGAGGATGGAGGAGGTAGTCGCAACGCATGAGGCTCCTACCTCAAGGGTAGAGGAGGTTGCTGCAAAGCATAAGGCTCCTGCCTCAAGTGTTGAGGAGGTTGCCGCGTGGCAAGAGGCTCCTGCCTCAAGGAAAGTGGAGGTTGCTGCACAGAGCTGGTATCTGGCAACTCCCAACGCGGCAGCTCACGCATGGAGGTAGTTTGAGGAACCTCAACATCATACGTCTGGCAGGCTGGACTGCGTAGAGGTGGAGGAGCGCTCGCAGGAGGAGGTGTGTTAACCTTCTCTGCCTGAAACTCCTGCATCAACACCGCAAGCTGAGACTGCATTGTCAGCAGCATAGACCACTAGAGTTTAAGAAAGACAACAACAAACGGAGCTACTGTCCGTTGAAACTGAGGGTCTAAAACAGCTGGTGCGGCAACAGACGGAGTTACTGTCTGTTGCGATACCACCTTGCCTCTCTGGGAGGTGTGCAGTTGTCGTACTGCAGCAAGTCCGAACTGACCCAGTGCTAATGGCACCACCTAGGAGTTGGACTTGCGCGGAAGGGACCGACTTGCACTTAAAAGCTGCAAGATTTGGTCCATGGTTTCTGCGAGAAACCTCTTCCGCAGACGAGGAATAAATGGGCTCTCTCGTCTTTGTGTGGGTGGGGTGATCACGTCGGCTACGTGAGTTGGTTACACCCGAAACCACGGAGGGAAACATCTGTTCGTCGATCAAGGCCTGCTGAACCCATAAGTCCTTCGACATTACTTCTCCCCTGGGCTTGGGAGCTTGTAAGAGGTCCCAGACTAGGCGAACAACTGGCACGAACAGACGAACCCTCGAACGCAACAC
Organism: Palaemon carinicauda; assembly: GCF_036898095.1. Classification (NCBI taxonomy): domain Eukaryota; kingdom Metazoa; phylum Arthropoda; class Malacostraca; order Decapoda; family Palaemonidae; genus Palaemon; species Palaemon carinicauda. Next base: position 28,513,591 of record NC_090761.1, read on the forward strand.
TGTAACACTTTGCGCTTATCACTTTTGATTTTCTGTTTGCACTTATTTCACTGAACTCGAAACTTTAAGTGGTTTGTACCTGAAACACGCAATTCTATCCTTCATTAAAAGTTAGTAATTGCGAAAACAGTATTACAATTAACAGAAAAACATAATGAAAGATAAATAATTCAGTGGCTGGAAAAGAGACTAAACACTAGATCAAATAAACTACGTTTAAAATCTCTCACCGCATAAAGCCTGAGAACAAGAATAAAACTCTAGAAACGTTTACCTTCTTCCCCTAAAGAGACTAGGGAGAAGAGCAAAAACGATAACAACGTTACCCGCTTGAACGAAACGTTTATCCTCCTCTCTCTCCCTCCGTCTCTATCTCTCTCTCTCTCTCTCTCTTGACTTAGCACCTGAGAGAAGAGCCCAATTATATATATCGTTAAAACATATTATTGTTAAAGGAAAAAAACTGAAAGGTTTCCCAAATAAAAAGTTCCTTTATTAGAATTAAAACCATTTAAGCTAAGAAAGAATGAACAAAACGCTAGAATCGGTTTACTCTTACTGCAACGTGACACCGTGATAGACTCTCTCTCTATCGTAACGATAAAGCGCAAGTTGAACGTTCTGAACGTCAACAACTGCAGAGACAAAACAAAACGTTAGTTCAACTTTGAAAACAGTACAAGACTATCAAAGAAATTCTTTCAAAAACATTAAAATAGCATAATATGTTAACAGGTAAAAATGAAATGACGGGCTCAATGTTAATTAACTTCGGTTCAAGAAAAGACCGCCTACTATTAGGAAAGGTCGAATATAAACAAATATAAAAATTAATTTTAATAAGTTTATAATAAAAGGAAGTTAATCAAAGAGGCCTATAAAAGGCGGAGAGATATAAAATAAATCTATAACTTTGTTAAGCAAAATTAAGAGAGTCTATACTCTCTTCGACACCAACACTTCCGTCTAAGGGAAGGGTCGGCCATTTAAAAGTGAAAGAGAGTTCATACTCTCTTCGTCTCCCTCCGTACCAAAACTAAATAAAAAATTAAATCAAATTAATTCCAAAAACTTGCTAAGCTAACGATATAGCTTCCTGAATAGCGAAGGCTAAACTCTAGAGCAAATACATCACCAAATCGTGAGCAATAACTCCAGAATCAACAGCGTATCCATGTAGGTCTAGCTGGAGGCACGACAGAGGAAAAATTGAGGTGGTGTTGACAAGAAGTACTAGAGTACCTGACCACAGATGGCGCTGTTGTGTACACCCCCACCTGAATAGCGATCGCTGGCGTATCCCGACCGTAGATTTCTGTCGGGCAACAGAGTTGACAGCTACATGATTATCGGGTAAGATTAATATTGAAAACCCTGTTTTCTGTTATATGTATTTTACCCAATTGCATATAACATCTAAGAAAGTTAAGAAAAGTGAACTGGATTATCACCAATCATTATTAACACGCCAAATAAATGGAGACTTTTCATCACTATCTCATAACTAGTGTTGTTTATATTTATATCACATTCTTAAACTAAGACTCTTTAAGGATATAAACATCTTTACTATATCACATTAATGATTACATTAGATGCAAAACTTTTACCTAAAATAATAAAACGATTCTAACATATCACAGTCAACAGATAAAACAGATGTGAAAAAGATCGCAAAGTTTACAAAAGAAACATAATTCATGGGGTTTATTTACAAATATTCAAATTCATGAAAAAAGAGGCCTAAAAATAAAGATAATTTCTTTTGACATCATAAAATACTAAATACTGAGGGATACGAGTTAATAAATAAACAAAATAAAAAATCTAAATAGGAAAAAATGAAACTATGCAAGACAAATCATTTATATCTAAGGAACTTCGTCAGATTGTCTTTATAAACCCTAAAAGTGAAGAGTCCACTTTTCCATACATACATATTCACACTCATTTTGAGATTTCACCTTAGAAAAGGTCAACAAGTTTGGTAGTGTTATAAAATACACAAAGAATTAGAAAAGCTGAGAGGGCTAGAAAAGAACATTCTTACCTTTACCACCGAAATATTAATGCCCATCAAGTCAAGTGCCCAACAGCTCTAGATGGCTTTTGCCACTGTGTCAAAAGGTGAGCAACCCATGTAACTAATCCACCCAAGCAAATGTTGTATTTTAAGAATAGAGAACAAACCTTATATGGTGACTCTTGAGGAATTTGAGAATGACTCTGACCTATAGCCTGATTATTTACTATCCCTTGCGGTACCTGCTGGTACTGTGGGGGAATGGGCTGACCAGGAGGTACATTATAATACCCTTGACCAGGTTGTACTACCTGGTAACCTGGAGGTACAGCCTGATAAGCTTGTGGATGAGCCTGATATACCTGTTGTGGAGGCTGGTAACCATGGGGAATTGCATTTGGGTGAACCTGGGGTGGAACCCCATAAGCATGGGCAGCTTGAGGTGGTGGTATTCCTCCAGCATGTATGGGCTGCTGGAGACCTGGATGGGGTCCACCTTGGTAAACAGCTGGGTGGACTTGTGGACCGCCATAGTACCCCGGTGGGGGAGGGATCTAATGGTGAAGAAATGCTTAACATATCACTCAACACCAAGTGATCCTCACACCTACAGGTAGCAAGCAGGACTCACAAAGCACATTTCTTTTAACTGTTTTTCAGAATGTTTCAGGTTATACACTTGTTGAAATATCAATCAAAGCTGCTACTCTTAATAGCCACTTCAAAAAAAAAAAAAAAAAATGTATTGCAAACAGTACTTACAAAATGTGCTTTGTGTTCAATCAATGCAAGTCAGCAATAAAATCTTGCACTGGACTTGAAACCATCACAGATATCTAATTCCACAACAAAAGCACTGTGATTAATGATTAAATTTACATAATCATATGCACGATCACACTGCCGAAATGTATAGTGCTTGTAATGTAGGTGTATGTCTGCAGTAGGACTGAGATTATGACATGAAAAGACACAACAAACCTTCTGTTCATAAATTTCATTTCAATTTATGGACTAATAAACCTTTGTGATAAATCTTTGCTCAAAATTTCTTTATTTCACCAGAACCTTTTGTTTACATTAGCCTTCCAAAAGAAGAACACTCCCAAATGACTATGTATGCATCCATGTCAATAAGCGTCCCTAATAGTAGTTCACTTCTTCTGTGTGTATTTTTTCTCACAGTTTACGCTACATTTAAAGTTCCTTTCTTAACAATTTCCATTTATCAACAGTTTCCAAGAGGATTTACTTAATTACACCATAGTATTTAATAGAAGAGTGATATAACTTAATTATCTTCCTTGATAAAAAAAAGTAAAGGGAGCATCACAAAAAATTAAAAAAAATCTTTGAAGTAATTTGTATTTTTCCTAGCCATACAAAAGAAGTGTCTTTTATTAGGGATATCGTTTTAATGCGAGCTGGAATCGATCGTTAGAGTTCCATAACGAACAGCTATCCAACCGAGTAGAGAGCAGGGTGAGGAGCCTCGTCCCCCTTTACAGTCAGATATTATAGTGATACCTCATTTATTGTGGTTGATGGGGAACGGACACCCTGCGATAGATGAAAATCCACAAAGTAGGATTGGGTCCCTCGCCCGTAATTTTTGCATGTGTGTGTGAGTACAAGAATGTTTAAAATACTGTATGTATATATATACTTTATATACAGAATATGTACAGTATATTATGCTTAAATCTATTGTATTTAAAATATAAAACCATTACAGTACAGTGCTGTAATGTATACTACATTCACACAAATATCCTAAATAAATCTACAAATAATATACATTGACTCACTCGTATATTTTACTTAAATCTACAATTTTTAATTACTGCATACAAACCATTCACACACACACACGCACTCTCTCTCTCTCATACCATACGATAGTATGGTGTTCTAACTCTCGCCAATGACAGTAGTATCTTCAGCTGTAATGACAACTATGACGCTGCAAATGCCATGATGATGATAACGATAAAGACGATGACGATGACAAGGCTGATGACGATAACAAAGCTGATGACATTGACAAGGCTGATGACGATGACAGAACTGTACAGTTCGATGAATGTTGACGATGGTGTTACTGCTCAGGTATAATGAGGCCTTTAAAGCAGTTCTGGAAGCGCCTCATCATCATCAGATATCGGCGCTGGGTCGTCGTCATATGCTTGAGAGAGAGGCACAGAAGCTCTCACTCCACTTGTAGAGGGTCGAGGTTCACCAGAAGGCTCTTCTACTGGAGGCACTGATGGTGTAACTGGCTTTCTAAACTTTGTCAAGAACATGGTGATGGGTAGTTGCTGTCGTTACTTTTTCTTTTGTTGCCATAACCCCACCAACACGGTTGCAAAACTCGACAGCTCAAACCATGTTCTCATTGACTTCTTGCTCAAAGCATTGCAATGCCCTTACCATGTTGCACATTTCCTGCAGGTTCTCCAGAGTAAGGCCAATCTTATTCATTTCTTCATCTTTCTCTTCTTCACTCGCTGACTTCATCATTTCAAGGAGGTCTTCGTCTGTTAGCGGGTCTGAATGGGCCTCGATAAGGCTGTCCACGTCTCCTTCCCTTATGTCAGCGAATCCTTCATTCTTAATTATGTGGCCTAGCGTCATCACCTACTCCACTGCCGAGTGGGAAAGGATGTGATGATGTACAGCCAATCAGCTCACTTGATACAAACACTCGTGCTCTGATTTGTCGATCTTGCGCCGGTAACCAATCACGTGCCTTGTCTGACTTCCAGTGGGTAGAAGAGCAAGCTGCTCTCTTTGTATGGCAACCCGAGAAGCCGTTTCTTTCGCAAATCAAGATGAAACATGGCTGCTTTCTGCAATACAGCTGCCAATTTTTATTTTTCAACAAAAAAACCCTGTGATGTACCGAATCCGCGATTGTTGAACGTGATGTGGCGAGGGATTACCGTATTCACTTTCGTTTTGATCTTTCAGCTAGGACTGAGAGAGGGGGTTGAGGAGGGAAGTTTCATTAAAGGATTACTTTTAAAATATGTGATAAGTTCCTACAAAACATACAAACTCTTGATCTTTAATTAGGGAGGCTCACTGCTTCGTAGGCTGGAAATCCCCTGGAACAAACGATTGAAGATTCAATTTCTTCCTTGGAAGTGATCAATGTTTGAGCTGTATGAGCTCTAAGCAAGAAAGGGGGCTAAGAATTAATTTGAAGAGCCAGTTATACTAACTTTCATTCCATACTTACATTTACACGTTACCATAGACGAGATGTATCCTTGTCCCATGTGGGAGCTGGGCTGGTTACACAACAACTTGGGCAGTCACCACAGGTCCAACCACAAAGGTGTCAAGGGACTTTTAAGTACACTACTGCAAGTAAAAGGCTGTAAAGGTGGTCTGTCACTTCCAGACACCAGCCTTCAACACTTGACCCACTGGCAGATTACTCATGAAAATGAGGGTGGGGCCAATACTCCTGACATTGTGAGCTCTAGTCCTGGCTGGCGCCTCAACTCTCCTGTCAGTCGAGGCATAAGCTTTACAGATCTTCCCACTATGCCAGAGAGAGACCATGTTCATTGACACATTTTTCCTGGAGGTACCAGTGCTTAAGAAAAATCTCCGACACTCAGAATTGAGGTAGCAATGCAGAGCCTTCACAGGACACAAGAGTATCTCATCTCGATTGCTACAGGCCACCTCCCAAAGGGAGGGGATGGGGGACTCGAACCTGGGATTATGTGCCGCCACGTTACAGGTCTTGGCCACGAAGTCTGACACAAAACTAAAGGAGACCTTCCTCCCTTCAGAGTGGGGCAGCATAAGAGAGACCATGCAACTAACCAACTCTTCGTCAATGCTAAAGATAGAAGAAAAAATCTTGAGAGCCAGATCCCCATCTGACCTCCTCAAAGGCTCAAACAGGGTATGCATAAGGGCTTGAGGTGTGGGGTGCGCAAGACTGTTCAACCCTCTTCACGAGCATAAATAACTCCCAAGAAGAAAAGAGATCTAGGCCTTTCAGTCAGAAGACCATACTCAAGGCCAAGCGATAACCTTTGATAGCCGTGAATGAGAGACATTTTTCCCAGCGAAGGAAGACGAGGAAATCCGCGATCTGTGCCAGAGTTGCTCTGACTGAAGAAATGCCCCAATTGTAGAAGATGGCCCACTTTGCTTGATAGACAGTTGTAGGGGACCTCCTAAGATACCCAGTCATCTCCTGTGCAGTGATCGAGAAAAGCCTTCCATTCAGAGGAGATGCTGGAGAGTCTTCACCGATGAAGTGCTAACGACTCCACGGACTGGTGGTACCTCTGCCAGTGCGGCTGACAGAGAAGTGTGGGCCGCAGGGGTACAGTATAGTTCTCTCGGGACCTCGAACAGAAGAGCAAGATCAGGATACCACTCGGCTTGAGGCCATCTGGGAGTGCCAGGGTCATTAAGATTCCTGGCATAACTAATGATGTTGATTACCGGATGGATCAGGCTGAACAGCATTAAGGTATACACGTTTAGATAATCCCATAAGTGTTGGAAGGCGTTTCTCAACGACGTCAGTGGATCCGGAATGGGGAAGCAGAACACATGGAGTTTCCTATTCAGCTGCATGGCAAACAGGTAGATCCCCAGGAAGCTCCACAGGGTATGAAGCCTTTCTGCTACTAGAGGATGTAGAGATTGCTCTGCTACTACAACTAACCCCTAACAACCATGTGTCTACTAATACATTCTGTTCTGTTTAATATCTATCTATTTACCAACGCACTTCCCCAATTTTGAGGGGTAGCAGACATGAAAAAAAAAAAAAAAGAGGGGACTTTCTTCTCTTTGCTCCTCCCAGCCTGACGAGGGATTCAGCCGAGTTTGCTTGGTACTCCTAGGGTTCCACAGCCCACCCTCCCCCATTATAACCACAATGAAACTTCCTATGCTGAATCTCCTACTGCTGCTATCTCAGCGGTCACCAAGGCGATCGGAGGAAGCAGCTGGGCCCAAATTGTTACGCAGGTAAATGTAATCGACCATGAATATAACTAAAGCTAAGTTTACTTTTTTAAGCTAAACTATTTAATAAACACGATCCATTCCCGTACTTCTTGTACTAAGTGCAGGTACGACAAGGAGACAAGTAAACCTTCAACAGACGGCTGGATCTGCTTGGATGCATAAATACCCAGGCAAGTGTTCTTTCAGAGTATTTGAGGACTAGACTAATTGCCAAACGGTATATAGTAAACTGGTGGATTTATATAAAAAAAATATTTCTTAATTCATATTCTAATAGTACCAGTGTAGGTTTACTACTGGATTAAACTAACATTGTAAAATCCATACTCTCCAAATACAATTATAGTTTATACTGTCTTGAATAACTTTAGAAGTCAAATAACTCACATAGTGATATCACCAAATTGGATTATAAAATCTTGATAAAACTGAAATAATTATGTCTTTACAAAAGCACTCCCCCAAATCCTACTGCAAACATAAATGATCATGTGTGGAAAAACTGTGAAAAAATTAAATGAACTGTATCTTCAAATATAGAAATATCAAAACAGTCAAAATATTACCCTTCACCCTTTACTAGTCAGTACATATTTTTCATGAGTGTCTGCCAACTGTATGCACTGTATATTAGTTCATGAACCAATTTGAAAATACAGTAATAGATATCAAACTAATGAAATTAAATACTGAAAAAAAAAAACAGCTACATATCTGTTCCAAGACAATAAAACAAAAGCAAATAAAAACAAGAAGTGTCTATACTCACAGCTCCAGATTCCACTAACTTATGTATTTCTTCATTTCTTTGATGCTGGTAAGCCTCGTACTCTTGCTGCGAATAAATCTCCTGTTCGTCCAGTCCCTTCCAACCTTCATCTTGTTCAAATTCTGTTTTTTTGGTTTGCTCTATGAATTCATCAAAGCTGTGGGAATACAGTATCCAGCTTATTATATAAAACCAACTGCTATTTTATTATTATTACAAGCTTAGCTATAACCCTAGTACGAAAAGCAAGATGCTATAAGCCCAAGGGCTCCAACAAGGAAAAATAGCCCAGTGAGGAAAGGAAACAAGGAAATACTGTATCGTATTTCCCGTGTCATAAGACGCTACAAGTGGTAAGACGCACCTTATATTTAGCTAAGAAATTTTTGGAAAAAAAATAAATTGACGATTTTACAACGTATCATGGCAGCAATTCCAAATTGGTGAATTCTAGTGTGATTTTTTGTTCGGCATAGTAAATTTTCATATCTTGGGTATAATATGAAATGTATGAGGTAAAAATTGATTAATTGTACACGTTATCCCAGTTTTATTACATACATATTAAAAAATTATCAAGACTGTCCCTTCATACTGTTTTCAGATGCATTTCTACCACAAGTGTAATATCTCAGCAAGTAAAAACGGAAGAAAATTTACCTTCAAAACAGCTATAATACTCACCTTATCAGATTATCCCTATTAACGTCAGACTCCCTAAACACGTGTTCTCTCATCCTCTCCATTTCTTCATAACGCTCATTCATGTCATCTTCTGAGGCATTAGGATCATACAACTTGTCCAATTCTTTCTGGAACAGAATTTTCACCTCTACTTGGTCCCAGTATCCATTTCCATCCAAATCTATTAAAAAAAGATGTGAAATTTTTAGGAGCAATTACAATGACATAAGATTTGACATAAAATTTTCAGGTGAATCTGACGTCAACTTTTTAGGTGTACAGTATTTACTAAGACGTGAATCTTATGTCAACTTTTCAGGGGCATTTACAAAGATGTAATTCTGACGTAAAATTTTTAGGTGATTTTACAAAGATGTAAATCTGCTGTAAACATTTTAAGTGCATTTACAAAGACGTCGGCTTTTCAAGGCGCATTTACAAAGACGTAACTTTGCCATAAAGTTTTTAGGTGCATTTACAAGTACGTAAATCTTACGTCAACTTTTCAAGGGCATTTACAAAGACGTAACACTGCCGTAAACTTTTTAGGTGAATTTACAAAGACGTAAATCTTACATAAACTTTTCAGGTGAACTTACAGACGTAACTGTGACATAAACTTTTTAGGTGAATTTACAAAGACGTAAATATGCCGTAAACTTTTTAGGTGCATGTACAAAGATGTAACCCTGACATAGACTTTTTAGGTGCATTTACAAAGACGTAACCCTGACGTCAACTTTATATGTGAATTTACAAAAACGTATATCTGACAAAAATTTTTCAAAAATTTTTTTTAAGTGCATTTACAAAGACGTAAATCTGCCAGTATTTAGCGTACTTCATGAGTATCATTTTTTATTGTGAAGAATTAGAAACAGAAAAAACAAACACCTATATGATCCTGGCAAAACCTAAAGATAAATTTGCATTACTTAGCTCACGAAACATATTTAAAAATGGAGAAAGAGAAAAAAAACCAATCTGGAATCCTACTCACATTAAAATTTCCCTAACCCTTTGAGGGCCATTGGATGTATTATACGTATGATTTTTCTCACGTTAGGCACAATAAGTCTGGTAATTGGCTTTTTTTTCTCTTTCTTCATTTACTATAGGAATATTTTACAAAATATACAAAATCATATATCAACGGAAATGAAGTGTATTCAACTACACAATAAAAATGGAGTTTTTATGATAAAACAAAGTTTTATGAATATTTACCTGGCAGTTATATATACATAGCTAATTATCTCTATTTCGGCAGAATTTTTCTAAAACTAGGCAACCGCCTTGTGGTGGTTGGGTGGTAACACCCGTTAAAGGGTGGTAGGAGGAATCATTCCCGTTTTCTGTTCTTCAGTTCATCTATGCCCGACCTGTCTCCTGAGGGGAGGTGGGTGGGCCTTTGAATGTATATATAACTGCCAGGTAAGTATTCATAAAACTTTGTTTTATCATAAAAACTCCATTTTTATGAATAGAACTTACCTGGCAGTTATATATACATAGCTGATTAACACACTTGGAGGAGGGTGATAGACAGTAACATCATTGGGGAAACAACCAAAAAAGTTGTAGGGTAAATAAACACCTTGATTCCTTACCTGCTAAGGTAGCTGACTTCAAAGGTTCCTGCCTCTTGAGTCGCTTTCCCTTAGGAGTGTCAGCCAGGATGTGACCTGCAGTGCTGAAAACACTCAATCGAGTCTGTCAACGGGGTGAGACCAACAATCTGACTAGACTTCAGGACTACCTATTGCCCAAAATAAAAAACCGCAACTTTACCAAACCAACCACCTAACATTTGCAAAGTAGATAAAAATTATCTAACTAGACTGAGGTGACTGTACACAAGTCAAAGTCCTCAGACAACCAATAAAAAATACACCAACCTATGTACAAGTAAACAAAACTAAGGTTGAGGGGAGGTAGTAACTCCTTTGCCTAATACAGAAGCCGTAGCTACGTATGGTCCCAAGGTATAACATTTCTCATAATCCACCCTCACCTCTCTGAGGTAATGAGAGGCGAACACAGAGTTGATCCTCCAGAATGTCGCATCCATAATTTGACGGAGCGACATGTTCTTGCGGTAAGCAAGCGAGGTCGCAATGGCCCTTACTTCGTGAGCTTGCACTTTTAAACGTCCGAAGTGTTCCTCCTCATACAAGAGATGCGCTTCTCTTATCACTTCCCTCAGGAAAAAGGGCAAAGCGTTCTTGGAAAGGGGCTTTTGAGGATCTTTCACAGAACACCACAGGAAGCTAGAAGAGCCTCTCACACTTTACGTGCGAGACAAGTAGGTCTTGAGGGCTCGTACTGGACAGAGCAGCCTCTCTTGCTCTTGACCCACTAGGTTGGTCAAGTTAGGAACCTCAAAGGTCCTCGGCCAGGGCTTAGAAGGGTTCTCGTTTTTAGCGAGAAAGTCTAATCTCAAGGCACAAACTGCCCCATTCAGATTGAAGCCTACCTGTTTTTCAATTGCATGGACTTCACTAACTCTTTTAGCTGTTGCTAAGGCCAAAAGAAAGAGGGTCTTCTTGGTAACCTCCCTAAGGGGAGCCTGTGAAATGGGCTCAAATCTCTTGGTGCACAGAAATTTAAGAACCACATCAAGGTTCCAAGAAGGGGGCTTTAACTGGGTCTGCTTGGTCGTCTCAAAAGACTTCAAGAGGTCATGTAAGTCCTTATCGCGAGACAAGTCCAAGCCTCTATGCCGACAGACGGAAGAGAGCATACTTTTGTACCCTTTGATAGTGGACACAGCTAGCTTAGCGTCCTGTCTGAGGTACAACAAGAAATCCGCAATCTGGCTCACAGAGGTGGTGGATGAGGAAATCTTGTGCTTCCTACACCAAGCCCTAAAAGTCTCCCACTTGGACTGGTAGACCCTCTGCGAAGAGACCCTCCTCGCTCTGGCGATAGCTTTCGCAGCTTGCGCTGAAAAGCCTCTCGATCTGACGAGCTTCTCGATAGTCTGAAGGCAGTCAGATTGAGAGCGAGGGGGTTTTGATGATATCTCTCGAAGTGGGGTTGTCTGAGCAGATTTGGACTTGCAGGGAGGCTTCTTGGAAAGTCCATCAACAAGTCCACCACCTCCGTGAACCATTCCCTCATCGGCCAGAACGGAGCTATCAGGATCATCCGTCCCAAATCGAGGAGGGCGAATTTCCTGACTACCAGATTGATGATCTTGAACGGGGAAAAGCATAAGTGTCCATCCCCGTCCAATCCATCAAAAAGGCGTCTACTGCTATTGCCTCTCAGTCCGGAACTAGGGAGCAATAGATGGGGATCCTCTTGGATAAGTTGGAGGCGAAAAGATCGATGAGGGGTCTCCCCCACAGCCTCCAGAGACTCTGACAGACCTGTTGGTTGAGGGTCCATTCTGTGGGAAGGACCTGCCCTTTCCTGCTGAGCATGTCCGCCCTCACATTCTTCTGTCCCTGAACAAACCTCGTCAGCAGGTTTATCCTGTTCTCCTTCGCCCAAAGAAGGAGCTCTCTTGCTGTCTCGAACAGAGACAGAGAGTGAGTCCCTCCTTGCTTCCTGATGTAAGCAAGAGCTGTGGTGTTGTCTGAGTTGACCTCCACAATCTTCCCAGACACCAAGTCCTTGAAGGCCTTTAGCCCCAGAAAAATGGCCATCAGCTCCTTGTTGTTGATGTGCCATCCCAGCTGAATTCCTTCCCAATAGCCTGAGACCTCCTTGCTTCCTAGTGTTGCCCCCCAGCCTGACTCTGATGTGTCTGAAAACAACACTAGGTCTGGGTTCTTCTTGTGTAAGGAGATCCCTTCCCCTAACAAGGTTGGGTCCAGCCACCACTTCAGAAGATTCTTGACTTCTGTTGGAATGGGGAAGGAAAAGGAGTCTTCCTGCATCTTTCTGTCCCACGTCTTCGAAAGAAAGTGCTGAGGAGGCCTTAGGTGGAGTCTCCCCAGAGAGACAAACTGTTCGAGGGAGGATAGAGTCCCCAGCAAACTCATCCACTCCTTCGCTGTGCATCTCTTCTTGTCCAGGAAAGTTCTGACTTTTACAAGACACTTGGTCTGTCTTTCCTGAGAGGGAGAAGCCCGAAAAAGAACTGAATTCAGAACTATCCCCAAATAGAGAACAGTCTGATTCGGTCTGATCTGAGACTTCTCCCTGTTGATGACCAGGCCTAGATCTTGAGCCATCATAAAAGTCTTCCGTAAATCCTCCAGACATTTCTCCCTCGATCGTGAACGAATCAGCCAATCGTCCAGATAGAAGGATATCCTTATCCCCTCCTGATGCAGCCAACCTGATACATTCGCCATTATCCTGGTGAAGACTTGAGGAGCCGTGCTGAGACCGAAGCAAAGAGCTCTGAATTGGAAGAACTTACCCTGCATTACAAATCTCAGGTACTTCCTTGAAGTCGGATGGATGGGGACATGGAAATATGCGTCCTGCAAGTCGAGGGACACCATCCAGTCCCCTGGATGTACTGACGCCAGCACCGACTGAGTCGTCTCCATGGAGAACTTTGTCTTCTCCACAAATACGTTGAGAGCGCTGACATCCAGGACGGGTCTCCATCCGCCCGAGTTCTTGGGGACCAGAAACAGGCGATTGTAAAAGCCTGGGGAGGATAGATCCCGAACCGGTTCTATCGCCCCCTTGTCTAGCATTTGGTTGACAAGGTCTACTAGGGCCTTCTGTTTCCCCGGATCTGAGTACCGAGCTACTAAGGCCAGCGGAGCATCTGCGAGAGGAGGTTTTTTCAGAAAGGGGATCTTGTATCCTTCCTTGATGACTGAGAGGGACCAGGTGTCCGCCCCTCTCCTCTTCCAAGACTGCCAAAAACCTGACAGTCTTGCGCCTACTGTCTGGAGGAGACGAACTTCATTTTCTGGAGCGAGGTCTGAAAGAACCCCTGGTAGATCTTGGTCCTGAATCTTGCCTTCTCCCTCTAAAATCTGGTCTTGAAGTAGTCCTGCCCCGAAAGGGCTGCTGGAATCTCCTTTCCTCCCGTTTCAAAGAAGAAGGAGGGGCTGCCAAGGGCTTACGAGCAGAACGAGATAAAAGGTCTTCGGTGGCTTTTTGGGCCAGAGAACGCGTAATGTCATTAACCAGGGACTCGGGAAAAAGATGTTGAGAGAGGGGGGCGTAAAGAAGCTCAGACTTTTGTGCATTGGTAACAGACCTAGAAGCAAAAGAGCAAAGCAGAGCTCTCTTCTTTAGGACCCCAGCTGAGAACAGAGCAGCCAACTCATTCGCCCCATCTCTGAGGGCCTTATCCATACAGGACATAATACTGGTAAGGTCCCTAGATCCTTCCATCTGTTCAGTTTTCCTTGCGAGAGTCCCAAGCGACCAGTCTAGGAAACTAAAAACCTCAAAGGCTCTAAAAATACCTTTGACGAGATGATCCAGCTCCGACATCGACCACATGACCTTGGCTGAGTTGAGAGCATGCCTTCTAGCAGAGTCCACTAAACCAGAGAAGTCACCCTTGGAGGAGGAAGGCACTCCCAGACCCAAAGGTTTTCCAGTTGCATACCACATACCCGCTCTTGAAGCAAGACGAGCTGGTGGAAACGAGAAGGAAGTCTTAACTGTTTGTCTCCGCTCCATCATCCAGTCATCAATCTTCGTGAGAGCCTTCTTTGCGGAGATAGACAGCTTCATCTTGAAGAAGGCCGACTGTTTCTTGGCCTTCTTTCTGTTAAATTGGGACTGAGGAGATTGAGGGGCAGCAGGTTGGAATTCCTCTCCAAAAAGTTCAAGAAGGGAGCGAGAGAGAACTTTGTAATCTCCCACAGCGTCGCAGGATTATCATCGTCATCAGAAACATCCTCGAGGTCCTGATCCACATCTGCAATATCCTTCGAAAGAGAAGAAGGATCCTTAGAACCCGACAAGGGCAAATCAAAGGCATCATCCTGCAAAAGACGGGTTGCATCCTGGAGTCCCGCGCTAGAAGAATCCTTGGGACGAGAGGCAGTATCGTCCCGAAGAGGCAGGGTGGTATTGCCCTGGGACCGAGAACGAGAGGCAGAGTCGTTCTGTCGTCGAGAGCGAGAGGCGGTATCGTCGTGGCGGCGAGAATGAGAGGCGGTATCGTCGTGGCGTCATGAACGAGAGGCGGTATCGTCGTGGCGTCGAGAACTAGGGTCGGTATCGTCGTGGCGTCGTGAACGAGAGGAGGTATCGTCGTGGCGAAGCGAACGAGAGGAGGTATCGTCGTGGCAAAGCGAACGAGAGGAGGTATCGTCGTGGCGAAGCGAACGGGAGGCGGTATCGTCTTGGTATCGAGAACGAGAAGCAGCGTCGTTCGATAAGGTATCGTCCCGGTATCGAGAACGAGAAAACGTATCGCCCTGGTATCGCGAAGAAGTATCGCCTGGCGAAAGCACACATTCCTCATCCTGGCATAGAGAGGGAGAAGTTTTCTTTAAAGAAGAACTCCGTTCTCTCTTAGAAGCAGACTTCTTAATCGGCAACGAGTCGTCTTTACGTCTGTCAGACTGGGCGTGAGGGCGGCTAAAGGCTTGTACTAAGGTCAAAAGTTGTTCCTGCATGACAGACATAAAGGATTTAGCAACATCAGCTGGGTCTTGCGGACCCGAAGGGGGGGGCTGACGAATAACACTCGTAGAAGGGGGAGGATCTTCGGCAGCAGGCTTCGCCCTTTTCACAGGCACGGAGTCGAAATCATCCTCCGACGGACAAGGTTCATAACTGCTAGAACCGGGAGAGAAAGAACGAGACCGTTCGTCGCGGTTCCATCTCCTCTTAGTAGGTCTTGAAGCTTCATACTTCCATTTACGTCTGGACGAATTCGGAGAAGAAAACAACACATCCGACACGTCTTTCCCGTGACGGTCAAGAGCAGCCTGGGAATCGACAACAGGACTGTCTGAGGCGACGGCTGACCGAGGGTACGTACCTCTCACCCCCTTTCGGTCATCGACGTACCTTCTCCCTCGGTCCTGGGAGCTTGGTAGAGGTCTAGGCCTAGGGGTATGACAGATTCGGTCAGTCGCCACCTCCACTGCACTAACACAAGCACTTTCACTTTCCTTACCTTTAAAGGCCTCCAGTTGTTCTTTAATGGCCTTCAACTCGTCCGCCAGGCTAGCGTACCGAGGGTCATCCGTAGATACGGAACCTGTAGGAGGTGCAGGAGTTACTACCTCAAGGGAAGGATCAACTTCCAAAGAGGAATCAATAATAGGATCAATAGATAAATCTACGCTAAGTTCGTCTTCCTTACCACTAACAGACTTAAGACTTAGACCTAGAAGCTCTCCTAACTCTATCGAGCTCTAGCTTACGCACATAGCGCTTCATAATTAACCAATCTTTCTCATCCAAAACCTTACATTCCCCACACCTATTATCAAGGGCACAAACAAAACCCCTACAATTAGAACAAACGGTGTGAGGATCTACCGCCATTTTCGGTAGTCTCACCTTACATTCCTCATTCGCACAGATACGGTAATGACTCTTTTCACTCATAATGAAAAACAGCAAAAAAAAAGCTAAGAGAAAACAAAATACAACGATCGCCAAAACCCCAAATCAGAGTACTTCACCAAAAAAGCAGACTGGTACACCGAGCAGGGAAAGCGAAGAAAAACTCTTAATGACGGACCAACGTGTTGTCGATCCGGCCGGCAGAGATGAACTGAAGAACAGAAAACGGGAATGATTCCTCCTACCACCCTTTAACGGGTGTTACCACCCAACCACCACAAGGCGGTTGCCTAGTTTTAGAAAAATTCTGCCGAAATAGAGATAATTAGCTATATATATATAACTGCCAGGTAAGTTCTATTCATAAAAATATACTTTATTTAAAAAGTTCATGTACCGAGTTAAGCAAAATGATTCCAACAAAAAGTCTAGGGCTTGACTGTCTAATTATTTGGAGGCCTTGGCACTCAAACGACGAATATGTTACATTTTATCATAGTTCACTCTCATACCTAAAAACATGATCAAAGTGAAAACTCACCATGAAGGTGGAAGAAAGTACTTGGATTAAAGTCCTCAGCTTTCATGTGGTCCTGCTCTTCCCACACCTGGAAAATTTGCATTATAAATACCAAAGATTTTCTAGAATTTGATAAAACCTAAAACACCAACAAGCAATAAAAACAATGAAGTATTCCTTTGAAATCATAATGCTGTGCCATTAAAACTGTTTGCTTCATATGTCAGCGAGTGCAATAGGGTGAAAACTTCAAATACAGTATTCTTCGTCTGACCTTATGATACTTCCGCTATCCACACCATGCCAACAATATAAAATGTTCTGACTAAAAATTTGTATAGGGTATACTCTAATTTATGAAAAATTTATATAATGTACTATTTTATTAGTTTATTCTCATAAAAAACCTCCAGGAGCATTGTAACGAAAAATTTTCTTATTAGGAAAATAGATTTTTTAGGGAGTCATTATTAAATGGCTTAGTCTAAAATTCTCCAGGAATAAGTTCACAAATTGATACTTAATATTCTTTTTTGGGTTTTCATTTCTCAAACCAACTTAAGTTTCTTAGCAAGTAGTCTTAGAAGAGAATATACAGTACATAACAGAAGTATGCCTTAAATGTCATGTAATTTTCATGAAAATTATACTGTACATGAACATCAGAAAAATAAAGAATCTTCTGCAAAAATATTAAATGATTTTATGACATATAGTGTATACATATATCATCATCATCATTATCAGCTGTAACCAGTCCACTGCAGGACAAAGGCTTCAACTTGTCCTTCAGCTCACATCTGTGTATGGTCTTTGTATTCCACTCTATACCTGGAAATTTTCTTAGTTCGTCAATTCATTGTCATCTCTTCCTTCCCCCCTTCTTTTGCAATATCTATAGACTGATTCTATTATTCTTGAAAGTCAATCTATTATCTGTCATTCTCATTAAATGTCTTGCCCATGTCCATTTATTTTTCTTACATGTTCTTAGAATATCTTCTACTGTACTTTTGTTTGCTCTCGCATGCATGTTGCTCTTTTTCTGTCTCTTAATTTTATACCCATTGTCATTTTTTCCAAAGCTCTTTGAATTGTGACTTGCTTATGTTCTAAGGCTTTAGTAAAGCTCCAGGTTTCTGATGCATAAGTAGGACCATCTGATTAAATACTTTTCTTTTTGAAGAAAGTGGTATTTTCTTTTCCTAGTTTCATTTTATTTATTAACAGCCCTCCATCCCATGCTTATCCTTCTTTTATTTTTGGTCTCATGTCATGGGGAAACACTTATTGTCTGTCTAAGAAGTTTATTCATAACCCATTGTTTGTTGTCTCTGCATTTTCATTGAACATTATCTTAATTTTACTCATATTAATTTTCACTCCTACATTTCTGCTTTTTCTATTCAAATCTTCTATCATCTTTAGCAATTCTTTCCATGATTCACTACAGAGTACTATGTCATCTACAATTTTTAACCTTAAGTTGATAATGTAATCCCCATTAATTTAATCCCTACATTTTCCCAATATAAATATATACAAGTATAACTTATTCTTTTGAAATATGTTATTTTCATTAGTAAAATAAATTTTTGAATATACTTACCCGATGATCATGTAGCTGTCAACTCCGTTGCCCGACAGAAATCTAAGGTCGGGATACGCCAGCGATCGCTATACAGGTGGGGGTGTACACAACAGCGCCATCTGTGAGTAGGTACTCAAGTACTTCTTGTCAACAAGAACTCAATTTTCTCCTCGGTCCACCGGTTCTCTATGGGGAGGAAGGGAGGGTCCTTAAATTCATGATCATCGGGTAAGTATATTCAAAAATTTATTTTACTAATGAAAATAACATTTTTCAATATTAATCTTACCCGATGATCATGTAGCTGATTCACACCCAGGGTGGTGGGTGGAGACCAGCATACATGTTAACATAAGAAGCTAAGTATCCCGTATTTCATTTTAGCAGTTATTCAAAATAACAAACATAAAATAAATAAGTACCTGGTAAGGAAGTCGACTTGAACTATTACTCTGCCTTTTTTAAGTACGTCTTCCTTACTGAGCCTAGCGGTCCTCTTAGGATGCTGAACGACTCCTAGGTGCTGAAGTATGAAGGGCTGCAACCCATACTAAAGGACCTCATCACAACCTCTAACCTAGGCGCTTCTCAAGAAAGAATTTGACCACCCACCAAATCAACCAGGATGCGGAAGGCTTCTTAGCCTTCCGTACAACCCAAAAAACAACAATAAAAAGTATTCAAGAGAAAGATAAAAAAGGTTATGGGATTATGGGAATGTAGTGGCTGAGCCCTCACCTACTACTGCACTCGCTGCTACGAATGGTCCCAGGGTGTAGCAGTTCTCGTAAAGAGACTGGACATCTTTGAGATAGAATGATGCGAACACTGACTTGCTTCTCCAATAGGTTGCATCCATAACACTCTGCAGAGAACGGTTCTGTTTGAAGGCCACTGAAGTAGCGACAGCTCTAACTTCATGTGTCCTTACCTTCAGCAAAGCAAGGTCTTCTTCCTTCAGATGAGAATGTGCCTCTCTAATCAGAAGCCTGATGTAGTAAGAAACTGCGTTCTTAGACATCGGTAGAGAAGGCTTCTTGATAGAACACCATAAAGCTTCTGATTGTCCTCGTAATGGTTTTGACCGTCTTAAATAGTACTTCTCTTACTGGGCAAAGTACTCTCTCTAGTTCGTTCCCCACCAAGTTGGACAGGCTTGGGATCTCGAACGACTTGGGTCAAGGACGGGAAGGAAGCTCGTTTTTAGCCAAAAAACCGAGCTGCAAGGAACATGTAGCCGTTTCAGATGTAAAACCTATGTTCCTGCTGAAGGCGTGGATCTCACTGACTCTTTTAGCTGTTGCTAAGCAAACGAGGAAAAGAGTTTTTAATGTGAGGTCCTTAAAAGAGGCTGATTGGAGCGGTTCGAATCTTGATGACATTAGGAACCTTAAAACCACATCTAGGTTCCAGCCTGGTGTGGAAAACCGACGTTCCTTTGAGGTCTCAAAAGACCTAAGGAGGTCCTGTAGATCTTTGTTGGTGGAAAGATCCAAGCCTCTGTGGCGGAAGACCGCTGCCAACATACTCCTGTAACCCTTGATCGAAGGAGCTGATAGGGATCTTACGTTCCTTAGATGTAACAGGAAGTCAGCTATCTGTGTTACAGTGGTACTGGTTGAGGAAACTGCATTCGCCTTGCACCAGCTTCGGAAGACTTCCCATTTAGACTGATAGACTCTTGAGAGTGGATGTCCTCCTTGCTCTGGCAATCGCTCTGGCTGCCTCCTTCGAAAAGCCTCTAGCTCTTGAGAGTCTTTCGATAGTCTGAAGGCAGTCAGACGAAGAGCGTGGAGGTTTGGGTGTACCTTCTTTACGTGAGGTTGACGCAGAAGGTCCACTCTTAGAGGAAGAGTCCTGGGAACGTCCACCAGCCATTGCAGTACCTCGGTGAACCATTCTCTCGCGGGCCAGAGGGGAGCAACCAACGTCAACCGTGTCCCTTCGTGAGAGGCGAACTTCTGAAGTACTCTGTTGACAATCTTGAACGGCGGGAACGCATACAGGTCTAGATGGGACCAATCCAGCAGAAAGGCATCCACGTGAACTGCTGCTGGGTCTGGAATCGGAGAACAATACATCGGGAGCCTCTTGGTCATCGAGGTAGCGAATAGATCTATGGTGGGCTGACCCCACAGGGCCCATAGTCTGCTGCAAACATTCTTGTGAAGGGTCCACTCTGTGGGGATTACCTGACCCTTCCGGCTGAGGCGATCTGCCATGACATTCATGTCGCCCTGAATGAACCTCGTTACCAGCAAAAGCTTTCGATCTTTTGACCAAATGAGGAGGTCCCTTGCGATCTTGAACAACTTCCTCGAATGAGTCCCTCCTTGCTTGGAGATTTAAGCCAAGGCTGTGGTGTTGTCGGAGTTCACCTCCACCACCTTGTTTAGCTGGAGGGACTTGAAGTTTAACAAGGCCAGATGAACTGCCAACAGCTCCTTGCAATTGATGTGAAGTGTCCTTTGCTCCTGATTCCATGTGCCCGAGCATTCCTGTCCGTCCAGTGACGCACCCAAGACCGTGTCCGATGCGTCCGAGAAGAGACGGTGGTCGGGGGTCTGAACAGCTAATGGTAGACCTTCCTTGAGAAGAATGCTGTTCTTCCACCACGTTAGCGTAGACCTCATCTCTTCGGAAACAGGCACTGAGACCGCCTCTAGCGTCATGTCCTTTCTCCAGTGAGCAGCTAGATGATACTGAAGGGGGCGGAGGTGGAGTCTCCCTAACTCGATGAACTGGGCCAGCGATGAAAGTGTCCCTGTTAGACTCATCCACTGCCTGACTGAACATCGGTTCCTTCTCAGCATGCTCTGGATGCATTCTAGGGCTTGATTGATCCTTGGGGCCGACGGAAAAGCCCGAAAAGCTCAACTCTGAATCTCCATACCTAGATAGACAATGGTCTGGGATGGGACGAGCTGGGACTTCTCTATATTGACCAGGAGGCCCAATTCCTTGGTCAGATCCATAGTCCATCTGAGATTCTCCAGACAGCGACGACTTGACGGAGCTCTTAAAAGCCAGTCGTCCAAATAGAGGGAGGCTCTGATGTCTGCCAAGTGAAGGAATTTGGCAATATTCCTCATCAGTCTGGTAAACACAAGAGGTGCCGTGCTTAGGCCAAAGCACAGGGCTTGGAACTGGTACACAACCTTTCCAAAGACGAACCTTAGGAAAGGTTGGGAGTCTGGATGGATGGGGACGTGAAAGTACGCGTCTTTCAGGTCTAACGAGACCATCCAGTCCTCCTGCCTGACCGCTGCTAGGACCGACTTCGTCGTCTCCATCGTGAACGTCTGCTTGGTGACAAAAGCATTGAGAGCACTGACGTCCAGCACCGGTCTCCAACCTCCTGTCTTCTTCGCTACCAGGAAGAGACGGTTGTAGAAGCCCGGGGATTGATGGTCCCGGACTATGACTACCGCTTCCTTTTGTAGCAAGAGCGACACCTCTTGTTGCAACGCTAGCCTCTTGTCCTTCTCCTTGTAGTTGGGAGAGAGGTTGATGGGAGATGTAGCTAGAGGGGGACTGCGGCAGAACGGAATTCTGTACCCCTCCTTTAGCCACTTCACAGACTGAGCGTCTGCACCTCTGCTCTCCCAAGCTTGCCAGAAGGTCTTGAGTCTGGCTCCCACTGCTGTCTGGAGAGGAAGGCAGTCAGATCCTGCCTTTTGCGGACTTGGAACCCTTCTTGGATTTGCCACGGTGACTGTCGGCACGGGTACCTCCTTTGCTGGAGGTTCTGCCACGAAAGGGCGGGATGAACCTAGTTGCAGGTGTGTCTACTGCTGCAGGACGGAAAGGTCTAGGCACGGAAGGTAAGGTTTTAGCCTTACGTGCGGAAGATGCCATCAGATCATGGGTATCCTTCTGGATAAGTGAGGCAGCCATCCCCTTGATCAGCTCCTCCGGAAACAGACACTTGGAGAGAGGAGCAAACAACAACTCCGACTTCTGGCAAGGGGTGATACCAGACGACAAGAAGGAGCAAAGATGTTCTCTCTTCTTGAGCACTCCCGACACGTATGAAGCCACAAGTTCACCGGACCCATCCCGAATGGCTTTGTCCATGCTAGACATGATCAGCATGGCAGAGTCCTTATCCGAAGGGGAAGTCTTTCTGCTTAAAGCTCCCAAACACCAATCGAGGAAGTTGAAGATCTCAAAAGCACGAAAGACTCCCTTCAACAGATGATCCATGTCAGAAAAGGACCAGCAGATCTTCGATCGTCTCATCGCCAGCCTGCGGGGAGAGTCAACCAGACTTGAGAAGTCGCCCTGGGCAGAGGCAGGAACTCCCAAGCCGGGTTCCTCTCCCGTGGCATACCAGACGCTCGACTTGGAAGCAAGCTTGGTAGGAGGAAAGATGAAAGCAGTCTTTCCCAGTTGCTTCTTGGACTGCAACCACTCTCCCATAACCCTCAAAGCTCTCTTGGATGAGCGTGCGAGAACAAGCTTGGTGAAGGCAGGAGCAGCAGACTGCATGCCCAGAGCAAACTCGGAGGGAGGAGAGCGAGGGGTTGCAGACACAAACTGTTCTGGATACAAGTCCCTGAACAAGGCAAGGACTTTACGAAAGTCTAAGGAGGGAGGCGTAGACTTGGGCCCTTCAAAATCGGAGTGCGGTTCATCCAAATGTGCAGCTTCGTCATCTGATACTCCATCATCCGAAAGCTGAGTAGGAAGTGGCAAAGGCGGAGCAGAAAGCTGAACGGCTGAATCCGGCAGCACGGGTGCATGCGTAGCTGCTGCGGATCCAACATCATGCCGCTGCTGGTCAGTCTGCGAGCTGGCAACAACAAAAGCAGAGTGCTGGTGCGTGGGAGGGGTTGCCGTGGGTTGCGGAGCATGCCGTATGGGATGCGGAGCATGCCGCATGGGTTGCGGAGCATGCCGCATGGGTTGCGGAGCATGCCGCATAGTGTCAGAACCCGGCAGCTCTACAGCACCTTCCCACTGCTGATGCGGTAGCTCACGCATGTCAACGGATGGTGCAGCAAGAACATGCGTCTGGCAGGGTGGACTGCGCATCGGTGGTGGAGCTCTCACAGGTGGAGTGTGGGAGCAGGCAGCCACAGTATCTGCTGAGCGCACAACCGCGGAGGGTTGTAGGTTAACAGGTGCAGTGTCAACCTTCTCAGCATGATACTCTTGCATGAACGCAGCAAGCTGAGACTGCATAGTTTGCAGCATGGACCACTTAGGGTCTACCGTGGTTGGAGCAGCAACAGACGGAGCAGTAGTCTGTTGTGGAACCACTCTACCTCTCTTGGGAGGTGTGCAGTCATCGGAAGACTGCGGCGAGTCCGAACTGACCCAGTGGCTACACCTGGGCCGTTGGACTCGCTCGGAAGGGACCTTGCGCTTGAGAGGTCGTGAAACCTTGGTCCATCGTTTCCTCCTGGAAACTTCTTCCACAGACGAGGAATGGTAGGGCTCATTCGTCTGTTTGTGGATGGGACGATCTCTGACAGATACGTCCGCAACCACTGAGGGTACATCCGTACGCTGATCAAGGCCTGCCGAACCCTTTGGTCCTTCGACATTGCTTCTCCCCTGGGCTTGGGAGCTTGCAAGAGGTCCCGGACTGGGAGGACGACTGGCACGCACAGATGTACCCTCATGCGCAACACTGACACTGACACTTTTCACATCACTAGCACTGATAACACTTCCCACTGCACTTTTCGCTTTCAGCTCTTTGACATCTGCCAAAAGCTGATTACGGTCATTAGCTAATGACTCCACTCTGTCACCGAGAGCCTGAATGGCACGCATCATATCCGCCATGGATGGCTGAGCACTAGTAGCAGGGTCGGGAGTCACCACTACAGGGGAAGGAAAAGGTTGAGGGGCATGGGGAGAGGAAAAATCCACAGAGCGAGAAGAACTCCTCCTGATTCTCTCCTTCTCTAACCTACGTGCATTTTTAAGGAATTCGTTAAAATCGAATTCCGAAAGCCCAGCGCATTCCTCACATCGATCTTCCAATTGACAGGATTTACCCCTACAATTGGAACAAACGGTGTGAGGATCTATGGAGGCCTTCGGAAGACGCCTAGAACAAGCCCTAACACTACACTGCCTGTATTTAGGGACTTGAGACTGGTCAGACATCTTGAATTGTAGAAATAGTCAAGGAGGGATTCCAAAATCTAGCAAAGTTCGTTAACAATTAATCCAAATTAATTCCAAAAGCTTGCTAAGCTAATGATAAAGCTTCCTGAATAGCGAAGGCTAAAATCTAGAGTGAATACATCACCAAATCGTGAACAACAACTCCAGAATCAACAGCGTATCCAAGTAGGTCTTGCCGGTGGCACGACAGAGGAAAAATTGAGTTCTTGTTGACAAGAAGTACTTGAGTACCTACTCACAGATGGCGCTGTTGTGTACACCCCCACCTGTATAGCGATCGCTGGCGTATCCCGACCTTAGATTTCTGTCGGGCAACGGAGTTGACAGCTACATGATCATCGGGTAAGATTAATATTGAAAACTGAACAACACAACACAGAAAAATGGTCTAAAAGGACAGCCATACCCTCCTCTAAAATCACTCTCCTAATAAAAACCAGAGGTAAATACTAAACAATATCTCATACACTAATTTTTCTAATGAAAGTATATCTCTTTAAAAAAAATCTTGAAAAACATTACTACTGTCCTTTAATAAGAAAAACTAAGTGTTCATAAATAGTTTAAAACTTGTACATCAAACAAAACAAAACCACCCAAAGTAAACTTTACTTAGCACCAAATTACTTGGGTTTCTTAGGCATTCAAATGACCAAGGATGTAGGCTTACATTATAAGTACAGTAATGGGTATATGGTGAAACAAAGAAACACTAGATAGTTATTCCTACCTCTTGCAGCTGTTGTTTAGACCCAGGGTGGTGTAATTTGCCGTGCTGAGAGTGTTTTGTCATGTCTTCTTTATGCTTCTCTTCCGCTGCTCTGCGATGCTCTTCGTCCATAGCAGCCAATTCTTTCTGGCGCTCAAATTCTTTCTCCATTTCATATTTCTTGAAATCCTCCTGTCGTTGTGCATCTACTTTTTCTAAATCTTCTGTTGTCTGTGTTTAATATAAAAAGTTTTAGTACACTTGCTTTTAGTTCTTTCATATTGGATTAATAATAAACATAATCCCTAGAATCTAAGATCGTCAAAAATTTAATACAGTATCTAAGTCAACTAATAAATACAATGCCCATTAAAGGCTAAAATAGTACCATGAGTTACAAGTTTGTTTTGTTCTGGGAGCAAGCTCGCAACCTTAACTGCAGTTATCTTGAAACAAATATTCCCATTAAGATAATGCAAATTCATTTGTGTTCCACACATAGCTTCCTTGGCTAGTTTGAATGGCTATACTTCTCTTCTGACAATACATGACTCCTTTGAAGACCTTAGTGTACCTGGCAGCTTTGTGAGCCTCAGCTTCAAACTTTGCTAACCTATCTTGTATCAGTAAAAAACCTTCTGCAATGTCCTCATTGTCAAGTCTCTTGGGCTTTGGAGTCTGCAATAACCTGTGCTAGTCTTTTCAATAAGGCCCTAGGCATATATATGCTAGCAGCTCTTTGACGTTATCAGCCTCCACATCTAAATTAAGCTGCTTACTCGAGGCTAAAAAACATTTTTGTGACCACACTATCTCCTTAAAGCCAAAGAAATCATTCACAAACTGGAGAGAGTAGTGTTCTCACACACCATTCAAGTTTGTCTGCTTCATTTCCTCTTAAGAATAATACAGTAATGTAAGATTTCCTAGAGTCTTTGACAGTAAAGTCTTTGCTCTCAGTTACCCTTAAACCCATAGAAAATTGCCACTCAAAGGTAGTAGACCTTGAAAGAGGCAATTATGTTTTGTGGTTGTAGTGCTGAATGGAAGGTAAATGATCTTGATATAGGGATGCAAATCATCCGAGTGGGCTGGGTAACTAGGGGCATTGTTCTGCCTTAGCAACATTTTAAATGGAAAGACCTTGGCAGCACAATGCTACTCAACTTCTGGTACAAAAGAGTTAGCAAACAAATCCTTGAATACCCAACGTGTCATCTAGGCCTTTTTATTGGCTCTCCAGTTGACTAATTCAAATGCCCAATTGATTCTCAATCTGATAAATCAGCAAGGGATGGAGCTTGTAGTAACCCGCAACATTAGCTCCAAATAGTGAAGTCGGTCTCTCTTTACAAGTGATTAACATTCCTGAGTTGGGTAGCTACCAGAGTGGATGGTATAGGAGAGAACATTTTTATAGTCATCTTAAGGTTGAGAAGTTCACACTTCACAGATATCAGCAATGTGACATACAGGAATGTTTCAAAATTATGAATTTTGTTGTTGAAATTCTATTTCTAGAGTACAAGAATAGGAAATCAAACCCTATAGCAAATCATAATTGTCATTAGCTTGGTAAAATGACCGGTACCCAAAACCAAATTTTTGCATCTTGCTGGTTTTCATTACTTATTCTTTATATTCATGCACAAGAAATACAAATTTCAATCTAAAATCACCTTCATACACATACTCCAAAGTGTAATCTTTCTAAGACAACAAATACACAAATTAATTCCTAAAAAATCCAAACACATTTCATAAAACACATGATTTCCTTACCTTTACAATCAATTTCTTCAAGTCTTCTACTTCAAATCGGGTAGGATTCCTATGATCTATGTGCAGAGGAGCCTTCAGAAGATTACGATCTACTCCTATCTCCTTTTCATGCTCCTGTTATGAAAAAAAAAGATTTGTAAAAATATATCATAATAGAATTTCTTTTATTCCTATGAACGTCCTATGACATTTATACTGCTTCTCTCAGGAAGCCCAGTTTTATCAATGTTTATCCGTAAAACTCAAATAATTCTCGTCTTTTTCCCTTTCAATAGACTTACCACTCTAGTACAGTAATGAGACAATCTAGCAGATAATGGCAAAAAATGAATGGCTCAGGCAAGGCAGGCTGCCTTTTTATTTTGTCTCTGCATCACTGAAAGCTTGTCAATAAGCATTAATTTCATATTTTCCATATTTAGCTTTTTAATGCTTTGTATTCATCGGGAATTATTAGCAACTACTAAAGTTTTTTCAAAGGAACCTTTTATAGTCTCCCCAACCTGCAAAACTGTCTCTGTCTCTCTCTTTCTCTCTCATCCAACAATCTTAAGAAGTTATCCAAGCTTCTTGAATAACATTAGGCAAAAACTTATTTGGTGTGCCACTGGGCTGCGGATACCTTTTTCGACAATACATTTCTAAAGAAATGAACAGAGATAGCTGCACTACTACTATTATGTGCCCTAGCTTTCAGAGGTGAAATATGCTAAGCATCCAGCTTCTGATGAGGGATTAAGCTTTAAATAAGCAAAGACTGTATTTCTAGACAGCCGGTAACCAGATATTCCAAGTTAAAAAAAAACAGAGAAGAGAAAGTGCTAACTTTTTTTTTTTTTTTTTTTTTGAGGCTGAGAAGCACTCACTTCGTGGATACAGTACAAGCACAGCAACTAGCAGGTATGAATCACCGAAATAATCATTCTTTTCCACAAATACACACTACATATAATACACACATAGTAAGACTCCTTGCTCCTAGTAACCTAAGAACAATGAGCGTGGCAACTTTGATCTAGACAACACAAAAGTTAAAACTCCTTCCTACTATTAAGCTAAGAAAAATGAGCGTGGCAACCATGAACCAGAGAACACAAAAAGTAAGACTCCTTCCTGCTAGTAACCTAAAAACAATAAGCATTATTTGCAGTGCAGCTTACCAGTTCAAAAGGCAAGTTATAGGTCATCTGTTTATATGTAAAATTAAATTTGTTTAAAAAAAAAAAATACATATTTCATCATACAACATACCTTGATAGCCAAGTGTCGAAGTCTTTCCAATTCCCTCCTCTTTAATTCGTCGAGTTGTGTCCTTACATTGTGATCAACGAAGTGTAATTCTCGAGCAATTTTCCCAGACTGTCATGTAAAGACAAATGCATATATATTATATTAAAGATAAAGGCAAATATTTAAAATAATTCAATGGTTGATAAGTAAAATTCGGTTGCATTACAAATGTCATTGTTAAATGTTTAATACAGACATGCTATTCACTTCTTAGCACACTTTCAAGTGGTACACAAAATTCATTTATGGTTATAAAACAATATAAAAACTAATGAAAGTGACCAATCCCTATGAGACAGCGGATCTTATTATTAATCACAATTCCGGGAGGGAATGTCTCGTCACTCATACCAACAAGGAGACTGAAACCCGGTTCTAATCACCAACAGTTCTCTATCTTTTATAAGCAATGTAACCTCACCACAGCCATATTTCCTTTCCATCAATATCAAAGTATATCTACAGAGAGATACTAAGGTCTTCCTCAAGTTCCCATATAAGATAGAGCACCGGTATTAGGTAAGTACGCTCCTGTGCCGCGACACAGAGTTACCTTCCCTATCCAAGTCCTCAATATCATAACATCTCTTTATCGCATACGACTAGAGATTGCTCGGATCCTCAAAAGTTTCTTTGAGATTGAACTTTGCTTCTCAAACGTCCAGGTAATCCAGACTGACAGTGAGCAAAATTGGTCTCAAACAGCACCAAGCACCAGTAGCAGGAGAGTATGCTCTGTACTGCCCAACCAGTTACCTTCCCTAGCTGAGCCACTCCTCAGTAGCGCAATCTCTCTGTCTTGCATACAATAGAGAAATCTCTCAGAACTTCACAAAACTCTTTACCATTGAATTTCTTCGACTTCTTACAAGCAGCAACGTTGGAAGAATCAGAAGATGAGGAGAAAGAAAAACTGAAAGAAGAGTATGCACGCTTTTTCACCATGTCGGACTTCTTTGGAAGAAAATCTGGTTGCCCAACATTAATATCCTTAAGGAGGAAGAAGTCACTGGGGTTTCCTCAACAAGGACTGGATCCCTCCAATGTCAGTGATTGACACCATGAGGAACCGCTCACTTGGTGCTCACGTGACGTCATACCAAATGACTTTCCCTCAATTGTCTAAGGAGTTGGAATCAGGAAGGACAATTTACCTGACCCGGTGCAAACATTTAACTCACAACTGTCTTATTTTCTCCTGACCGACTCCAAAGGTACTGATCACTCAGAAAAACTGAATCTTGAAAATAAAATTTACTATATACTCTCCTAAAGTTCTAGTGCTTTTCTCTCAATGCTTAGTTAATACCAACATTTAACCTAATACTAACTTTTTTTTCTTTTCTTGTAATAGCATTACCCCTAAAGTGAAGTACTGAGATAATTTAATGGTGGATACACCATAATTCCCTTGTCATATCAGTCTCCAAGCTGAAAACAAATCACTAGCCTCTTAACATCAATGGTCAGGAGGAAGTTTCTGTTTATGAAGTTATGAACGCAAGGTGAATACAGAAGGTCCTCAACTTGCACACTTAATTGGTCCCAAGAAGCTGTTTGTAAGTCAAATTTTATTACATTTTGGCCTAGTTCAGGCCTAGCCTGAATCCCATGCCTATGATTTCCAGCTACAGAAGTCAACAAATTCCTGGGTTTCACATGAAATAGATATCAGGTTATTACTATTCTCATTTTGCTTACTGTATTGAATGATATAATATTGTTTTATTACAGTATTTATTTATCATATCTGTATTATTTTTGTTATGTTTGTTAATCAAATGCTTGTAAGTTGAGAACAAGTTGAAATATTACGGAAACAAGGGAAATTAATGGGTAATATCTGATAGAATCCCGCCCCGCACCATTACTGCTTACCAGTACATAGAACCTTGATGTTTTTCTTTTTTTCGCGAGCGAAGCGAGCACATGACAGATCAAAAACCAATAGATTTCGGTAAAATTTTGATAGAGTCCTTAATGGTTCTTGCTCGGTCATGCGATCGCTTCACTAGCGAAAAAAAGAAAAACATCAAGCTCCTATGTACTGGCAAGCAGTAATGCCACTGGATGGGACTCTATCAAAATATTATCAATTAATGTCCAAAGATAATGAATTGAGAATTTTTAACTAGATTAAGTATATAGGTTATTATTAGTCTTTGTCTGTAGGGTATGGTCTTCAAAATAATGTGTTTGAAGTGATAAATTCCATTTTACATACATACATACATACATACACACACACACATATATATATATATATATATATATATATATATATATATATATATATATATATATATATATATATATATATATATATATATATATATATATATATAAAATGGTCAGTCTCTACAGCATTGTCCGGCTAGATAGGGCAATGCCATTGTCCGGCTAGATAGGGCAATGCCATTGTCCGGCTAGATAGGGCAATGCCATTGTCCGGCTAGATAGGGCAATGCCATTGTCCGGCTAGATAGGGCAATGCCATTGTCCGGCTAGATAGGGCAATGCCATTGTCCCTTTCTTCTCCCATTCATGAGTGGCCTTGAAACCTTTAAACCTAAAGCCTTGCAATACATTACCATAATGGATTCACCAGTTAAATTAGTATTTGATGCATCAAACATAAGTTTAGGTGCAGTATTATCTCATGTAATACCAGATGGAACAGAAAAACAATTGCATACACTTTCTTCATAAGAAAACCAGGTTTCTCCAATATAATGTTTAGTAAAAAACTGACTTGGTATGCACTGAGCTACAATAACTCTATCCAAAGAAAGAGTCCAACAAAAATTGAGAGAGATAGCTTTACTTCTAAGATTCAAGTCTTTCACCAAACTTGGATCCAATTCCCTAGGTATAGTATAACCTCGGTATGCAAGTTTAATCCGTTCCAGGAGCAAGCTCGTAACTTCAAATGCTCATAAACAAACTGGGAATTTACTTGATGTATTCCCCGCGTCCATAAATATATATCGTATACACCCATTTTTAAAGGTTTGTAATTTTATATATAGAGCAAGTATTTATAACCCTTGACATCAGAAATGAATACAAATGAATAATTCCCAATAAAAAGTATTGACAAATTAACTCCCTCTTTACCTCTGAGAAGCATAATGGCTGGCATTCGAGAGATGAGGGAGGAGGAAGATAAGGAGGAAGGGGTTAATGTTTGGAGGAAGGATCTCTCTCCTTGAGAATTTTGGGTAAAATATCGGGAGTTCTCGCTGTTGAACAGGGTTTGCTATCACAAATTGAATTGCCTAAACTACTCTTGATGGACACTTAGTCGTCTTTTGTTTACACTCTTACAATCAAAATTTGACAAGGAATCTAAAGATGAGTGCTTTTGTCTTTTCTTTAAAATGGCAGGAAAATGGGTTAAAAATCACATATGGCGTGAACACTGCATATGTGGCGTATAGGAACAGCTTCGACTAATTTTGCATGTCTCTTCAGTACTTGTTCACAATAAGCGCACATAAGGGGGGGAAATTTTCATACTTGTAAACCAATACAATGCTCATATACTAAGTTGAAATTTCATGCTCGTATACCAAAAGACTCGTATTTCAAGGAATTACTGTACCTCTGTCACTAAACCCTTAATAATAAACGGCAAATCCTTTTTGGAAAGAGGACAACCCGTAAGATAATTTACTTTATTTGCAGGGTACAAATTGACATTATTGGCCCCTAAGTCTCTTCTTACACTTTGTTATTACTTTTTTATTCTATTCTTCCTTTCGTTAATGGAAGCTGATTGAAATCTTATGATAAACCAAATGTACTTCAGGCCTATAAAATTTCTTATCCATAATCTTAGTATCCATGTACTGATCTCTGGCTTTGTTCGTCAAATAGCTCATTGTGTATCATGCTGTACATAAGTTTAGAAATTCTGATCATTCTTTGTTAAGGATTGGCCAGTGTCACTTTCAACTCTACCATAATCACCACTCATGTTTTTGATGGAATAATATGAGAGGATATAAGAAAACAAAATACATATGAATGGTATAAAGATAATAAATATAAAACAAAAGAGTAATATTTGAATATAAAAAATCCACAAAGATAGAAATATCAACAAATTATAAACACAAAACGAGTCAGAAGAGAGAAATATAGGAAGAACAGCAATAACAGCACTAAAAGCAACAGGGTTTATGTAAATAAAGAGAGACAGATGGAAATGTTTACTGAAAACATGAAATATATTATACCTTACCTTTATATCATCAACCTCTGCTGTTTCTAATTTCTTCCTGAAGACTGGATCACTTTCCAAGGCCTGTACCACCTCCTTCAAATACCGTCCGTATTCCAGGTTGAGCTCCTGTAAAGAATCGGATTCACAAATAAGTTCTTCTAAATACATCAATAATGGCTAAGTTCAAAAGTAAAAACTTGCAGCAAATTTTTCGATGTTGAACAGGCCAATATATGTTTTTATAGTTTATATATGAATTATGTTTTAATGTTGTTAATGATTTTAAATATTTTATTCTAATTATTAACTAGTTCTTATATCGTTTATTTATTTCCTTTCCTCACTGGTTTATTTTCTTTGTTGGAGCCCTTAGGCTTATAGCATCTTGCTTTTCCAACTAGGGTTATAACTTAGCTAATAATAATAATAATAATAATAATAATAATAATAATAATAATAATAATAATAATAATAAAAATGTTATTTTTATAATAAAATAAATTTTTGAATATACTTACCCGGTGATTATATAAGCTGCAGCTCTGCTGCTCGACAGAAAACTCTACGTTCAAAATCCGCCAGCGATCGCTAAGCAGGTAGGGGGTGTACATCAACAGCGCCATCTGTCGTGCAGGTACTCAG
This sequence comes from Palaemon carinicauda, assembly GCF_036898095.1. NCBI lineage: Eukaryota > Metazoa > Arthropoda > Malacostraca > Decapoda > Palaemonidae > Palaemon > Palaemon carinicauda. The sequence continues at coordinate 28,546,435 of NC_090761.1, forward strand.
TACTCAATGTAAACACAGAACTCAATTTTCTCCTCGGTCCACTGGGTCTCTATTGGGGAGGAAGGGAGGGTCCTTTAATATATAATCACCGGGTAAGTATATTCAAAAATTTATTTTATTATAAAAATAACATTTTTCAATATTAAACTTAGCCGGTGATTATATAAGCTGATTCACACCCAAGGGGGTGGGTAGAGACCAGCAATAATTGTTTACATTATTATGAGCTAAGGATTTTTTATTTCATTTTAGTAGTTATTCAAAATAACAAACATAAAATAAATAAGTACCTGGTAAGGAAGTCGACTTGAACAATTACTCTGCCTTTTTAAGTACGTACGTCTTCCTTACGGAGCCTCGCGATCCTCTTAGGATGCTGAGCGACCCCTAGGAGCTGAAGTATCAAGGGTTGCAACCCATACAACAGGACCTCATCAAAACCTCTAATCTAGGCGCTTCTCAAGAAATGACTTTGACCACCCGCCAAATCAAGTAGGATGCGAAAGGCTTCTCAGCCTTCCTGACAACCCAAAAAACAATAATAAAACATTTCAAGAGAAAGATTAAAAAGGTTATGGAATTAGGGAATTGTAGTGGTTGAGCCCTCACCCACTACTGCACTCGTTGCTACGAATGGTCCCAGAGTATAGCAGTTCTCGTAAAGAGACTGGACATTAAGATAAAAAGACGCGAACACTGACTTGCTTTTCCTATAGGTTGCGTCGATTATACTTTGCAGAGATCTATTTTGTTTAAAGGCCACGGAAGTTGCGACAGCTCTAACTTCGTGTGTCCTTACCTTCAGCAAAGCTTGGTCTTCCTCATTCAGATGGGAATGAGCTTCTCGTATTAACAGTCTGATAAAAAAGGATAAAGCATTCTTTGATATAGGCAAAGATGGTTTCTTAACTGAACACCATAAAGCTTCAGACGGGCCTCGTAAAGGTTTAGTTCGTTTTAAATAGAGATTAAGAGCTCTTACAGGGCATAAGACTCTTTCTAGTTCATTTCCAACCATACGATAAGTTTGGAATATCGAACGATATTGGCCAAGGCCGAGAAGGCAGCTCGTTTTTGGCTAGAAAACCAAGTTGTAGAACATGTAGCCGTTTCGGATGAGAATCCGATGTTCTTGCTGAAGGCATGAATCTCACTGACTCTTTTAGCTGTGGCTAAGCATACCAGGAAAAGAGTCTTTAAGGTGAGATCTTTCAGGGAGGCTGATTGTAGCGGTTCGAACCTGTCTGACATAAGGAATCTTAGTACCACGTCTAAATTCCAACCAGGTGTAACCAAACGACACTCCTTCGTGGTCTCAAAAGACTTAAGGAGGTCCTGTAGATCTTTATTGTTGGAAAGATCTAAGCCTCTGTGACGGAAGACTGATGCCAACATGCTTCTGTAACCCTTGATAGAGGGAGCTGAAAGAGATTGTTCTTTCCTCAGATATAAGAGGAAGTCAGCTATTTGAGTTACAGAGGTACTGGTCGAGGATACGGATACTGACTTGCACCAGTTTCGGAAGATTTCCCACTTCGATTGGTAGACTCTAAGGGTGGATGTTCTCCTTGCTCTAGCAATCGCTCTGGCTGCCTCCTTCGAAAAGCCTCTAGCTCTCGAGAGTCTTTCGATAGTCTGAAGGCAGTCAGACGAAGAGCGTGGAGGCCTTGGTGTACCTTCTTTACGTGTGGCTGACGTAGAAGGTCCACCCTTAGGGGAAGTGTTCTGGGAACGTCTACTAGTCATCGAAGTACCTCGGTGAACCATTCTCTCGCGGGCCAGAGGGAAGCAACTAGCGTCAACCTTGTCCCTTCGTGAGAGGCGAACTTCTGCAGTACCTTGTTGACAATCTTGAACGAAGGGAATGTGACCAATCTAGGAGAAAGGCATCTATATGAACTGCTGCTGGGTCCAGGATTGGTGAGCAAAATATTGGGAGCCTCTTGGTCATCGAGGTTGCGAAGAGATCTATGGTTGGCTGGCCCCAGGTGGCCCAAAGTCTCTTGCATACATCCTTGTGGAGGGTCCATTCTGTTGGAATTATTTGTCCCTTCCGACTGAGACAATCTGCCATGACATTCAAGTTGCCTTGGATGAACCTCGTTACTAGTGATATGCCTAGACCTTTTGACCAGGTGAGGAGGTCCCTTGCGATCTCGTACAACGTCAGAGAGTAGGTCCCTCCTTGCTTGGAGATGTACGCCAAAGCCGTGGTGTTGTCCGAGTTCACCTCCACCACTTTGCCTTGAAGGAGAGACCTGAAGCTTTTCCAGGCCAGACGTACTGCCAGTAGCTCCTTGCAGTTGAAATGCATTGTCCTTTGACTCGAGTTCCATATTCCCGAGCATTCCCGACCGTCTAATGTCGCACCCCAGCCTACGTCCGATGCGTCCGAGAAGAGAACGTGGTTGGGAGTCTGAACAGTCAGGGGAAGACCCTCTCTTAGGTTGATATAGTCCTTTCACCAAGTCAGACAAGACTTTATCTTTTCGGAAACCGGGATCGAGACCGCTTCTAGCGTCTTGTCCTTTTTCCAGTGAAAAGCTAGATGGTATAGAAGAGGACAGAGGTGTAGTCTTCCTAGTGACACAAATTGATCCACGGATGACAGCGTCCCTACCAGACTCATCCACAGCCTGACTGAGCAGCGTTCCTTCTTCAGCATCTTCTGGATGGATAGCAGGGCTGGGGGCTGATCGTCTTGTTCAGCAACGTCCTCATCAGATGGTTCCTCATCCGAAACTGATGAGGAAACGGCAACGGAGTGGGCAAAGTCTGACTCGCTGAATCCGGTCGCACTGGTGGATGCGTGACGGAGCCGGACGCAATATTATGGAACTGCTGCACAGTCTGTGAACTGTCAACAACCATGGGTGCGCGAGGAAGCACAGCGTCAACCCGAAACTGTCTAGACCGTCTGGGTTGTGCAGTCAACACCCTACCGGGTTGCTGAGGTTGACGCACTGCGTCACAACAAGTCACCTCTGCTGGTTGTTGAACGTCCTGAACGTCAACAACCACCTCCGAGCGTCGCTTAACGTCGACGTGCGGCTGGCAACCCATACTGGGTCGCATCGGTGGAGGAACCACCTCAACTGGCAGACGCGAGTAGGTTACCTCAGCGTCAACAGGGCGCACAACCGACCGGTTGGAAGGTTGTTGGCCAGAAGGTTCTTCTCCGCATGTAAGTCCTCTATCAAGGACGCAAGCTTGGACTGCATGTCTTGCAGCAAAGACCACTTAGGGTCTACAGGAGCAGGTGCGGCAACAGACGGTGTGACTGCCTGATGAACCGACCGGTTGGAAGGTTGTCGGCCAGAAGGTTCTTCTCCGCATTTAAGTCCTCTATCAAGGACGCAAGCTTGGACTGCATGTCTTGCAGCAAAGCCCATTTAGGGTCTACGGGAGCAGGTGTGGCAACAGACGGGGTTAGCGACTGAGGCGGAACCGTTTACCATCCCTGAAAGCCTTGTTATGCGTGACATAATAGTACAGCAAAACTTCAAAGGCTCGACAAAAGCTGAGAAGTTGACCTGTAAACAACTTGGAGCGTCTCCTGGCTAGGCGCCAGGGAGAGACTACCAGAATTGAGAAGTCTATCTGGGCAGAGGCATGAACTCCCAAGTCGAGAACTTCTCTCGTGTCATATCAGACTCTCGCTCTTTAAACCAGTTTAAAAGAAGGGAAATCAAAGGCTGTATCCCCCAAACTCCTCCTGGTGCAAAAACCAGTCGCCTAGCCAACGTAACGCTCTCTAGGAGAGCGAGAGAGCACTAGCTTAAAAACAACGGCTTTGAAGTAGCTAGGCCTAGTGTAAGTTCTGACGTTAAGGCGAACGAGGAGCAGCAGTTACAAGATCCGGACGAAGATCCTTAAAAAAAATCATCATGATTTAATTAAAGTTCATAGGAGGCTAAGCAGCTTAAGGCTCCTCTCTATCTGACAGAGTCCTCAAGGGAATATCAGTAGGAGGGAGAACAACTTCCTCATCTACAGGAACCTTGTCCGATAAAAGATGAGTCTCTCACTGGTGCATTAGTAGCGGACCAGAACGCAACGTCATGTAACTGCTTGACAGTCTGTAAACTGTCAACAACTGAACTGTCAACCACAACAGGTGCGTGAGGACGTACAGCGTCCACTCGAGACTGCTTTGACTGTCTAGACTGAGCAGTCAAAACAACTCTAGAATGCGGAGGTTGACGCACCGCGTCAAAACAAAACAACTTAGACTGTTGTTGTACCTCGCGAACGTCAACGGAAGGTTCCGTGCGTCGCTGAACGTCAACATGCGGCTGGCAGGGTACACTGGAACGCATGGGTGGCGGGACTCTCTCAGCTGGAGTGCGGTAGAAGGTCGCCTCAGCGTCCACAGGACGCACAACCGTGGTTGGTTGTAGGCTAGAGGTTGGTGCAGTGTCAACCTTCTCCGCACGAAAGTCCCGCATCAATGACGTTAACTGAGGCTGCATAGTCCGCAGCAAAGACCATTTAGGGTCTACAAGGGCAGGTGCGGCAACAGACGGTGTGACTGCCTGATGCGGTACCGCTTTGCCTCTCTTAGGAGGTGAGCAGTCGTCGGAAGACTGCAGCGAGTCTGAACTGACCCAGTGGCTACAACTGGGCCGGTGGACTTGCGCGGAAGGGACCGACTTGCGCTTAATAAGCCGCGAGACCTTGGTCCATGGTTTCTTACGAGAAACCTCTTCCGCAGACGAGGAATAAATGGGCTCTCTCGTCTTTGTGTGGGTGGGGCGATCTTGGGTAGATACGCCCGAAACCACGGAGGGAAACGTCTGTTCGTTGATCAAGGCCTCTCGAACCCATAAGTCGTTCGACATTACTTCTCCCCTGGGCTTGGGAGCTTGCAAGAGGTCCCGGACTAGGTGAACGACAGGCACGAACAGACGAACCCTCGGACGCAACACTGTAACAGTTTGCGCATATCACTTTATCACTTCGATTTTCTGTTTTGCACTTATTTCACTGAAATCGAAACTTTTACTGATTTCTACCTGAAACACGCAATTCTACCCTTCATAAAAAGGTAGTAATTGCGAAATCAGTCGTATAATGCATCTCATTAATACCAGCAAAAAACAGAAAACATATATTAAGATAAAAAATTCAGTGGCTGGGAAAGAGACTAAACACTAGTTCATATAAACTACGTTTTCAATCTCTCACCGCACATAGCCTGGGGACGAGAATAAAAACCTAAAAACGTTTTATCCTTCCTCCCCGTACAGAGACTAGGGACGAGAGTAACACGAGAACAACGTTACCCGCTTGAACGGAATGTTTTCTCTCCTCTCTCTCCCTCCGTCTCTATCTCTCTCTCTCTCTTTCTCTCTTGATTTCGCACCTAAGAGAAGAGCCCAATTATATTTCGTCAAAAAAAAAAAAACATGTTATTTGACTAAAGGAAAAAAAACTGAAAGGTTTTTCAAATAAAAAGTTCCTTTAAATTAGAATTTAAAACATTTAAGTTGAGAAAGAATGAACAAAACGTTAGAATCGATTTACTCTTACTGCAAAGTGAAACCGTGATACACTCTCTCTCTATCGTAACGATAGAGCGCATGTTGAACGTCCTGAACGTCAACAACTGCGTAGCATAAAAACTAAACGTTAGTTCATCTTTGAAAACCGTACGAAGACTATCAAAGAAATTCTTTCATAAAATATTACAATTAAAAAGTTTTAAATTCTTTAAAAGCTAATTACGATATAAAGGGCTCAACGTTGATTAACTTCGGTTCCAAGTTAGGACCGCCTACTATCAGGAAAGGTCGCATATAAACAAAACATTAAAATTTGTTTTTATATGTTTATAATGAATGGAAAGTTAATCGAAGAGGCCTAATAAAAGCGGAGAGGTATAAAAAATATAGATCTATAACGTGATAAGATAATTACTAAAAACCTAAACACACTTCCGTCTAAGGGAAGGGTCGGCCATTTAAAAGTGAAAGAAAGTCCATACTCTCTTTGTCACCATAATTAAATCTATCCAAAACGAGTTCAAGTTTTGAGATGAAGATAAAACACGTGCATAGCGAAAGCTCAAAACTAGAATAGTGTACTTCACCAAATAGTTGTGAAAACAAATCCAGTTAGCAACAGCGAATTAGTAGGTCTTGCCGGTAGCCCGACAGAGAGAAAATTGAGTTCTGTGTTTACATTGAGTACTGAGTACCTGCACGACAGATGGCGCTGTTGATGTACACCCCCTACCTGCTTAGCGATCGCTGGCGGATTTTGAACGTAGAGTTTTCTGTCGAGCAGCAGAGCTGCAGCTTATATACTCACCGACTAAGTTTAATATTGAAAAATAATAATATTACATACATATATGCATATACCAAGGCACTTCCCCCATTTCTTGGGGGTAGCCAACATCAAACAAATGAAACAAAAAAGGGGACGTCTCCTCTCTATGTTCCTCCCAGCCTGACAAGGGACTCAACCAAATTCGGCTGGTACTGCTAGGGTGGCACAGCCCACCCTCCCACATTATCCACCACAAATGAAGCTTCATAATGCTGAATCCCCTACTGCTGCTACCTCCGTAGTCATCCAATGCACCAGAGAAAGCAACAAGGCCTACCGGAACTGCGTCACAATCGCTCGTCATTCATTCCTATTTCTAGCACGCTCTCTTGCCTCTCTCACATCTATCCTCCTATCACCCAGAGCTTCCTTCACTCCATTCATCCACCCAAACCTTGGCCTTCCTCTTGTACTTCTCCCATCAACTCCTGCATTCATCACCTTCTTTAGCAGACAGCCATTTTCCATTCTCTCAACATGGCCAAACCACCTCAACACATTGATATCCACTCTAGCTGCTAACTCATTTCTTACAGCCATTCTCAACCTCACAACTTCGTTCCTAACCATATCTACTCAAGATACACCAGCCATACTCCTTAGACACTTCATCTCAAACACATTCAATTTCTGTCTCTCTGTCACTTTCATTCCCCACAAATCCGAACCATACATCACAGTTGGTACAATCACTTTCTCATACAGAACTCTCTTTACATTCATGCCCAACCCTCTATTCTTTACTATTCCCTTAACTGCCCCAACACTTTGCATCCTTCATTCACTCTCTGAAGCACATCTGCTTCCACTCCACCATTTGCTGCAACAATAGACCCCAAGTACTTGAACTGATCCGTCTCCTCAAATACCTCTCCATTCAACATGACATTCAACCTCGCACCACCTTCCCTTCTCGTACATCTCATAACCTTACTCTTACCTACATTAACTCTCAACTTCTTTCTCTCACATACCCTTCCAAATTCTGTCACTAATCGGCCAAGCTTCTCTTCTGCATCTGCAACCAATACAGTATCATCTGCAAACAACAACTGACTTACCTCCCATTCATGATCATTCTCGGCTACCAGTTTCAATCCTCGTCCAAGCACTCGAGCATTCACCTCTCTCACCACTCCATCAACATACAAGTTAAACCACGGTGACATCACACATCCCTGACTCAGCCCTTCTCTCACCGGAAACCAATCGCTCACTTCACTTCCTATCCTAACACATACTTTACTACCTTTGTAGAAACTTTTCACTGCTTGCAACAACCTTCCACCAACTCCATATAACCTCATCACATTATACATTGCTTCCCTATCAACTCTATCACATGCTTTCTCCAGATCCATAAACGCAACATACACATCCTTACCTTTTGCTAAATATTTCTCGCATATCTGCCTAACTGTAAAAATCTGATTCATACAACCCATACCTCTTCTAAAACCACCCTGTACTTCTAATAAAGGGATTTTGACGAAGGAATGTTTTTATTCAAAATAAAAAATAGAAAGTGAACGAAGCCAAATTGAAGAAACTGAAGAGTTATAAGGAAAAACAATTGGGATAGATGAAGCATAAGGGGATGGAAGGTGTCTCTGGTGGCCAAAAGACAACATTAAAATTGTACTGTCTACATGCTTCAAATAAGAATCAAGAGATAGGTCTAACCCTCTACTGGGTAAAAAAAACCTTTAGTTAATAATTGCCTGATTGGGAAAAAAAGAATTGCTTAAGAATTTTAGATACTGTATGTAAATAATTTTCTTGACTTTTATTATGGTGTAGTCTAAGGATAACACTTCCTTAATCATTATTTGTTGAAAAAAAATTGATCTAGATAATTTTTAAAGAATTAACATTATCAATCTTCCCGATATTCATTTCTTGAAGATGCAAGCCTCTATTAATAATGCAACTTAAGATTTACATGAGCACACATCAAAATACAATATGTACAAAACTCCAAAAAATATCTTTAGGAGCTATACTAGTGTCCCTTGACAGCACCATGCTGGTTAAAGGTAAAGGTGTCTGGTTTCAGTTTCATCAGAATAGATGATCACCAGAACGTCAGCTGCCCGACACTCACTGTGGTGCCCAACTAAAACAGTAGCCTCCCAAGTAAACAGCATAAACTCACATTCCAGGACTGGGATCGATCTGCTACCATACGAATACTAGGCAAATACCTTACCACTGTACTAGCAAGGAGTAAAAGCTGAAAACCATAGCTGGATGCGAGAGTAAGGCAAGAAAACTACCTTAGAGTTTCACACTGAAAAATATTGAGTTCTTACAATTAAATGCATTTCAATACTTAAACAAATTTCATTGCGCTATGTAATTCTGGAGCCCAAATTCCCAACCAAAATAAAAAATTATGGAGCAGCACACTAAGGACAGGGAATAATATTCCAGTACTTTGACAGAACACAGGAAACGTAACCACAATACTCAGCCTTCCCTTAGCCTCTGTTCTCAATCCAATTGATCAACCAAAAAGTAACAGTTAGCAGGAAAGCACATTCGTTCTCTCACAAAGGAGAAGACTTATCATCAAGTCCAAGGGAACTAAGTGGAAGGTCCTCCCACATCATCTTCCCCAAAGGAAGCACCCAACAAAGAAAGGGGTGGGAGAGAACTTTGTATCAGAGGAAGAGCGCGAGTAAACTCTCCCTACTTCCCCTTGCCAATGAGAAACACTGATACCAGCATTTAATAGGGTTCACACTCAGGGGCAAGTCAAGCATCCCCAGCAAGGAAAGTTGATAACTATCGGGCACGGAGGAATAAGCGAACACTTGGGCAGCATTGGGTAATTCCCTCCCAAAGAAGGGAAATTACCAAATTAGCCAAGTTACACTCCAGGAGAAGTTCATCATCCCTCTGATCAGTAGGGTGAATGATCTCTTCAGAATTGCTTACAATCCCACTCTTCATAAGGTACCCAACCTGTTGAACAGAAAGTTTATCTCCTTGTACGAGCAAAATTCACTTTAGCACATGCTTACCTTTAATGAGCTTCCGCCGTCAAGTGAAAGTGCTCACAAACACACACCAAAGAAAAAACTAAGCCGAAGAAAACATCCTAAGCAGCAACGAGCATATCTGTTTCCATAAGCCAAAAACAAATGTGATGATAAAACCAGGCAAGCGGGTTACTCCCTGCACTTACCTACAGCTAACTTTCTTCCCCTACCTTGTTGACAATTCAACAGCCATTCCATCTTCGCAGAAGACATATTCTTTTTTAAAGAATGAAAGGCATGTATCTGCATAGGAACAAATAATTATTATAGTTATAAGGACGAGCAATTGGCAAAAGCTAGATAAAAGTAAAGGTAGGAAGGCCTGTATCCTTATATGAACAAGTATTATGGTTATAAGAATGAGCAATTGGCAAACACTAGATAAAAGCAAAGGTAGAAAGGCCTCTATCTTTATATGAATAAACAAGTATTTTGGTTATAAGGATGAGCAATCGGCAAATGCTCGATAAAAGCAAAGGTAGAAAGGCCTGTATCCTTATATAAATAAATAAGTATTATGGTTATAAGGATGAGCAATCGGCAAAAGCTAGATAAAAGCAAAGGTAGAAAGGCCTGTATCTTTACATGAATAAATAAGCATTATGGTTATAAGAATGAGCAATTAGCAAAAGCTACATAAAAGCAAAGGTAGAAAGGCCTGTATCCTTATATGAATAAACATGACAAATTCGAAGATAATTTGTATTTTTCCTAACCATACAAACCTTAGCTATTTACAAAGGGTTATTACTTTTAGCGTAGCTGAAATGGCGAGCCATTAGAATTTAACGAGGGTGTATTACCCCCGCGCTAGTTAGCGGGGGGGTAGGGGAGTGGTAGCTAGCTACCCCTCCTCCCCCTCACACACAGGTGAATACTCACTTTCACTTAGAGGTAGGACTTGTCTTGGGGGACAGGGCTGGCGGGCAAATATGTGTAAATAGCTAAGGTTTGTATGGTTAGGAAAAATACAAATTATCTTCGAATTTGTCATTTGTTCCGTAACCGAAATACAAACCACGCTATTTACAAAGGGTGACTTATCCCTTAGGAAGGGTGGAAAGTCCCCAGCCATACTGGCTTTGGCTTTACCCGGGGACTCAGAATCCGAGTGAGTCGCACTCGAGAAAAGGAGTCCCTGCACCTCACAAGTTCCTTGCACCGCAAGGAACCATGTGGCCTACGTAAGCTTGTGTGTGAAGGAAGAAGTGTGACCCGTCTTAGGCAGTTGACCTGGAGTTCCAGAAGGAACTCTGGGTTAAGACGTTCCCAATACCACCTCGTCAGGGTATGGGGGACGCGACAGTATTGACTCAATACTCGGAACACAAGGAAGCATGGTTTACCTGCAGAGGTTCGAGGTCAGCTATGCAGAGACCAGGATGCTGCTTCCCCGTAGAGGGGATGATGAAGAAAGAAGTAAGGGCCAGACATACTTCTTTCGTTCATGCAGACTAAAACCTGATAACAATGCCCTCAACCTTCTGCTACCTGTCCAAAAAGGAGCCTGAGGTTAGACCAGCTGTTGTGTAGCCACCACAGAGCGATAGAAAACGTATCGAGACTCCTGTGGGTCACGCCCTGCAGGAAGCGGGCTGCGAAGGTCATCAGACGCTTCCAGACTCCAGCTTGTAGCACCTGCGTCACAGAGTAGTATTACTCGAAGGCGAGGGACGTTGCGATGTATCCAACATCGTGCTGTAGGGCGACGTGACGGGGGAGGGTCTGAAGACAGGTCGAGATGAATGTCCTTGAGTCCGGGCTGAAGAGGTATACTGGTGACTCTCCCCCCATGTTCTCCTTGTGTTCCCAAATCGGCTGCAACTGAGGCCAAACTGCAGCTGTTCCCAGCGCTAACCTCTCGATTCCTGTACTGGCAAGAAAGAGAAGGTCTTGGGACATCAGACACAGAATGGAGACTCAAAATCTTGAATGAATCGGACCGAAGGGTCGGGACCCACAGATTCTGAGTCTAGCCAACAACTCAGGAGCGAGCCTGAATGTTGCCTTCCCCTCTTCCTTAGAAAGGGGGGGAGTAGTAAGAGACCAAGAAGATTGCTTACACACTGGCCGTGGCCAGAGTGAGCAGAAGACCCAGGGCGGAATACAATCCGAGGCCTGTCGTAAAAGGGTCTTGAGAAGATCTCTTAAAGGACTAAAAGTCCGAGCCATGCTCCAAGTTGGAGGTCTTCCTCCGACTAGGGCAGGGACGATCGTAGCTTCGCATGAGCGAGGATAGATCCAGCGGGCAGGAAAAAGTTATTCCTTTAAGCCTGAAGGTCAGGGAAAGGCTGAGCGACAGGCTTCATTGCCAAGAGCGGAAAGGAGTTTCCTCCCGCCGAAAGGCGATAAGACCGTTATTGCTGGAGAAGAGGCCTCACGGGAAGAGGTATATCTCCCACGGCACCAACCACCTTAGACTCTTCACTTTGCCTGGGAGACCCCTGTGGATGACTATCGCAGATGACGCGACCTCCGTACCGCGACTGTAGCGGGTTGTCTCTTCTAGAGGAGGAAGCGTAGTGTCTCCAGGCATGAAGCCGAAGCGACGCCCCGGTTCGGGAGAGATGTCGCAGTGTGGTTGCTTGAGTAGTCTGCGCCGTGGGAGAAGCTCTCCCGGGAGTTCCGTCAGGGGAAGCAGAGGGTCCAGAAACCGTTCTGCACATAGTCCCAGTGGAGCTCTCCCATTGAAAGGTTGACAGACAACCTGGTTTTGTTGAGACCCATTGTCCGCAGACAAAAAGGAGGGAAGACGCAGGCGTCGAAGTTGTCCCACCATCACCGGAATGCATCTTGCCAGAGTCTCGGGGTCTGAGACTGGGGGGAAAACTAGCGGAAGCTTGAGGTTCCAAGCTGTCGCGATCAGGTCCCCCAGACCAGCACTTGCTGGTTACCCAAGGTCAAAGACCCCTAGGTACACTCTCTCTATGAGGCTCTGCTCGGATAGTCTGAGAGAAACATTCCCCTGCCTGGAATGAGAGAGCCGATGGTGGAATTGAGAGAATCTCAATCATCCCGATATCTCTACTGCAAGATGTGAAGGTGTGAAAATGCGTCCCCTGCTGGTTAGCATGAAGTCGACACGCAACGGGGCGACTTGGCAGGAGCGGTAGGATCTGAAGAGGGGCCAGACTAAGGCCCTTAAGCCTGCCTGAATGATGGAGAGGTATCCTTCAGGTCTTGACCATAGGCCTGGACCGGAACATGCCCCCCCCCCTTTCCTTTGACGAGTCCGAGAACCGCATCAAGAATGTGGGGAAAGGACGAGAATATCCACTACCATCAAGAGGCTCCATAGATCAACACCCATTGTAGGTTTAATAGTTCCGCTGGTCCCATAGGGCCAGGGAGTCCGGTTAAACATTGCCTGAAGCCACCGGAACTTGGATCGCCCCACATGGAACTTATCCTGAGGCGACCGTTCGGACTATAAACGGGTCAATGAGGAAAGAAGAACTAGGAAACGTTCCAAGGTAGGGCTGAAAACTCTGCTTGACTGAGAACAGGTACTGCGACTCTCCTCAGTCTTGCCACGGTGAACCGAAAGGAAGGCTCGGAGGATGTGGTAACAGAATCTGGCGTCCCCAGGTGGTCACCCATCCAAGTACCGACGTTGCTTAACCTCGCTGGACGGACGAGAAGCGGGGTTTCCAACGTGGTAAGGCGGTTGACTCAATATCATGGCCAGATACTCCAGATGTTGAGGCAGAGGAGGAGAAGGCTCCAAGCAAAATACCATGAGCCCACACTCATGGTCAGCATTCGGAAGCTTTTCCCGGCGCTGAAGAAGGTCGAAACCCGAGCCTACCGGAGTTGACCAGCCCTCCAAACAGCAGAGGAGGCGGAAGTCTGCACCTGAGCGGCCAAGAGGAAGGCAGGGAGAGTTCTCTGGGGAAACAAACCTGCTATGCCACGGCGGGATAGCCACACTGCATCATAAGCAGGAATACTTGCAGTTTAGGCTGAATTCGACGAGCACCCTGGAAGATGGATGGAATGGAAACTGAAAGTACCCGTCCTTCCGATCCAGGGTTAAAGGAGTCCTGTCGCCTCGTTACCAGTCTGATCGATTCTGCTGGTCTACGCTGGCCGAAGTTTGTTCGACAAACTTGATCAGGGCTGAGAGGTCGACTATGGACATCCCCTCTCAGATCCTTCCTTACAAGAAAGGATCGACTGAGGGGGCCGGGGGTGAAGCCGTCGATGATCCTAAGGAAGACCTTCGCCTAAGGTATGGATCATTCTGCCCAACCGGGCAACTCTGCTGATGCTATGGCATAGAGGTTCAGAGACACTGAATTCGCTGACAGAGACGGCAGGCGCGATATCCTTGGCTACTCACAGAGATTGTGCGGGAATGGGCATCGGGAAGCTGTCATTCGGATGAGTAACCTTAAGCATCCTCCCAGCGGAAAAACCTGCAATCCTAGAGTTCGTGAACTCCTTTTAGGACTATGCCCCCCCGGGGGAGTCTCCCGTGCCATCTGTTCCTGACAGGAGGAAACTGCAATTGGACACCTTGTCCCAGTTGTCGTAGCCGATAACTTAGGCCGACGTGGTTGAAAGAAAAGGGAGCTGGAGCCCTGCAGAGTCTGGAAGAAAGCGCCTTGGAGGAGTGAAACCGGAAGTCGATTTACTCCGCACAGCAGACGTCTAAGTCTCTGTCCTTGGGCAAAGACAAAACTCTTCTCAAGGATGGAAGGGTGTCTGAGGTCGTTGACCTCCACAGATGAGACACCCGAATGAAGCCTTCAGTCAGCGCGTCCAGATGGTACAACATCGAGCTTGTCCGCAAGTAGATACTTAACGACGAAAGGCCAAGGTGCCTGAGCTCGAGAGGAGGAAAGTACCCTTGATCTTCCTGTAGCTTCCTTGAACCAAACCTCGGGCCGTAACCGAGGAGGGAAAGAACCTGGTAAGCTCCCAGAGGAAGAGGTAAGCAGTCACCCCTTGTCCGATGGAGAAATCTTCAACGGAAAGCCCCCCCGCCAAAAATCCTTCCAGGGCGGGAGAAGGAGAGAGTACTCGTGCAGGAGAGGGGACCCTCGAGACCGACCTCTTGGGAACCAACTTCGCCCTGGGGGAAGTCACCACTAAGTCCACTCCTCTCTTTCTCTTCAGCGTAGGAGAGACAGCCGCTGGTTTGTTACCCTGGCCGGTGAGTGCTGGTTTCATAAACCTCATTAACGCCCGTGCCAGCGGATCAAACCATGTCTGCTGCTCCAAGGACACAGAGTCCGAAATCCTCGCTAAGGTGAAAGGGATCGGGCGATCCTTTGGAGAGGACACGACGGTTCCTGCCTGAAAAGAAGGTGGGAAGAATGCTGTACTGACCTGTCTTCGTCCTGCACTACCAACCTGTGCTTGGATGGAGGTGATCCCGAGTGCCGCCTAGGAGCACGCGTCCCTGCTGCTACCACCGGCTGTGGAATTCGCCGCGAACTATGGTCGCGCGAGGGCGAACAGTCGCGCAAAGGCGAATGGTCGCGCGGGCGCGCAGGTGAGTGCTCGCGCGGGCGCGCAGGCGAGCGGTCGCGAGGGCGCGCAGGCGAGCGATCGCGCGGGCGCGCAGGCGAGCGATCGCGCGGGCGCGCAGGCGAATGGGCGTGACGGCGAGGGATCGTGCTGCCGCGTAGGTGAAGAAGATCGCTGGCGGTAAGCGATGGCGAGCAGCATGTGTAGGTGAATGATCGCGTGATAGGGTGCGATGGTGATCAGCATCCGCAAGAGGGCGAGCGTTCAGGGTTGTGCGATGAGGAGCAGCATGCGTAAGCGGGCAATCGGGCAGGGTTGTGCGATGGCGAGCAGCATGCGCAGGTGAATGATCGCGTGAAAGGGTGCGATGGTGATCAGCATCCGCAAGAGGGCGATCGTTCAGGGTTGTGCGATGAGGAGCAGCATGCGTAAGCGGGCAATCGTTCAGGGTTGTGCGATGGCGAGCAGCATGCGCAGGTGAATGATCGCGTGAAAGGGTGCGATGGTGATCAGCATCCGCAAGAGGGCGATCGTTCAGGGTTGTGCGATGAGGAGCAGCATGCGTAAGCGGGCAATCGTTCAGGGTTGTGCGATGGCGAGCAGCATGCGCAGGTGAATAATCGCGTGAAAGGGTGCGATGGTGATCAGCATCCGCAAGAGGGCGATCGTTCAGGGTTGTGCGATAACGATCAGCATCCGCAGTTGAGGGTCGCGCGATGGCGATCAGCATCCGCAGTTGAGGGTCGCGCGATGGCGATCAGCATCCGCAGTTGAGGGTCGCGCGATGGCGATCAGCATCCGCAGTTGAGGGTCGCGCGATGGCGATCAGCATCCGCAGTTGAGGGTCGCGCGATGGCGATCAGCATCTGCAGTTGAGGGTCGCGCGATGGCGATCAGCATCCGCAGTTGAGGGTCGCGCGATGGCGATCAGCATCTGCAGTTGAGGGTCGCGCGATGGCGATCAGCATCCGCAGTTGAGCTAGTAGCTGGCGAACCATGTTCCTTCAGAAGTGTTGGAGAACGTTGGCGTGCCAGCTGTAACACACGTGGGCGATCCGGAGATCGCTGGCGAGCTGATGATCGCTGACGAGCTGACGATCGCTGGCGAGCTGATGATCGCTGACGAGCTGATGATCGCTGACGAGCTGATGATCGCTGACGAGCAGAAGGCTACGCGTGGAAGCCTGTGCAAAGAAGAAGAGTCCTTGACCCCGACCTGAACCGAAGTTCTAGATCGCGAGGGCGAACGTGGGCGCACAGGGCACGTAACAGGAACCGCAGGGAAGATCATCTTGAAAGCGCTGACGAACAGGAGAGCGCTGACGAACAGAAGGGCGCGCAGGGAAACCCTGACACGCAAGGGAAGAACCCCCGTGGGGGCAACCCTTAGCCCCGAAGGGATCGTTGTCCGCCGGGAGACTGATGTCCGTCGGTAATATTAGTACACATTCATTCCCCCGGGAAGGCTCCGAAGAGGAATCCCGAGGAAAAGGAACAAGAATTACACAACAGGCACGTGCCCTCACAACCACTTACACTCGCGGAAGGAGAGCTGTAACCAAAACAGAATTATAACAATTATAATTATGTAACTATGTAATTATGTAATTTAAAAATGAATGAACACTAAGGAAAAAAACGAAAACCCCGAAAGGAATCGTTCTACAAGCTGAAAAATTAACAACTACAATTAGATTCATAAACTAATTGAAACAAAATGTACGGCGTAGCAACCCCACCCACACGGGAAGGAAGCTACAAGGGCGTAGTAAAACATAGTAAAAGGGTGAACGACCTCAAGAGAGAGAGAGAGAGAAAGACCGAAGTCAAACTCGATCGCAACCCATAAAATTAGGCCGTGGTGGCCTAACTGCCGAGGCCTCCACGTAGATATCGTACACTACACACACACATCTGAAAAGGAAACTTACTTATTTCTATACTCAAATATATATACAAACATGAAAACATGTTTACATATATATTGAGTAAAAGAAAAGTAAGCGATTAAGTAAAGACAAAACAGACAATGGCTGCCAAGCGAGGACCAAGACAGAGACGTCTGTCACAGTCCGAGCCAAAAGTGAAAGTGAGTATTCACCTGTGTGTGAGGGGGAGGAGGGGTAGCTAGCTACCACTCCCCTACCCCCCCGCTAACTAGCGCGGGGGTAATACACCCTCGTTAAATTCTAATGGCTCGCCATTTCAGCTACGCTAAAAGTAATAACCCTTTGTAAATAGCGTGGTTTGTATTTCGGTTACGGAACAAAAGTATTTTGGTTATAAGGATGAACAATCAGCAAACGGTGGATAAAAGCAAAGGTAGATCGAAATACTGTATGTCATTAACCAAAGAAGGCAAGGTGGATGTAGAGTGTACCTGAATAACATCACAGGCAAATTGTTTAGGGAAAAGCTGATATGACAACAGACTCGACCAAGAGAGTGAACTTGAAATAAATCTTTCTTACCCAGTCTTCACCATGTTCTTCCTCATTTCCTTCCTCTTCTTTAACTTCTTCCTTCTTCTCCTTAACTGGCAGGGCTTGAAGTATGGAGGCTATCACCAGCAACAGGGTCATCAACAAATGGCCCTTCATGTTGCCTACAAAAAAAAAAAAAAAAAAAAAAAACGTATTAATAAAAAGATAGTATCTGTATACTGTACTACACAATAACCAGAGTTGATTTTCATACAGCAAGGTTATTAGTCAAATTAAAATGCACAGGAATATTATTTCAAATTGGTCTCATAGTATCACACAGTATGACAAAACAACTACAGAATTTTACAAACAATAATTATTTCAATACTTAACCAACATTCATTGTGCAGGAAAAAATCACAAATTTCTTCTAAATTTTTATTCCTCCAAACTGTACAAACCTGAGTCCTTTAGTAGAAGTATAACTTTAGCAAAGCAGCAACAGCCTTTGTAGCTTATTGATGTAATTACTGTATACTAAAGTGCGGGGAACCGCTGCCCACCTATCTGTCTGCAAAACTATAGAACTTTTGAACTTTAGGCCTGGGACTTATGGGGTGGATGAGGTCGGAAGTGTACCTTGAAAGACTCTGGCTTTTATAGCTTGGAAAAATGCGTATTAATCTTCAAGATTTGTGAAACAATCCTTGCCCTTAGATTGCAGTCTTAACATCAAGAGGGACAATGTCCCTACTGATCTAAGTTCCAGCTGCTTGAACTCTCCCAGGAATTGTCCAAGCACCCAGTCCTGTAAAGGAGCAAAGGTGATGACTCCTTGTCAACATTTTAACCCTTTTACCCCCATGCTATTTGGAACTTTCCAACCCTTAACCCCCATGCATTTTCTTTTTCAAGCACATTTTACAATATATTTTTTTTAAATTGCTCTAACAGCCTTAATTTTTGTCATAGAGAGGTCAGGTTGGTCTCATTCTTTTGGAAAATGCCTGAAGTTTCCCATAAAGTTATCAAAAGTATGCAAAATGTGAATGACAAATTCGAAGATAATTTGTATTTTTCCTAACCATACAAACCTTAGCTATTTACAGAGGGTTTACCTTTTAGCGCAGCTGAAATGACGAGCCAATAGTTTTAACGCGGGTTAATTACCCCCGCGCTAGTTAGCGGGGGGTGGGGAAGGGTAGCTTGCTACCCCTCCCCCCTCCACACACCGGTGACTTGCTTCACTTCACTTAGAGGTAGGACTTGACTTGGGGGTCAGGGATGGCGGGCACATATGTGTAAATAGCTAAGGTTTGTATGGTTAGGAAAAATACAAATTATCTTCGAATTTGTCATTTGTTCCGTAACCGAAATACAAACCACGCTATTTACAGAGGGTGACTTACCCCTTAGGAAGGGTGGAAAGTCCCCAGCCTTACTGACTTCGGCTTGCCCGGGGGCTCGATCACTCAGTGAGCAGCACTAGAGAGAGGGAGCCCCTGTACCTCACAAGTTCCTAGCATCGCTAGGAACGAGTGGCCTACATAAGCAGTGTGAGGAGGAGAGTGTGACTCGTCCTATGAAGTTGACCTTGAGACCTTCAGATAGGAATTCTAGGATAGGACGTTCCCCATACCACCTCGTCAGGGTATGGGAGACGCAACAGTATTAAGCTTAATACTAGGAGCACAAAGAAGCATGGGTTACCTGCAGAGGTCGAGGTCAGCTATGCGAGGACCAGGATGCTGCTTCCCCAAGAGAGGGGAGAATGAAGAAAGAAGTAAGGGTCAGACATACTCTTTCATTCACGCAGACTAAGACCAGGTAACAACGCCCTCAACCTACTGCTACTTGTCCAAAAAGGAGCCTGAGGTTAGACCAGCTGTTGTGCAGCCACCACAGGGCCAATAGAAAACGTATCGAGGCTCCTGTGGGTCACGTCTTGCAGGTAGTGGGCTGTGAAGGTCGTTTGACGCTTCCAGACCCCAGCTTGAAGTACCTGCGTCACAGAGAAGTTTCTCTTGAAGGCCAGGGATGTAGCAATACCCCTAACATTGTGGGCCCGAGGGCGACGTGACGGAGGAGGGTCAGGATTCAGGGCATGGTGGATAACCCTTCGAATCCAAGCTGAGATGGTGTTCCTGGTGACCCTCCTCTTTGTCCTGCCTGTGCTCACAAACAAAGCTCGCACATGAGGACGGACTGCAGCCAATCTCTTCAAGTAGTGCCTCAGACACCTCACTGGACATAGTAGCAGCTGGTCTGGGTCGCTTGTTACAGAACGGAGACTCGCGATCCTGAAAGAGTCAAACCGAGGATCCGGCACTCCAGGATTCTGAGTCTTGGCCACAAACTCAGGGACGAACCTGAACGTTACCTCCCCCCATCCCCTTGAATGGGCGATGTCGTACGAGAGACCATGAAGTTCACTAACTCGCTTGGCCGAAGCCAAGGCGAGTAGGAAAGCCGTCTTCCAAGACAGGTGGCGATCGGAGGCCTGGCGTAATGGCTCGAAGGGAGGTCTCTTAAGAGACCTGAGAACTCGAACCACGTTCCAAGGAGGGGGTCTCACTTCCGACTGGGGTCAGGTAAGCTCATAGCTACGTATGAGTAAAGAGAGTTCTAGCGATGAAGAAATATCCACGCCCTTCAATCTGAAGGCCAAGCTTAAGGCTGAGCGATAGCCTTTCACTGCCGAGACAGAAAGGCGCATTTCTTCTCGCAGATACACGAGGAAGTCCGCTATTGCTGGAATAGTGGCATCGAGTGGAGAGATACCCCTTCCACGACACCAACCACAAAAGACTCTCCACTTTGCTTGGTAGACTCCCTCAGAGGACCTTCGCAGGTGCCGAGACATTCTCTCCGCAACCTGTTGCGAAAAGCCTCTCTCCGCGAGGAGACGCTGGATAGTCTCCAGGCGTGAAGCCGAAGCGACGGGCCTGTGAGGGACGCCGGAGTGGGGTTGTCTGAGAAGCTCGTGTCGTGGAGGAAGCTCCCTTGGGAGTTCCGTCAGGAGTTGCAGAAGGTCCGGAAACCATTCCGCGTGATGCCATAGCGGAGCTACCAGAGTCATGGAACAGTTGACCGATAGTCTGGTCCTGTTGAGCACCCTTCTCATCAGACAGAACGGTGGGAAGGCGTACACGTCGATGTTGTCCCACCGTTGCTGGAAAGCATCTTGCCAGAGTGCCTAGGGGTCCGGGACTGGTGAGCAGTACAGGGGCAGCTTGAAGTTCAAGGCTGTCGCGAACAAGTCCACAGTCGGGGAACCCCACAAAGTCAGGACTTTGTTGGCTATCTGAGGAACCAAAGACCACTCGGTACTCACTATCTGCAAAGCCCTGCTCAGACTGTCGGCGAGCACATTCCTCTTGCCAGGAATGAAGCGAGCTGATAGTGTTATCGAGTGGGTTTCGGTCCACCTCAGAGTCTCTACTGCAAGATGGGATAGCTGTTGCAAAAAAGTGCCTCCCTGCTTGTTGATATAAGCCACTACCGTGGTGTTGTCGCTCATCACCACCACGGAGTGACCCGCCAGGGACCGTTGGAACTGCTGAAGAGCCAGAAAGACGGCTTTATATTCTAGCAGGTTGATGTGTAGGCACTTTTCTGATTCTGACCAAAGGCCTGAGGCCCTCTGGTTCAGAACGTGCGCCGCCCACCCTTCTTTTGACGCGTCCGAAAACAGAGTCAATTCCGGGGGGAGGACGAGAAGACTCACTCCCTTCCGCAGGTTCTCGTCGGCCAGCCCCCACCGTAAGTCCGTCTGTTCCAGAGAACCCATTAGGATCAGAATGTCCGGGGAATCGGATCCTTGATTCCACCGGGACTTGAGCCGCCATTGAAGGGATCTCATCCTGAGGCGGCTGTTTGGAACCAGACGGACCAGGGAGGATAGGTGGCCTAAGAGACGCAACCACGATTGGGCGGGGAGTTCTTTTCGCCTGAGGAAGGGTTCCACCACCCTCCTCAGCCTTGCTATCCGGTCGTCTGATGGAAAGGCTTTGTAGAGATTGGTGTCTATTAGCATGCCTAGATGAACCAGTCGTTGGGACGGCTGCAGAGAGGACTTCTCGAGGTTTACCACGATCCCCAGATCCTGGCAAAGATCCAGAAGCCTGTCTCGGTGCCGAAGAAGGGTCGACTCCGAGTCTACTAGGATCAGCCAATCATCCAGGTAACGAAGGAGACGAATGCCGTTCCTGTACGCCAAAGATGAAATCATGGTGAACACTCTGGTGAACACCTGAGGAGCTGTGGAGAGACCGAAACACAGCACCTTGAACTGGTAGATCTTGTTGTCTAGGCAGAATCTCAGGTACTTCCTGGAAGACTGATGGATTGGGATCTGGAAGTACACGTCCTTTAGATCCAGTGTACACATGAAGTCTTGTGGTCTCACCGCAAATCTGACCGTGTCTGCTGTCTCCATGCTGAACCGGGTTTGTTTGACAAACCTGTTCAGAGCTGAGAGATCGATGACGGGTCTCCAGCCTCCAGCAGCCTTCTTTACAAGAAAGAGTCGACTGAAGAAGCCTGGGGAGCCGTCCACGACCTCCTGGAGAGCACCCTTCTCGAGCATGGTCTCGACTTCGGCCTGAAGGGCCAGCCCCTTTGCCGATCCCGTGGCATAGGAGCTCAACGACACTGGATTCGCTGTCAGGGGAGGTTGAGATGTTGTGAACGGGACGCGATAACCTTGGCCGATCACAGAGACCGTCCAAGCATCGGCCCCGTGTTGCTGCCACCTGCGGACGCAACGCTGAAGGAATCCCCCCACAGGTGGACATGCAGGGGGACTGCCACCCCTAGGGCTTGCGGCCGCCACCCCTAGGAGTCTTGCCTCCCCTGGAGGACTTACCGCCCCTCTTGACCTTGGCTGGAAAGGGCTGGGGCTTAGACACCACCTTAGCTGCCAGTGCCTGTTTGGGAGCCTTACGAGGCTGTTGCTGCTGTTGTGGCGGGGCTGGAGGCTTATAGGGCCGAGTTGTAAGGGCCCTGTGGAGGAGGGAGTCCGTGCTGGATTTCCTCCACCTCTCGGCCGTTCGCTCCATGTCTTGAGGCACAAACAGGCTCTCCCCCAGAAGGGAAGCATGTCGGAGCCTACACACATCTACGGCGGGGACCTTCGGATGGAATCTCTCGGACACAGCATCGCGACGCTTCAACACCGAGTTGGCCCACAGGGTGGTAACCTGGTGCGCCAAAAACTCGATGGAGCGGGTGCCCGAGAGCAAGAAGGTCTCTAGGGCCTTCCTATTGGTCTCCTTGGACAAGTCCTCCGATCGCAATAGGATGCCCAGAGATCCTAACCAGAAGTCCAGCCACGAAGTGGCCTGCATGGCACACTTAGCGACCTTCTCGTGGTTAAGGATCTCTGCCGCCGAGAACGACACCTGCATGCAGAGAGTTTCTCAAGGGGAACTCCCTTCGCCAGCTCCTCCACAGAGTGATGGAGAGGAAGAGCGAGGTTGTGCTCACCCAGGATCTCGAAATACCTCCTCTGCTGGAGGCGAGGAGGAGGGTTGAGCTTGTTCCCGGCAGTGGAACCACTGGAGGCGGCAAGAAGTGCGAGCTAAGCGTTGGCCCTAGCCCTGGCACTCTTCAGCCCCCGAGACCAGGGCAGAGCTGCACTGGTCTTAGGGGCCTTCCGAACGTCAAACACTTCATCCAGAATCGTGTCTTTGCCTTCACGGGGGGCGATGACTGGATCCGTAAGCCCGTTAAGTTGCCTTATCAGGCTTAGGACCTGCCAGAAGGCATGTTCGGATTCTTGCTGTTCTCCTCCCTGCGGGCTGGCAGCTAAGTCTCCTGCCCCAGGAATCTCTTCCTGGGGTGATACGTGGACATTCCCCTGGGTAGTCGTGGGTTCCTGACGAATCCTTGCAGAGGATTTAGGGATGGTCTTGGAATCCTTGGGTTCCCTCCTGGGAGGGATACAGGATCCCAACAACGAGGTTCGAGGGGCCCCTTCCTCACGAGACGATTCTCCTGCCTGAAGCGAAGTCTCCACCCCTGGTGCCGAGGGAAAGACTACCGCCCCACTGGACTCACCTGAGGACGGAAAGGCCTCGTCCACGGGAGAAGGAGAGAGTACTCGTGCAGGAGAGGGGACCCTCGAAACCGACCTCTTGGGAACCAACTTCGCCCTGGGGGATGTCACCACGAAGTCCACTCCTCTCTTTCTCTTCAGCGTAGGAGAGACAGCCGTTGGTTTGTTACCCTGGCCGCCGAGTGCTGGTTTCATAACCCTCACTAACGCCCGTGCCAGAGGACCAAACCAAGTCTGCTGCTCCAAGGACACAGAGTCCGAAATCCTCGCTAAACGGAAAGGGATCGGGCGATCCTTTGGAGTTGACACGACGGTACCTGCCTGAAAAAAAGGTGGGGAAAAATGATGTACTAACCTCTCCTCGTCCTGCACTACCAACCTGTGTTTGGATGGAGGTGATCCCGAGTGCCGTCTAGGAGCACGCGTTCCTGCTGCTACCACCGGCTGCGGAATTCGCCGCGAACGATGGTCGCGCGAGGGCGAATGGTCGTGCGAGGGCGAATGGTCGCGCGGGCGCGCAGGTGGATGATCGCGCAGCACGCAGGCGAGTGGTCGCGCGGGCGCGCAGGCGAGCGGTCGCGCAAGCGAGTGGGCGTGAGGGTGGGCAGGTAAATGAACGCGTGTCCGAGGCGACGAACGCAAGCGTTGGCGCGACGGCGAGGGAACGCGTTGCCGCGTAGGTGAGGAAGATTGCTGGCGATGTAGATCCACAGGCGATCGATGACGAGCTGGTGAGTGCAGTCGCTCAAGTTGGCGATGGCGCGATGTGGCATGTCGACGCACTGGCGTGCGATGGTAGACAGCATGCGCAGGTGAATGACCGCGTAATGGTAAGCGATGGCGAGCAGCATGCGCAGGTGAATGATCGCGTGATGGGGTGCGATGGTGATCAGCATCCGCAGGAGGGCGATCGTGCAGTGGTGAGCGATGGCGAGCAGCATGCGCAGGAGGGCGATCGCGTGATGGCGAGCGATGGCGAGCAGCATGCGCAGGTGGGCGATCGCATGATGGGGTGCGATGGTGATCAGCATCCGCAGGAGGGCGATCGTGCAGGGGCGAGCGATGGCGAGCAGCATGCGCAGGAGGGCGATCGTGCAATGGCGAGCGATGGCGAGCAGCATGCGCAGGTGGACGATCGCGCGATGGCGAGCTAGGAGCTGGCGAACCATGTTCCTTCAGGAGCGTTGGAGAACGTTGGCGCGCTAGCTGTCGCTGTTGAATAGGCGATACTAAGATCGCCTGTGCGCGCTGGCAAGCAGGTGAACGCTGGCGCGTAGGTGATCGCTGGCGAGCAGAAGGGCGACGCGTGTCATGTGAAAGGACAGGTGGCGCGGCGCGTTCACGAGCAGGAACTGGGAGATCGCTGGCGTGTTGGCGAACATGTGTTTTTGACACACGCGCAGCACGATGTTGCGTAGCCACAGGACCAGGCAGATGGTGAGCAGGGAGTTCAGCAGGAACTAAAGGGTGGTCAGAGACCGCAGGGCGATGGTTCTCAAATGAGCGCTGACGCTCGGAAGAGACCTGATGAGCAGGAGAGCGCTGGCGAGGGGGGTAAACATCAGGAGAGAGCCGACGAGCAGGTGAGCGTCGGCGAGCAGGAGAGCGCTGAAGATCAGGAGAGCGCTGGCGAGCAGGAGAGCGCTTGTGCGCTAGCACTGCTCGCATAAGGGAAGGATCCCTTAGCCCCGAAGGGACCGTTGCCCGTCGGGTGACGAGTTCTCCAGAAGGCGAAGATCTGGCAGGAGATGATGAGCGGTCTGCAGAGAGGTTCAAGGAAGGCGGAGCTGTAGGTTGAGGCTGACGAGGAGAGTCCCCCCCGGAGGAAGAAGACCCAAAAAGGCGCCTCTTAGTCCCCCTGTATGGGGAAGGGAGGCCCTTGTGGCGTAGCGGACGGTGAGCCTTACGGCGGAGGCGGCCTCGGGGAAGATCGTCGGGACCATCGGTCCTCCGAAGGGGAGTCTCCGTTAAAGCACTTCCCTCAGAAGGAAGCTGAGCAGCAGCCGAGACCGAAGGACTCACTTCCCCCTTTGAAGGATGTACGGAAGGAGGAGGAGAGCCTTTAGCACCATCACCCGCAACAGCACCTGCGGCGGATTGCCCAGCCACGTCGGAGGCCTCTGTCACCACGACGTCGACAATAGACAGAGGGTCTACCTCTGCTACCGCCGGCGACTGCTTAACAGCGGCCCCCAACGAGACAAGGTCAATAAGAGCGACCCTGGAGGGCAAGCCCTTAAGCCCAAGGGACGACCAAATCTGTAAAAGATCATCACTGGATAAGGCATTATCAATAACCTCCCCCGGAGGAGGAGGGGGAACCGCCTCGCTATGGGAGGCGACGCCCTCTCCCCCCACCGAAGGTCGGGAAACAGAACAAGGGCCTGCGGTCCCACTCGGCCGACTCTCCTTAGGAGGCGGACGAGGGGGAGCTTCGGAGGAGGTTTGGGCGGCGGAAGAAGAGTCCCGAGAACCTTCCTCCTTCAAGGCTAACCTCGGAGGAGAACGGTCTCTCTTGGACTTCTTCTTACGCCGACGGCCAAACCTCTCCCACTGGGAGGCAGACCACTCCCTGCACTCACGGCAAATGTTCTCCTGGTCACACTGTCGGCCCCGACATTGAGGGCAGAGGGTGTGCGGATCCGTATTTACGTCCGACATGAAAGTCCCACAAGGACGACCGGCAACTCCAGGCCATGTACGCATTGTAAAGAAATAACTGAAGGTCAACTTCCAACCAACACACACGCTGAAAAGAAAAAGCAGAAAATTAAAGGCTGTCACGAGGGCGATGAGCAGACACGTCTGATCACCGCCGAGCCAAAAGTGAAGTGAAGCAAGTCACCGGTGTGTGGAGGGGGGAGGGGTAGCAAGCTACCCTTCCCCAACCCCCGCTAACTAGCGCGGGGGTAATAACCCTCGTTAAAACTATTGGCTCGTCATTTCAGCTGCGCTAAAAGGTAAACCCTCTGTAAATAGCGTGGTTTGTATTTCGGTTACGGAACAAAGCATTTTTTGCAAGGACGTACCGGTACGTTCATGGAGGTAAAGGGATGAGTTTTGTGAAACGTACCAGTATGTCCATTGGGGGTAAAAGGGTTAATGGTCTGAGCATAGGGATGCTATTAGTGTTAGGTTAGGTCCAAACCAAGGAAAATGGTGTTCAGTCAGGAAAACTTATAGAGAAATGTATCAATAGCTATTATGAAAAGTAAAGTCGAATACATTCTACCTATCCTCACCTTTGTCTGGGACCCTAACAAATATAAGGAAAGGTTGTTTAGGTATGATGCGCACCTACATATGACTTCCAGTCCAGCCCAAAAGTGGCGACGATTGCAGCACCCAAAAGAGAGGGGAAGAGAGAAGAGTTAAGGCTAGTCATTCTACAGTATCATAAATTTTAGGCTTAAGATGAAAGCGTCAAAACTTAAACAAGAGGCTTCTTGTCCCGTGAGGGAGCTAGACACCACAGGCCCAATGGTAAAGGTATCCAATGACTTGTATAATTCCACAAGTAGTGGGAGTTACTAGACTCCAGCCTTAATACCTGAACTATCGCCAGGTTCTTCCAGATTGCTAAGGTGGACCTGATACCTCTAACTTCGTGGGCCCTTACCCACGTTAAGTATCCAACCCCTGTCCTTGTTGAGGAGCTGCAGGAGAGGGATTGGCACTAAGAAAGGATGCACCAACATAAAGAAATAGCACGATACACATTTCTCCATATACCTGGTACATGAACCAAACCTTTTTCTGTGATGGTATGATACTGAAATTTCTCTCCATATAATGTATATTTTCTCATATTGATTTTGGTGTGTTTTATGCATCAAATGACCATTAGTGCTGGTGGAATCCACATATGCTTTTTTACTCAACTACCATAATTATGGTGGGCTCCAAGAGGGAAACCATGTTTTGAAGTATTTGTAGATAGGTGGACACAGACCCGATGAGTAATGGAAAAAACAAAGTTTAATCGCAGTTTACTATATTAAAACAATATGGCCTGAACTAAAATACCCATAATAACACTACTGGTTTTACAATACAGAAGGTCCTAAACTTACAAACTTAATTGGTTCCAAGAAGCTGTTTGTAAGTCGAATGGGTTGGCTTGGGGTACGCCTAACCTAACTCGCATGCCTATGATTTCCAGCTACAAAAGTCAGCAAATAGTGAGGTTTCACATGGAATATATATCAGGTTATTACAAATGACATTTTGCTTACTGTATCAAATGATATAATATTGTTTTATTACAGTAATTCTTTATCTTATCTGTTATTTTCAGTTGGATTTGTCTTTGTATCTCTAAATGTTTGTAAGGTGAGGACCTTTTGTAGGATACTGTAGTGCAATATCAGTCAGGAGACTGGAAGGGTAATGGAATATATCACTTCAAACACGTTATTTTGAAGACCATACCCTACAGACGAAGACTTAAAATAACCTACATACTTGATCTAATTACAAATTCTCAATTCATTATCTTTGGACATTAATTGATAATATATTGATAGAGTCCCACCCAGTGGCATTACCACTTACCAGGACATAGGAGCTTGATGTTTTTCTTTTTTTCGCAAGTGAAGCAAGCACAAGGAGGAGCAAAAACCATTAAGGACTATCGAAACGTTACCGAAATCTTATGGTTTTTGATCCGTCGTGAGCTCGCTTCGCTTTCGAAAAAAAGAAAAATATCAATCTTCGTACTGGCAAGCGATAATGGTCATGGGTGGGATTCTATCAAATATTACCCATTAATTTCCCTCGTTTCCGTAATATTCCAACATGTAATAATTTCCATCTCGGTTCAGACATCTTTTTACTGTCACGTAATTTTTTTGTGTCTTCACTTCTAAAGATGTTAAGTTCTGCACTTTGAAGTTCTTCCTTGTGTCTCAGTTAGTGAAGATTATGCCAAATATGTGGCCACTTCCCTTTTAAGGAAATCAGAGGTCTTACTGGTAAATTTATTGGTGTTTTGACTTTTGATCGATTTTGATGTGGTAATTGTTATAGTCGAAATTTTCAAGTTGTAAAGACGAGTGAAACTGAAAATTATGTCTAAAAGATATTCAACCCTATTTTCTCCTAGAATAAATATTGATATAATAATACTGGGTAAAATTATAGTTAAGGTCAGAACATCTTGAACAGATAAAAATATTTTTCCAGTCGTAAATAATATGCTTTCACTGAACTTAACCTTCATTTCAACAGCTAATAAACCAAAAGCCTGTGGGTTGTGGTGGCCTGGTGGTAGCGTCCTTACCTGGTGATTGCCAGACTGGGGATCGAGTCCCGCTCAAACTCGTTAGTTTCTTTGGTCACTGCAACCTCATCATCCTTGTCAGCTAAGGATGAGGGGTTTGGGAGGGACCTAAAGGTCTATTTACTTAATTTTTGGCAGCCATTGCTGGTCCTCCTTGGTCCTAGCTTGGGTGGAGAGGGGACTTGAGAGCTGATATGTATTACGGTCAGTCTCAAGGGTATTGTCCGGCTTGATAGGGCAATATCACTGTCCCTTACCTCTGCCATTCATGAGCGGCCTTTAAATCTTCTAAGAACGGAGATATTTTTTGGAAATCTTAACGGTTTTTGCTCTGTCACACACTCACTTCACTCGCATAAAAAAGTAAAACATTACGTTTCTGTATACTGGTAAGTAGTAACTAATGACCTGCACAAGCTAACTCCATTGATCATTACTTCTTAGATGAAGTTTTTATTTGCAGTAAAAATAAGTGCCATTTCCGAAGAAAATTGACGTTTTTCTAAAGAAAACACCAGTTTTTGGGGAATTAGAAAAGCTTTCTCTGTCCGTAACTAAGATAAAACCTATTACCGCACAGGGCTACAGTTTACCTTAGGCTAAAGGAAGGAGACATAGTTCTACAGGTTTATAGACCACAGTAGGTAAGGAAAGGAGGCCTTAGGCAAGATCGCATTATTATCAATGGTATTATTTACCATTATTACTATTATTATCATTATTCGTGTTTTTCTCCCCACTGAAACATGGTTTTCCCGTTGTAACACCTTCTGATTCAAACGTCTTCATGTCTTACAAATGTGAGTTTCACCATATTGTAGTTTTCAGATTTTATTAAATTTGTCGATATATATAATTTTCTAGGCTTATTAAATTAATATATATAATTACTTCCACCTACCTACGGTAGACTACGATGACACGTCAGTCCTGCCTTTAAAAGGACACGTAAGCTCAGCTTAGTTAATTACTCTAACCAAGAAAAATATGTTCTTTTTTATAGAACGAGTAAATGCACGAATATATCACAAATTAATTACAGAATAGAATGAAGAATAAATAATAATATACCTTATAATAGAGGACTATTTTCACGGACAGTACTTACTTTGTTTACAGTTCGAGGTAGTCTGTAGCTTTCCACGTCCACGGACGTATATTATTTATGTATAATTATTATTAATTGAGACTTACAATAGGAAATTCCTGATTTTCAAATTCTATTTTTCCTTGCCTGATTTTTTATTGATTTTACGTGGCAATTGTGAATGAATAGAATGTTAATGTGTTGATGGTCAAGAGAAAGTGTTTTAAGTCCGTCGACAAATGTAACTTCAACGTCACATTCAATGACAATCTTTAATCTTAAAATGGACCTCACGTAATCAAAGTCAATCTTTGTTACGCAATGGAGAAATGCTGAAGAAATTATTTGGTTTGGCCCCGATTCTATTTCGAAATAATTACGTACCTTTCATTTTCGAAATAGACTGGTATTTAAGTATACTTTGTTTTAATAAGAAATTGTCGAACTTGTTTCCTGATACAGATGTCCTTGGGCACACTACGTGGGTAGATGCCAATCTCTTTTTTTTTTTTTTTTTTTACAAACGGACAGGATATTTTTTTTTTTTTTTTTTTTTTTTTTTACAAACGGACAGGATATTTTTTTTTTTTTTTTTTTTTTTTTTACAAACGGACAGGATATTTTTTTTTTTTTTTTTTTTTTTTTACAAACGGACAGGATATTTTTTTTTTTTTTTTTTTTTTTTTTACAAACGGACAGGATATTTTTTTTTTTTTTTTTTTTTTTTTACAAACGGACAGGATATTTTTTTTTTTTTTTTTTTTTTTTTTACAAACGGACAGGATATTTTTTTTTTTTTTTTTTTTTTTTTTACAAACGGACAGGATATTTTTTTTTTTTTTTTTTTTTTTTTTACAAACGGACAGGATATTTTTTTTTTTTTTTTTTTTTTTTTTACAAACGGACAGGATATTTTTTTTTTTTTTTTTTTTTTTTACAAACGGACAGGATATTTTTTTTTTTTTTTTTTTTTTTTTTACAAACGGACAGGATATTTTTTTTTTTTTTTTTTTTTTTTTTACAAACGGACAGGATATTTTTTTTTTTTTTTTTTTTTTTTTTACAAACGGACAGGATATTTTTTTTTTTTTTTTTTTTTTTTACAAACGGACAGGATATTTTTTTTTTTTTTTTTTTTTTTTTTACAAACGGACAGGATACCATTATCAGAATTTCCTTCGTCCTATGTACTTCCTTATCTCCGTTGCCCTTGTTATAAATTGAACTACTTCCTTTGTTGGGCTTTTAAAGCGTTTGTACTAAAGATTTTTGTGGGGGGGGGGAGATTAGCCCCCTGAAGCATTTTTAAGGTAAATGTATTTTCTGTATTTTCCTCCTCTGTTCCACATAACTCACAACGCAAGTCATCTTCATTTGTTCTTTTGAAATTTCACTTCAATTATCCTGAAAACTTTAAATCAATCAATCAATCAATCACTTCAATTATACCATGTTAAGTCTAGTCATCATATTCACGATAACCTACCTTACGCTAAAACCCTTTATATATCTTTATATATCTAATTCTTGGTCATCTAGAAATGTATAGCTAGAATCATTTGCATTTCCTTTAAAATGTTTGCTTTTGAATACTGTATCGTCTGGGACGATATTTATTTATATACTTATCTATTGTTTATTGTTTAAAATATCATAAATTTTTTTAAAATGCTATATTTTGATTGTAGAATGTTTAGTATGGTTAAGACTAAAATATTTGTAATCTAAAGGACTGCATTTCTGCGGATTTCTTGTTGTGCGCTGCCGAGTCTGGATAGCGGACTTCAAGGTGAGATGAGATCTGATGAGTGTATTCAACATGGTTGTCTTTTTACGAACAGTCGCCATCCGAGATACACCCACTGTCTGGAAGGGTTATTGCTTCCTTGTGTTAATAGGAAATGGGGACGGATTATTGGTGTTCAGTGAAAGGCTTGGAGAGAAAATTTGTTAGTACTTAACTATATGACGGCATCAAAATAAATCTGTCTTGGTTCCAGTTTTCCTTTAACCAATTTGCAATTCTCTCACCTACGAATATGATACCGTTGTCTATACTTGGACCCAAACGACGGTAGGCCTTCCTCCAATCAGATTGTAACTTGCTTTGTTCTATCTGTATCAAATACATTTCTGCTTCATGCATTAATTCAGGAATTGGTAAGGATGCTATAGCCTTTAATGATTTAACTTTAATTTCTGCAATAACTCTTGCAGTAACTCGCAGTAATTTTGTGTAACTGCTAAACCGACTCATGTTAATCACACTAGTCTTTTCTTCATCACAGCTTTTCTGTCTACTTGTCAAAACAATGCCAACCTTATCAGGAACTTCTTCGTTGCAAAACTGACTTATAGGCCAAGTATCAAGTGGGCGTGACATAAAGGCCAGTCCCTTTTGCCACACAATTTTAATGCAAGATGTTAGGAGGACATGGTCTTGTGGTAAAATCAGCTGGATTGTTCTTACTATTAACCCACCACCATTCAGTGGGGTTTGTTCTAGACTGAATTTCTGCCACCCTGTTGGCTACAAAAGTATTAAATCCATAAGATTCTTTCTGAATCTGTGCTCTTACAACTGATGAGTCAACAATATGTACAATAGATTTGAATTTCCAATCACTGTTTCTCAATTATATCTCTATCTACATGACAGTACGGCACCCCATAACTCTAATCTAGGTATTGTCATTTTTTTTTCGTAGGAGCAATTCTGTTCTTAGCAAGGATCAATTGCGATACATAAGAATCCCCTTCTAGGCCCCACCTTACATAAGCACATGCTCCATATGCAACTGAACTGCCGTCTGAAAATATAACTAGCATTGGATCTCCTTTTGCATCTAGGGGTTTTACACATCTCGCATATCATTAAAATATTTACTCCACTTCTCTCTCATTTCGTCAGACATGGAATCGTCCCAGTCATATCTATTGCCCTCCGAGCGACTAATTGTAATTAGCCCCCTCATTAAGACTTTTGCATTCAAAGTGAAGGGAATGATAAGTCCAAAAGGGTCATAAATCGTAGCTACTTGACTAAGCACCTTTCTCTTTGTTAAGTCTTTAGGTATTATCCTATTGGATGTATTTATGTCTATTCCATTTTCCAGAATTCTTTTCTTGGATCTATTAAAGTCCACCTTAATCTTGAAGAAGAATATATCCTCTCTAGGAATCCAGTGTAAACCAAGAACCTTTTCCTCACCAGCATATAACAATTTTAATTCCTTGTCAAAAGTTTCATTGTTAGACATAATCTAATGTTTGATTTTGAAATCACCCTCATTTAGCACCAAATTCATATTACCCATAAGTTTTTTTAGATTTATTTACATCTTTAAAACTAAAAATAATATCTACATATGTATTCCTATCTATAATGTTCTTGATCTCGGGAAATTCATTCTCCTTAATTGAAGCAGTTTTCTTAAGAGCTGTTATAGCAATGACACCGCTAGGTCGGTCTCCAAAACCCACAGCTATAAGTACACATGATGGTTCGGGGGTCTACTATAATCTGCATCTTGCCATACGAATCTGTGGGTGTGCTGCTCTAAATCTTTCAATCTTACTACATT
The DNA here is from genome assembly GCF_036898095.1 of Palaemon carinicauda. NCBI lineage: Eukaryota > Metazoa > Arthropoda > Malacostraca > Decapoda > Palaemonidae > Palaemon > Palaemon carinicauda. The sequence goes on from NC_090761.1 coordinate 28,579,723, forward strand.
ATACATTATACATTTTGGATATATCCCCCACAACTGCAACATTGTTCTGACGGAATCTTAATAAAATTCCCACAAAATCATTCAATAAATCTGGTCCTTTTGCCCTATAATCATTAAGTCCGTGTCCCTTGTAATCTGCTGAAGAATTGAACACTATTCTGACTGGGGTTGAGGTTGAACTTTGTTTCAATACTTCATGATGATGAATGTAGTGTACAAGTCCATCATATTCATTCATTTCCTTCCAAGATAATTTTCTAGCAACACCTCTACTCAACATATCTTGTATTTGATTATTATACAGTTGTGTATATTTATAACCTATCTTAGTTAATCTATTCTCTGTTGATTTCATTCTTGCAATAGTCACCGCAACATTGTTAGGCAACTCATTAGGGTCTCTAATCCAGGGATATTGAACAGTCCAATATTTCTCCTTAGTTATATTCTAAATCCTTTGAAATCATGTCTAACTCCTTTTCTTCTCTAATTGTATAACTTTTATCACCTAATGTACATGATCCACATTTGCATGCTCCACATTTTGGTATACAGTACGTGCCCAAGCTTTCAATGTTGAAAAATTTATCTAAATCCATCCTTAAAAATTCATTATTGTTAACATTAATTTCCTCTACGTTAACCACACTAGAAATCTGATTAACTTTGACATTGAAACTATTGTTCGAAGATTCAAACTTAATTGATGGAGGGGAGCCTCGTATGCAATATCCGAACATGTTTTGCATCAATTGTAAATTACCAACAGACTGTTTGACTTGTGGCATAAGTGTACACAAATCGGATCCTACTAACAACTCTATTTCACCAAATGGACGTTCCACATCAGAAAGACGGATATCATCAAACAAAAGAACACTATCTGACAGGTCTACCTTACATGCTTCAGATGTTATCTCTTCTATGCCGTAAGCCGTGATATACCAGTGTTTACCTTTAAGATCAGTCACTTTGATTATATATTCTTTACTCTTTATAATTTCTACCTTTCCTCTTACCTTAGTGATAGTTAATTTAACGTCTCTACCTTTCAGACCTAGTTTAGAAGCAGTAGCAAATGCTATCAGTGTTATATCACTTCCAGGGTCTACAACATATTCAAAGGTGTGTCATTGCTGTATAATTTACTAATCATTAGCAGTGCTTTGTCTCTTACTAAACATTTGGACTTGACGGAAAGAGTAGTACTGTACATCAGACCTGAAAATGCTCCATGAAGTAATGGATGATGAAATTTTCCACATCTTTGACCTTCAGTAATTACATTACAAGTATTCTTGAGACGACAAAAATTTGATATATGACCAGCTTTCAGACAATTGAAACATGCTCGCCTTTTCCTTACAGCTTCAAACTTCTCAAAATTACCTAGATTGCCAAATGTTGAGCAGCTCCCAGTGTTATGAGTGCCCTTTTCATGTAATAAGCACTTCCCACACACACACACACACACACACACACACACACACACACACACACACACACACACACACACACACACACACCCCGAATAGTCTGGCCTATTCTTTACAGATTATCCTCTGTCCTCATACACCTGACAACAATGAGATTATCAAACAATTCCTCTTTACCTAAGGGATTAACTACTGCACTATAATTGTTTAATGGCTCCTTTCCTCTTAGCAAGGGTAGAAAAGACTCCTTAGCTACGGTAAGCAGCTCTTCTAGGAGAAGGACACTCCAAAATTAAACCATTGTTCTCTAGTCTTAGGTAGTGCCATAACCTCTGTAACATGGACCTCCACTGTCTTGGGCTAGAGTTCTCTTGCTTGAGGCTGCACTAGGGCATGCTGTTCTATCTTATTTCTCTTCCTCTTGTTTTGATAGTTTTTTTTTTATAGTTTCTATAAGAAATATTTATTTCAATGTTATTACTGTTCTTGAAATATTTTATTTTTCCTACTTTCCTTTCCTCACTGATTTATTTCCCTGTTGGAACCCCTGGGCTTATAGCATCCTGCTTTTCCAACTAGGGTTGTAGCTTAGTAAGTAATTATATATATATATATATATATATATATATATATATATATATATATATATATATATATATATATATATATATATATGTGTGTGTGTGTGTGTGTGTGTGTGTGTGTGTGTGTGTGTGTGTGTGTGTGTGTGTGTGTAAATATATTGTGAAGAATATTCTTCATTTTTTTGTATTTTGGTCTCGCTATGGCTGATATAGTAGTCACCCCTCATATTTCGTCCTCGCACTTTATATTTTCTTCTACAAATATAATGATAGACATCGCTAAAGTTGTTGATGATACTGTGGACTGATTTCGTGATGTCACAGCAATATAGACGCAAGACAAAAATGTAAAAAGTATTCAAGAAAAAATTCTACGATTTCAGACATCATATAAGTCACCCTTTATTCATAAGTGATTGTTAAGCACAAGTAACAATTTTTTTTTTTTTTTAGTTTTTAAGCAAAAAATTAATATAGATTATTAAAATGCACCACAACATCATTTTTTTTTTTGGTACTGTAAGCTTTAGTATAGAAATTAATGTAACTATGGCTAGAATTTGAATAAAATAGCTATATAAATTTCCTACGAAAATGAACGTGATAAAACAAATTGAATATTATATCTAATTTGCTTGCGTTGAATGAAAATGCTGTATCAAACGTTGTAGATTTCAAATTGGAACATGATCTGTAAGAGACAAAACCGCAGCTACAGCGACGCTTTTTTAACATGGAGATAATTTAGATCCTTTTAGGAATGACAATCTTAAAATGTATAATTCTTTAAATAATCTTCAAAGGAACGTTTTTTTAAACATCATAGGAAGGTCCAGTAATAAATCTTCTATGCAAAATGTAAATTATTCCAGTTTCAGATGCTCATTTGGATGGATAATCTCTTCCTTCGAATAATAGAAATTAATCTTCAGATTAGTCGTCCATCCCGAAGTCGTCATTCGAGTCCTATTAGGAAGTGTTTTCTTCGATCCAGTCTAAGTACATGTTGACGCTGGTGTAGACGCCAGGGAAGTTTTTCGCGCCACAATCTTTACCCCATGAAGTCAGACCAATCACGACGAATGTCCCGTCTTCTTCGAGCATTAAAGGTCCACCACTGTCAAACTGAAAAAAAAGACATTTGGGTTTTTATGTTGTTGTTAATAACTTATTTTTTTGTGACGATTTTTTTTTTCAATTTTGGGTAATTTTTTGCATACGGGCCCTAGTGAACTTATTTGTTAAAAAATTTATACACAGTATTCCTTAAATGGATTAAAAAAAAAAAAACTACATGGTACTATTCATAACCCACATTTTCTGAGAGTTAGCCTGATTGATATAACGAGATTTTAACTTAGATTATGTGCATTAACAATTTACTTTGATGAAATAATTAATTAGATAAGTCCCACTATTAAATAATAATTAATTGTAGGAGGCTTCACACTGGAGCATATACAGCTATTATCTGGTCTTCCCTGGTCGCAGTGTGGGATGAGGGTTTTAGAAACTAATGGCAAGCGTATACAATTGGTCTCTAGGGCATTATTCGATAACAAAATAGCTTGTCCCTGTTCCCTGCCGCTCATGAGCTACCTGCAAACCTTCAAAGACATGCTTGCCATAGACGAATTGTCCTTAAGGAATACTGTCACATTTTATTTTTATTTTCTTTAATTTCTTTTGTATCTGCTGTACTGGAATTTGATTCAACTGGTATCTAGAAGCAAAAGCATCATAAGTTATTTCTCTACGAGACAAATTTCACGTTCATGGTGTTTGTCTTTGTTATATTAAAGTTTCTAAAGTAATTCACTGTCATAGGGGAATAGACTGGCTGAATCTTATGTTGCCAGACACTACTTGTCCTTCCATGTACAATATTAGATGGGACACTCACTTTACTCTCTTGTAGACAAACATATCATATCACAACTGGGGGAAAAGAGGGAGAGTCAAGATATGAGAAGAATGTGTGGTATTTATACTGCAAAAGAGAAGGATAGAGAAGCTCGTCTGAGATCCTATGGCCATATAACAAGATGAGAGGAACTAATCAACAGAACTAAGAGCAGACCAATAAACGGGAGGAGTGTGGGGGGCGTCAAAGGACCAGATGGATGGAAGTGGTGAGGAGGGACAGAAGACGCAAGGAATAGAAATAGATGGATAAACCTGACTCAGCGGCCGACAATGCAATACTGATCATATATATGGTCAGTCTCTAGGGCACTGTCCTACTTGATAGGGAAATGTCACTGTCCCTTTCCTCTGCCATTCATGAACAACCTTTAAACCTTTAAATTCAAATTATATCCCCTTTTAACAGACAATATTAATATATATCATTAGCCAGATTGTCTGGTAACCGCTTAGACCTCGCGTACACCGACTCCCCTGGCATTATAACAAGTAAGGTTGGTTCTCCAGTTGGGACATCTGATCATGCCCTGATGTCCTCAGTAATGAAAATTGAGCAGCTTGTCCAGGGTTTATATGAAATCTCAAGCAGATTGGATTGTCATTTTGACTGATCTTTTGAGTTGGTCACAATTGTATAAGTGTTGAGCCTATTGTTCCTTTGAATGAGAATCTAGTTAACATAATTAATAGGCGTATCTCTTCTCGTGTAACAAGACACGAGACCATGGTGCAGAGGCTATGGAACTACCTAGACTAGAGAACAATGGTTTGATTTTGGAGTGTCCACATCCTAGAAGAGACACTTAATAAAGAATTTAGAATGATACATTACTCAAGTAAAGGGATGGTCAAATTTCTAACATTTTTTTAAGTCAAGCATTTCATACATTGTACACTTTTTACAGTTTGACTATTAGATTCGCATATAGTTATTTTTCTAAGTTACTTGCTAACTAAGTTATTATGTATAAAATACTCCTAACATATTTAACCGACTTAGATTTTCTTGAGACATTTTCCTTTAACCTACCTGGCAAGAATCTTTGCCTCCTTCCGGCAGTCCTGCGCAAATGGCCCTAAGGAACAATCCCTTCTCGGTGTAGCTCCTTCTGCATTCTTCCAGGGACCAGACAGGTACTGTCACCTTCTTTAAGAGGGGGGTCTGTTTGCCCATATAGGACGATGCACCCCAGCCTGTAACAAAAACAGCTTTAGTTGGAAACTCACAAAATAGGTCGATGCAAGCAAATCGTCATAATGATGTTATGTACTGGATGATAGTAACCCATGTATATGTATATATATATATATATATATATATATATATATATATATATATATATATATATATATATATATATATATACTGTATATATATATATATATATATATATATATATATATATATACATATATATATATATATATATATATATATATATATATATATATATATATATATATATATATATGTATGTATATATATATATATATATATATATATATATATATATATATATATATATACAGTATATATATATGTATATATACTGTGTATATATATATATATATATATATATATATATATATATATATATATATGTATGTATACAGTATATATACAGTATATATAATATATATATATATATATATATATATATATATATATATATATATATATATATATATGTATGTATATATGTATATATACTGTATATATATACAGTATATATATATATATATATATATATATATATATATATATATATATATATATATATGTATATATGTGTGTGTGTTAAAGTTTTCATAGTTTATATATGAAATATTTGTTTTAATGATACTGTTCTTAGAGTATTTAATTTTTCGTTGTTTCCTTTCCTCACTGGGCTATTTTCCATGTTGGAGCCCCCGGGCTTATAGCATCCGGCCCTTCCAACTAGGGTTGTAGCTTAGCAGGTAATAATAATAATAATAATGTGTGTGTATGTGTATAACTTGGTGCAAAGAATATCTTATAGCCGACGACTCATTTTGAATTGTCTTGTATTTAAAACCCGGAAATGTAAGTGAAAATTAATTCTGGTCAATGTCTTGATGAAAAGCAAAAATATATTATGTTTAGATTACCATGATTTTGTCTTGATTTTCTTTATACGACTGCTCAATTTAAACGTGTCCCAGTAACATATATACTCATTTTCTTACTCTTATAATGCCCTACCTTAAACGCCCCATATTATTATTATTATTATTATTATTATTATTATTATTATTATTATTATTATTATTATTATTATTATTATTAGCTAAGCTACAACTCTAGTTGGAAAAACAGGATGCTCTAAGTCCAAGGGCTTCAACGGGGATAAATAGCCTAATGAGGAAAGGAAATAAGGAAATAAATAAAACTATATGAGAAGTAAAGAGGAATTAAAATAAAATCCTTTAAGGACCGCAACAACATTGAAATAGATCTTTCATATATGTACTATAATAAAAAGACTTACGTCAGCCTATTCAACATAAAAACATTTGTTGCAAGTTTGAACTTCTGAAGTTCTACCGATTACAAAGATCATTCCACAATTTGGTCACAGCTAGAACTTGAGGGGTACTCAGTAGAGCGCAGACCTCCACCTCGACAGCTTATTTCTCGACCTTGACCTTTGACTTTATCATGTATTAATTGGCGTGGAGTTTCATACACTCAAATATAAACCAAATTTGATGTCTCTGTGAGAACGATGTCCAAACTTATGACTGATCACGTGAATTGGACATTTTGCTTGAACTTTACTTTGGCCTTTGCCCTTGACCTTCCAAAATGTAATCATTTCCAGCTTTTTGCATAGCAGTTAATACCTGTAAGTTTCATTAGCCTACGATTGAAATTGTGGCCAGGAAGCTGTTTACAATCAAACACACAAACAGTGGCAAAACATAACCTCCTTCCAACTTCGTTGGCGGAGGTAATAAATCTTCTAGAATACTGTGTTGTAGAAACATTAAATTATGTCTAATAATCATAATAATAATAAAAGTACTACTACTACTACTACTACTACTACTACTACTACTACTACTACTACTAATAATAATAATAATAATAATAATAATAATAATGATAATAATATTAATAATAATAATAATAATATCACTACTACTACTACTACTACTACTACTACTACTAATAATAATAATAATAAAAATAATAATAATAATAATCATGTCTATAAATTAACTGGTCAGCACGACGATTCTTACCAGCAACAGTAACCTCCTTTCCTTCATAGACATTGTGGCCAGCCCCTGGTGGAGGCGGGGGAGGGAGACAAATGGCTTGCATGAACTCGTCGAGTGGAAGAGCAAGTGTGAATTCGATGAGGGCGATGTCGTCTATCAGTGTCCTGCGGTTGAAATCCGGATGAACCACGAATTTAGCGACACGTCTGTCCAGGTAGTGCTCGTCGTTGACCGAGAAGTCGTGTTCGCCCAGGCGGACCCAGATAGAATGGTGCGGTGGGCTGGGTTAATAATAATAATAATAATAATAATAATAATAATAATAATAATAATAATAATAATAATAATAATAATAATAATAATAATAATAATAATAGGGAAGTGGGGAATATGGGGAAAGGAAGAGTACCCCTGGATACAATCCAGTTTAGAGCTCAAAGGCAGGTACTCGGGATGGGAAAGATTAAGGAAATAGGGAGAAAGAGAAGTACAGGAGAAGAATAAAAGAGAGGGGCAGACCCTATTGCGATATTAGGGAATTGGTATTATTATTTTATTCTGATTGGGCTGGGTATGTAGAGGAAAGGCGAGGTGGCGTGTAAAGATATTAGAGCCGAGAATTTTGGTATCTTTTAAGGTAAAAACTATGTATAAAGAGGTTTATTAGACTTTAAAAAGTATTTTTAAGGCAGGAATTATATAAAAGGAGGTTATGAGACATTAGAATTGTCTTTTAAGGGAAAACGTAATGAAAGGAGATTATTAGACTCTTTAGAAAGTATATTTTATGGTGAAAACGATGTAAAATGAGGTTATTACACTCGTTAAAAGTATCTTTTAAGGTAAAAGCGACATAAAAGGAGGTTATTAGACTCTTTAAGAAAATTTTTTGGAAACACGATTTCGAAAATAATTTTCCTATGAAAACAGATTTTATTTTGATTGACAATAAGAATTTTACATTTTTAAGGTAAAAACTATGTAAAAAGGAGGTTATTAGACTTCAACAATTATTTTTAAGGTAAGAACGATATAAAAGAAGGTAATGAAACTCTGTAAAATTGTCTTTTAAATGAAAAACGATATAAAAGGTTATTAGTGTTTTGAAAACACGATTTCGAGAACCATTTTCCTATGAAACCGGATTTCTTTTGAATGACAATTAATAAGAATTTTACATCGAAAAAATTTCATGTCAGTTGAAAAATATCCCGTAACAGGCAATTAGTAATAATAATGATAATAATAATAATAATAATAATAAACTTTTTCTATTGTTCTTATTATCTTTTTCTCTTCATTTGAACAAAAAAAAAAGAGAAAAAGATAATAAGAACAATAGAAAAAGTTAATTACAAAATTAACGCCACTGAGGCAGCAATCATTTTCAATAAAACCTGCTTAAAAGAGGGTCTACTCCCGAAATAAATAATAATAATAATAATAATAATAATAATAATAATAATAATAATAATAATAATAATAATAATAATAATAATAATAATAATAATAATAAAAGAAAGAAAACCTACTATCCAGTGAGGCAGTGCGCAGCTGTCAGGACGTACCAAGCGGAGATCAGAGCTCCTCCGCAGAAGTAATTGGGATCCATGCGTTCGCTCATGAGAGAAGCCATCCATGGAAACTCTCCTTCGGAGGCTGCTGTACCTCCGACTATTCGATTGAAACGCCGCCCTCGTTTGCCACAACCTGCCGGTTTAAAGAGAGAAATTGGAATGGAATTTAGTTCTTCAGGGCAAGAGTAGTTCACCAGAGAGAGAGAGAGAGAGAGAGAGAGAGAGAGAGAGAGAGAGAGAGAGAGAGAGAGAGAGAGAGAGAGAGAACTCTCTCTCTCTCTCTCTCTCTCTCTCTCTCTCTCTCTGAAGAACTATTTCTCTTTCTCTTGAAATGGTCCTCTCATTTGCCACACCCTGTCGGTTTAAAGAGAGAAATTGGAATGGAATTTAGTTCTTCAGGGCAAGAGTAGTTCACCAGAGAGAGAGAGAGAGAGAGAGAGAGAGAGAGAGAGAGAGAGAGAGAGAGAGAGAGAGACTCTCTCTCTCTCTCTCTCTCTCTCTCTCTCTCTCTCTCTCTCTCTCTCTCTCTCTCTCTCTCTCTCTCTCTCTCTCTCTCTCTCTCTCTCTCTCTCTGAAGAACTATTTCTCTTTCTCTTGAAATGGTCCTCTCATTTGCCACACCCTGTCGGTTTAAAGAGAGAAATTGGAATGGAATTCACGAGACTTTTGTGTTATTAAAGGCTTAAAAGCCTAAAGCCCGCTCATGAATGGTACAGGGCAAAGAGCAGTGGCATTGCCCTAGCGAGCAGGACAATGCCCTAGAGACTAACCATATATACGTATGATCATTGCCCAAGCCCACTCTTCAACCAAGCTAGGACCAAAGAGGGTCAGGCAATGGCTGCTGATGACTCGGCAGGTAGACCTAGAAGCTCCATCAAAACCTCCTTCCTTAGCTCACAAGGATGATGAGGTTGCAGCGACCAAAGAAACTAACGAGTCTGAGCAGGACTCGAACCACAGTGTGGCTATCACCAGTCAGCGACGTTTCCACATAGGCCATTACAACTCTGGCATTATGGTATTTTTCTTATTTAAGAAGGAAAAATTATCCTGTACGAATGAAGATATTCACAAACAACTAAAATAGCATCTATCCAATTTTCACTGCAGGACAAAGGCCTCAAACATGTCCTTCCACTTGCGTCTGTTTATGGTCTTTCTGTACCAGTCGACGCCAGCAAACTTTCTTTTATATATATATATATATATATATATATATATATATATATATATATATATATATATATATATATATATATATATATATATATACATATATATATACAGTATATATATGTATGCATATATATAAATATATATATATATATATATATATATATATATATATATATATATATATATATATATATATATATATACATACATATATATATATATATATATATATATATATATATATATATATATATATATATATATATATATATATATATATATATATATATATATGATGTTCGTGTCTTAAAAGCCAACGGCAATTCTAATTTAGCACTACATCTATCACCAATAGCAACCGTACAGGCAGGGAGGGAAAATCATATGACAAACCAGGAGATTATTGGCTTACACACACACTCACTTCCCTGACTGGTGAACGCCAGACTTGGTTACGAGCCTCGCTAAAACTCGCTAATTTCTTTGGTCGCTGCAGCCTCACTATCCTAGTAAGCTAAAAATTGTTTTTTTGGGGGGGAGCCTATAGGTCTACTGCTGAGTCATCAGCAGCCATTGCCTGGCCCTATTGGCCCTAACTTGGGTAAAGAGCGGGCTTGGGCGCTGATCATATGTATATATGGTCAGTCTCTAGGGTATTGTCGTGCTTGATAGGGCAATGTCACTCTCCCTTGCCCCTGCCATTCATGAGCGACCTTTAAACACTCTCTCACACACACGCACACACACACAGGCGTAAATTAACTGCTGGAGGACCACAGGCTTGTACAAAAAGCCCTGAGCTGTAATGCACTTATTGCTGGAAACAAAAAGATCAATTTATGTGATTTAAGAAGTCATTCAAATAGTAAAGTACTATTTTGTGACACCGTATAAACCAGGGCTTATAACTAAAACAAATCACAATAGGAAATAGTTTTATAACTAATTTTTCTCGTCAGTGAGAAGGAATTTCTAGAAGGCTTAATACTACGATCTTCAGAATCTTATCCTACAGTCTTGATATAATTTCTAAGAATGATCTAAAGATACCAAAAAGAGTTTTTAATGCACGTCTATTACATACACGCTAAAAATAAATGATATAGATAGATAGATAGATAGGGTTGGCCTGGGCAGCAGCCACCTGTTGAGAACCTACCACTAGAGAGTTATGGGTCCTTCGACTAGCCAGACAGTACCACATTAGCTGCTTCTCTCTGGTTACGGATCATCTTCCCTTTGCCTACACATACACCGATTAGTCTGACCTATTGTTTACATATTCATCTCTGTCATCATACACCTGGCAACACTGAGATAACCAAACAATTCTTCTTCACCCAAAGGGTTAACTACTGCAATGTAATTAATTATTCAGTGGCTGCTTTCCTCTTGGTAAGGTTAGAAGAGCCTCTTTAGCTATGGTAAGCAGCTCATCTAGGAGAGGGACATTCCAAAATCAAACCATTGTTTCCTAGCCTTGGGTAGTGCCCTAACCTCTTCTCCCCACAGAAAAAAAGGATTTTACTTACCCTTCGAGGAATATTTTTTCCGGGGAAAGAATCTCATTTTCGTTGCTTCCTTACAAAATGTACTGTATTGTTCACATCAACTTCCTCCCTGAAATACAAAGATCAATGCATGCATACCTATAGTCAATTTCTTTCAGCGAGGCAGATTTGCACCGACTCGCAGCGGTGCCCTTTTAGCTCGGAAAAGTTTCCTGATCGCTGATTGGTTGGACGAGATAATTCTAACCAATCAGCGATCAGGAAACTTTTCCGAGCTAAAAGGGCACCGCTGCGAGTCGGTGCAAATCTGCCTCGATAAAAGAAATGGACTATAGGTGCACATATTTTGAGAAGGTTTGCCAAGTATAATATATACCAAATATCTGCATGAGAAGTAAAAAAACAAACTATTCCAGTGGGACATAATGCCTTGAAATCTACTTCCAAAATGATGGTCCTCAGTTAACCTATGGCTTTTTACAAAACTGAAATGGAATTTTAAAAATTACTGAGTTTTACAAAACTAATTCATTGTATGCTGAATGACGACTGAGAAATAAAGTGCTTTCTTGAAGGCAGCTGTATTAGAGCAGGTATTTTATTAAGTTAAATATATATGATAACTTTGCACATTTAGACGTGTCGAGTCAATAGAACCTCAGTTTCTTGGGTCCAGGTTAAACTCCCAGGCCGACCAGACGCTAATATCTTTGAGTTGACTCCCCCTTGGATCTCTGATCCCTAGGTAAAGAGAATTCAGATATTAGGAGGAATATAATATATGGCTAATGTGAATATACAGTATATATATATATATATATATATATATATATATATATATATATATATATATATATACATATATATATATATATATATATATATATAATATATATATATATATATGTATATATATATATATATATATATATATATATATATATATATATATATATATATTACACACATATATATATATATATATATATATATATATATATATATATGTATATATATATATATATATATATATATATATATACCTACACAAACGCATATGGTGTTGCCCAATGGAGGGGTGGGAATTTTTGAAACATAAAATCCTTCCTTTTGTGTTTTTGCCAAGTAATAGCTTATATTTGTTGCCGAAATGAGCGTCAGATAAAAACTTTATCGACAGGATTGAACAACTTATATTTCCCCGATTAAAAATAGACACAAA